>NC_140180.1:81080480-81582980 GCF_963971535.1 Notolepis coatsorum | reverse complement strand
GACTTAGTGAGAGCTGTTAATGGATTGACTAAGGCGCTAAAATTGTGAAAAACCGTTGTAACTCCTTGAGCGACGAAGGCCGTGGCCAATCCAAGACTGCACTCACCTTGGCTGGATCCATGCGAAGATCGCCCTTCGTCAACACAAAGCCCAGGAAGGAAACGGTGTCAGTGTGAAACACACTTCTCTGCCTTAACAAACAGTTGATGCTTAAGGAGACGTTGAAGCACCTCACTAACGTGCAGTTGGTGTTGCACCATATCGCGAGAAAAAATAAGGATGTCATCCAAATACACAAACACTGACACCCCAATTAGATCCCGCAGCACGTCGTTGACCAGGGCTTGGAAAACTGCCGGAGCATTAGCTAAACCAAAAGGCATGACTAAATACTCATAATGCCCATTAGGAGTATTAAATGCAGTTTTCCACTCGTCTCCTTCTCTAATCCTGACCAAGTTGTATGCATTACATAAGTCAAGTTTAGAAAAGATCTGTGCCCCCTGTAAGCACTCAAAGGCGGTGTCCATGAGGGGTAAATGAATAAGGTTTCTTGATGGAAACGTCGTTCAACCCCCTATAATCTATGCACGGCCGCTGATCACCATCTTTTTTAGCCACAAAAAAGAAGCCAGCGCCTGCAGGGGATGTGGACGTCGGATATGCCCCGCGGACAGTGCCTCTCGAATGTAAGTGTTCATGGACACTGTCTCAGGGCGAGAGAGAGAGAACATCCGCCCCCGGGGTGGAGAAGCGCCGGGTAGAAGATCAATGGGGCAGTCGTAAGGTCTATGAGGCGGTAGTGCTTTAGCACGCGTTTTACTAAAAACGTCCACCAGGTCACAATAGACCGCAGGAACACCTGCTGTGACGTACATGGGTTGGTCATTACCATTATTACTGTATTTATGACACCTTCTGAACATCAGGTTAGTATATTTAATGTGTTATGTTTTGTATATGATGTGTGTGTGTGTGAACAGGAGAGCTAATGCTGTCTCTTCTCTCCCTGTCAGGTGCTGCCCATCCCTACTGAAGAGTGCTGATTGCCTAATGAATGACAGCTGATTGGCAATCAGCTCAAGAGGGATGGGTAGCCAAATACCTGACAGCACACACACATCTCGGCGCCTCATTCTGTCAATTGCTGGTGACTAGAGAAGAGTGAGGTTGCCATTGTTAACCACTGTTGTGTTCATATATATATATATTGTTGGCCTATGTGCCACTTCTCTACCTGAGTGAGTATCCTCTTGTTGGCCTTTGTGCCTATTTCCACTGAGTGTGGAGTGATACTTTACTGCCCTTTTGCTATTGTTCCCTTCAAGTGGAACTGTATATATATACGTATTTGTAAACTGTATGCCATTGCCACTTTGTGTGGACTTGTACCTTTAGTACGTTCTGGCTGGTTGGTTAGTGTCGGCGGACGCTAATCTAGTTGTGTATCTATATATCACCTTGTGTGTTCTCCCCTTACCTTTTTCCCTTTGTGTGCGTTCTGGGTTTAAATCCCCTCTAAAATAAACATCATTCTCCCTTTGGGGAAAGCCGTGGGTTTCAAGCCCCACCACAATAAATATTATTTACCATTTGAAAACGTCTTTGTTTACTATCTGCCTACCCGGGACTGTTTTGACAAGCATTTTTCTACTGAGGGGGTTGTTTCTGCTCATGTACCACCTGCCCAGTTAACTATCCTGTATGGTCGTTAGACCTTCGTACATGACACCTGCCAAATCGGGGTTAGGGGATAATAAAGAATCTGCAACGTCCACCGTCAACCTGGAGAGAGACAAAAGAGGGGGGGGGGGGGGGGACGGATGAACTCTCGTCAGCGCTGACGCCGCTTCCCATGGAGAGTTCACCCGTAGCCCAATTAATAAGAGGATTATGCATCACAAGCCAAGGGTGACCTAAAACAATGTCAGAATGGGGAGACATAACAACAAAAAAATTCAAATATTCCCCATCGCTACCCGCCACCCGAACCCACAGTTTCCCGGTGCGCTGGGTAATAAGTCCACAGCCGAGCGGTCGGCCGTCTAGCGAACAGACAGGGATGGGCACCTCTAGTGTTTCTAAGGGAACCCCCCATTCTAGAGCCACCCCCACATGGATCAAGTTGCCCGCAGCCCCCGAATCCCCCAAAGCCTTGGCCGTTTTAGAAGAATCCCCCCACCCAACAGTGACATCAAAAAAAGTATGTGAGTCGTGAACGTCTATGACCGGAGAGACATGCCCACCTGCTAGCACCTTCCCCAGGCCTAGCGGGCTCCTCCGTTTCCCGAGCCACGACAGGCGGCGAAGCGATGCCCCGTGCGGCCACAACGAAAACAGCGCCTCTCGTTGACCCGCCTCTGCTTCTCCGCTTCAGAGAGATTCAGCGCTCCCAGCTGCATGGGCTCGTCATCGCCCCGGTGCTCTCTCATGGGCTGGTATGCTGGCCGTTCGACACTAGGAGAGGGGCGGAAGAGTACCTGTGACGAAGCCTCCCTCTCGCGCTCCCTCTCCCGGTGACGATTATCCAATCATATGGCCAGGTTGATCAGCAGATCCAGGCGCTCGGGTAGCTCCCGTGTAGCCATCTCGTCCTGCATGCGAGTGGAGAGACCATGCAAGAAGTGGACACAGCAGGGAATCTCAGGCCAGTCCGCATCTCGAGCCACAATGCGGAAATCAATGGCGTAGTCTGCTACGGCGCGAATGCCCTAATGGAAATCACCCTGGAGGTATCAAATACATGACGTAACTCCAGGGTGAAGGCATCCGCGTCGCGGCAGACCACAGACCCACTCTCCCACTCCGCTGAGAGTTATAATGTACGCTACCCGAGACACATCACTGGGGAAAGTACGCGGTTGCAATTGAAAAATGAGAGAGCACTGGGCGATGAACTCACGACAGCCGGTCGAAGCCCCTCCATAGCGATCCGGCGTGGCTCTCGGTACTCCTCCCGATCTACCGGATACCCCCGCTCGCCGTCCCCGCCGATCGATGACGCTCCGGCTGCTGATCTCATCGCTGGTGTCGTACCAGCGGCTGCAGAGCGGGCCTGGTTCACTGCCGCCAACGCTGTCTCCTGAGAAGACAGGGAAACATCTCCCAGTCGGCCCAGCTCGACCCCGACTGCCATCTGCCGCTCCATCATGATTCTGAGCTGGTCTTGTAGGCTCACCATTTCGTCCCGTATCTCCTCATTGGAAGTCATGATTGGCTAGAGCTTCTGTTACGAACGGGGTAAGTGACTTCCAAGTTGTCGAAGAAGAACGAGACAGAGATAGGTTTACTCTTCCAAAACAGGTGTACTGTTTATTACCAGGATAAGAGTATACAAGTACAGTGATAAAGACTTTAGGTCAGTGCTTGTTCCATCTGTAATCTTGTCCGTAGTTTAGGTGAAGCTCTAGCAAATGACAAAGGATAGAGCAAACGTTAGATAGGCACATACCAAACATTCCACGCTGTCAATGAGTGACAGCAGTCTGACAACCAATGACAGCACCCAGGTGTGACAGACAATTAGTGATGACAGCAATTCAGTGGTGACATACAAGGTGAACCCATAACAACAGGAAGTGACCCAGGTAGACAGTAGGATACTATCCTAAGGAGGATAGACTCCCGAACGTTACAACGTGTGGAAATGTGTTATTAATAAACACAGCCAAAGTGTTCTCAGCTGTCCTCCCCCGAATGAGGAATGCCACTGATTCTTAAATTGAACACGCATTCTTGTACACCTGAATTTGCATACATAAACGAAAATAAGTTTGGCATCCAACCAGAGTGCAAATGTGACAGTTAAAGTGGAGATGAAGCAGTGAGCAATGTGATCCTAGTTTGTTTGTTGTGTACCTTGTGTAAGACAGGGTTCTATAATCAAATGTGAAATCTATCTTATTTGTCTGAAAAATATAATATAATATCCCTGTTTTCAACATGGGCGCCGCCATTTTGTTGCTGACGTCATGGCTGACGTCATACCGTGGCTTGGGTGTATACACTCTGGTTAGCTGCCTATATTGAATGGGTCGGTCAGCAAATAAAATGTTGCCTACAAAACAACGGGACCGCGGTGGTTCTGTTTGTATTGCTCCTGGCTGTTCAAACTAATTTTACCATGTGAGAGAGAGGAAAGTTGGTTAATTTTCACAAACTACCAGTGAAAAAAACAGTGTTGTTGACATGTTGGCTCGGGCTGCCTGCACCCAGACGGCGCGACCAGCCTGTTGTACAGGGAAGGAGGATCTGCAGCGAACACTTCATTGCCTCGGATTATGTTGTTGGGGTGGGATGTTTGTCCAGAAGACCACTAATCAGCTGAAGCCGGACGCGGTTCCCTCGGTCTTCGACAGACAGACCGGCGTTAGCTCTCGGGGCCCGGCGTTAGCTCTCGCTAGCTAGCGTTAGCAACCGGAGCGTCGCGGAGCATTCAGCTTGTGTAGCCAGCAGGCTGAATGCTCCGCGACGCTGGTTGAAGTGGGTCTAGGTAGCCAGCAGGCTGAATGCTCCGCGACGCTGGTTGAAGTGGGTCTAGGTAGCCAGCAGGCTGAATGCTCCGCGACGCTCCGGTTGCTAACGCTAGCTAGCGAGAGCTAACGCCTGGCCCCGGCTGGTGCCAACTAGCTCCCGAGAGCTAACGCCGGTCTGTCTGTCGAAGACCGAGGGAACCGCGTCCGGCTTCAGCTGATTAGTGGTCTTCTGGACAAACATCCCACCCCAACAACATAATCCGAGGCAATGAAGTGTTCGCTGCAGATCCTCCTTCCCTGTACAACAGGCTGGTCGCGCCGTCTGGGTGCAGGCAGCCCGAGCCAACATGTCAACAACACTGTTTTTTTCACTGGTAGTTTGTGAAAATTAACCAACTTTCCTCTCTCTCACATGGTAAAATTAGTTTGAACAGCCAGGAGCAATACAAACAGAACCACCGCGGTCCCGTTGTTTTGTAGGCAACATTTTATTTGCTGACCGACCCATTCAATATAGGCAGCTAACCAGAGTGTATACACCCAAGCCACGGTATGACGTCAGCAACAAAATGGCCGCGCCCATAATGCTAAATGCTTCAGAAATGTACACAACAAATCGTTTTTTCTTAGAAACTGCTTATTTTTATAACGTGACTTCTTCTGTGGCTTATCTAAATACTAATGTGATGCTATGAATATGTATTTATCGCACTGCTTCATCTTCCCTTTAAGTGCAATAGTAATATACAATGTACAGGTGATTAACACATTGGGTGCCAGCAACGAGAAATCTCGTTGTTGGCCGCTATGCGTTGAGTGCCAATGATGAGAAATCTCGTTATTTAATTGTTATTTCTTTTATTAGCGATATCCATAACATTTTCATCCATCCAGCCTCACGTTATCATTGGGACTGTCTGAGCTCGAAAATGGCAAATACCGCCCCCTATCGTCTCCCGGATGGTATTGCACCCATTGGAATGGACTCAATGGAAATGCATGGGGGGAAAAAACTCCGTATTCCACATTTTACTACTCAGGCATGTAACCTGAGACTATTGCATTCATTGAGGGGACTGGAAACAGCGTGGATTATGTGTTTCAAGGTTGGATCGTTGGATCAATAAACACGATCGATATTTGGAATGGCGATCAGGAATTGGAATAATCTTTTTGCAGAACATCTGATCTGAGGTAAGGAATCTATTTTACCAGTTTTGGGGTAATCGGATGTTTTTTTCACATATTTCACAAAGTGTGTGTGTGTGTGGCTGTGTGCGTGTATGACGTGAGCGCTGACCAGGTTATGGATAATAGATTTTTCAGCCTGCTTATCTAGCGTGCATAAGTACACATACTATCGATAATCTAGCGTTTATTTGAAAATGATTCATAAATAGGCCGAAAGATTACGTGTTTTGTGTATTCCAGTAAATGGCGATTTTCGCGGATTTGTCTGGAATCACTAGAAATCTTCAAAACTATACTCGTATTCAAAACGGTATAAAACGGAAATGTACTGATGAAAAAACAATCCGTTTCATACATGTTGACTGCAAGCAAGTCATTGATAAGCGACGGTTGTATTAGACACATAGTTCGCAAATATCCCTGTCCTCTCATTGACTAAAGCGCTGGCACTCAAGCGATAAATAGCGCACCCCCTGCTGGCAATCAAAGTGTTAAACAGGGTATAAAATATATAAATTAGTACTACTGAATAATAGTGCTAATCAGATGTATGTACAGAGTTGTAGTATTACTATGTACACTACAGTGATATAGGTATAAACAAAGACCATTATGGTAGTAAGGCATAGGGCTGGGCGATATGGCCAAAAATGATATCGCGATAACGATATCGATAACTATCATATCACGCGATATCGATAATTATCGATATTGTTATAAGTATTAAATATATATATATTATTTTTTTTGTAAACAACAGATGTTTATTTTGCAGCAATTCTTTGTCGTTGCCGCCATCTTTAGTGTTTCAGCCCCTCACACACTCCAGTTCTCAGGCTGCAGCTGGTTTGAAAGCTAGAGGAAAACGGGCTTCTCTGCTGGCTGTGGCTCCAGGGGAGTTGAACAGTTCTGGCTCTGCTAGTTTCTTTTCTATCTTTTGGCGCTTTTTTGGTGGACAAACCACTGCACATGTGCACTGTGACTCGTGACTGGAGACTAGCTCTGCTAGCACACATAGCCTACTGTGTACAGACGGTTTCAAACTGTATTTTTCATTAGAAAGCAAACAAAATAAATGAGATGGACAAGAGAAAAATAAATCTCAATTTGGTCAGTATTGTCATTTGGACAAGCAAAGCCATTACTTTAAGTTGCTGGCAAGAAAGACAAGTCTGTCCACGGTCTCTAGGTTTAAAGGGGCTATGTACTGCTATTCCTAGCACTATTTGGGCAACTTTACACAATTCCTGTTAGTCTATTGAAGACATTTGTAAGGTTTTTTTCAAAAAAATGCATTGTTTTATATTTCTAATCAAGTACTCAAAACCATCATTTTTCAGCCTCAAGAAATCAGGCTGTTATGGCCTGGCTCCGCCCATAAGCACTTTGAGTGACAGTCAGTCCACAGTCTGCACTGGTAGAGGGAGGGAGGGAGGGGGGGGGAGAGAGAGAGAGAGAGAGAGAGAGAGAGAAAAAAAAAGGCCGTTAATGACCAGGCCCCCTCTCTCCCTCCCTCCCTCTCTCTTCCTTTCTCTCCCTCTCGGCTCTCGGTGACGCGCGGCCGGCAGGTACCCCCCCCCCCCCCCCCCAAGTGCCCCCTCTCTCTCCATCTCTCTCTTCCTTTCTCTCCCTCTCGGTGATGAGTCTGCGCGCGGCAGAGAGAGAGAGAGAGAGAGAGAGGGAGGGGGTGGGAGAGAGAAGAGAGAGAAAAAAAAAAGGCCGTTAATGACAAGGCCCCCTCTCTCCCTCCCTCCCTCTCTCTTCCTTTCTCTCCCTCTCGGATCTCGGTGACGCACGGCCGGCAGGTACCCCCCCCCCCCCAAGTGCCCCCTCTCTCTCCATCTCTCTCTCCCTCTCTCTTCCTTTCTCTCCCTCTCGGTGATGAGTCCGCGCGCGGCACAGAGAGAGAGAGAGAGAGAGAGGGAGGGGGTGGGAGAGAGAGAGAGAGAGAGAGGGGAAAAAAAAGGCTGTTAATGACAAGGCCCCCTCTCTCCCTCCCTCCCTCTCTCTTCCTTTCTCTCCCTCTCGGCTCTCGGTGACGCGCGGCCAGCGCATATTCGTGATCTCCTAATAAAACAAGTCATTAGAAGAATAGAAGCCTTTTGTTGCTGCAACGATTAATTACGCTTAGATACTTACCAATTAGCCATGTGTCTCCCGCGTCTCCTTGCTCGAGGTGCACACCCACATAGGTGTCTTGTAAGATGTAGGTGTCATGTGCACCTCCTGGGAAGCAGGAGACCACGTTGAGCAGGTGGTTCTGGGTGTTGCAGATTATTTGAACGTTGATGGAGTGGTATTGCTTTCTGTTGAGATATGGAAACACATCGGGGGAGGGTGCCTTGCATGTCAATTGTGTTCACAGTGTTTTCTCCGGTCACAAAAGAGGAACAGAGACTGTATTGTGACAGCATAGTCAGTGACGAGAAGCAGTGATATATTTCACTTGGTTAAAAATACTTTGTGTCAAAATCATCAAAAGAGATTTGTCACTTCGCTGCCGCTCACCAACAGCCCGGGTGAAGTTATTATTATTATCACACTGTTCACCAACAGCCTGGGTGTATTATTATTATTATTATTATTATTATTATTATTATTATTATTATTATTATTATTATTATTATTATTATTATTATTATTATTATTATTATTATATTATTATTATTATTATTATTATCACACTGTTCACAAAGTAGCCTGGGTGAAGTTATTATTATCATCACTCTGTTCACAAAGTAGCCTGGGTGAAGTTGTTATTATTATTATTATTAGTAGTAGTAGTAGTAGTAGTAGTAGTAGTAGTATTATTAGTATTATTATTATGACACTGTTCACCAACAGCCTGGGTGGAGTTATTATTATCATCGTCATTAGGGATGCCCCGATCGATCGGCCACCGATCGTTATCGGCCGATAATCAGTATAAATATGCGATCGGTGATCGTGATAATGCTTTATTTTCACCGAGCGTCAAAACCGATCTCACTCGCTGAGTTCTGTCTCAGACACCGGGAGCTGTGCGGCGTCTGCTCCTCCCTCCAGCCCCTCCCGCGCGCATGTAAACACGGGTCTAGTAGTCTAGTCTAGTGTGACGGGAGGGGGATCATCCCTATGTTCCCCGGGTCCTATGTTCCCCGGGTTCTATGTTCCCCGCTTTGATTGATTAATAGATTGAAGATTTTATAAATTTTTATTATTTTATTAATTATTAATGTCCGCCTTGTTTCGAACGGTTAAGCTTAGGCCCTCTTTCGAACTGGTTAAGGTTAGAGTTTGGAATCAGGGCTGGTGGTCTAAAACTTTCAATCAATCAAAGCGGGGAACATAGAACCCGGGGAACATAGGACCCGGGGAACATAGACATGCTCCCACGGGAGGACGGCGTCTCCCTTAGCTAACGTTAGCTACCGTTACAAAATGACCCAGTCAACCATTGACTTCCAGTCCAATACATGATGAGGCATTGTCTAACCGAACGGTATAGCCGGCCAGCTACCGATAGCTCCTGACATCAACAAACGCTCCAGCAAGTCTAGTATAGAGACGTGTATGATACCTCAGCTAGCTCATGTTAGCTGACGCCAGCTCACTGTTCAAAACGAAATGTCCCACTGAACTAAATAGTTCACAGAGGCGCTGTATCAACGTTATATAGCCGGCCAGCAGTAGCCACAGATAGCTCCTGATATCAATGTTTTATAACACTCATTCGATGCGTATTCGAGCTGAGGGCATGTTGTTGAATTTGATCAATAGGGTCCAGCTGCACCTCCGGAGAATCCTGGCCGTAGCTGCAGGCTACTCGAGTATAGGGTCTAGCTGCAGCTCCGGAGAATCCTGGCCGTAGCTGGAGGCTACTAGAGTACACACAGACAGTGGAGCTTGTTGCGTGGTGGCGATGTCTCGCAGATAATACAAGTCTAATTATATAATATATATATTTTATAAAAAAAAATTAAATAAAAAATTATATAAAATAAATTTTTATTTCTTTTTAATCAAAAACGATCGGTATCGGATCGGTATCGGCCGATATGGCTCACGACGATCGGTGATCGGTATCGGTGGCAAAAAACGTGATCGGGGCATCCCTAATCGTCATCATCATCAGGCACACTGCAGTTAAGTGACTAATAATAAGGAATAATCCTTTATCATGTTTGGTATTTATTTAAGTCACCAGCATCACTCAAGCCACAGTGAGGCTAAAGTGCTGAGCAGGTGTGCAATCAATAGTTAAAGACAACATCCACGTCATACATGCAACAATGTTCTTTCTCATCCCAGAGCAAATTCAGAGTGTATACGGTATGTGTGTGTGTTTGTACATGCGTGCATGCTTGTGTGTGTGTATATATGTGTGTCACTCCAGACAGAGCGATGGCAGTCATAACATTACTTAAAGAACACTCAAACGGCTAAACGGCGCAGGGCTCCTGGAGAGTCGAGCACAGGAGACGTTTTATCTCTGGTCCCTGTGGAACTGTTGCCAGACAGCGTGTTGTCAGAGGACACACAGCACCGTGACACGCAGCAGCTCTGCATGGCCGGCCACACACACTGCGCCGACCATGACCATGTGATAAAGCACTGGCACGACAGCCTCGCAGAGTCCCAGGTACCACTGAGGGGAAATATAAACCCACCGGTGATTTATATCTGTCATATTAACCCTTGGAGGCCACCATAGACCCATTCTGTCTCTTCTAGAGGGGGGGGGGGGCAGGGGATCTTTAGGGGGAGATAGCAGGTGAATAGTAGACGCCACATAGAAGTGGTGACATCATCTGAAAGCTGGGAACCCGAAGATGAATTTGAGATGCAGCTCAGCACTGTGTATCAATTTACATTTCTAGTTAAAATTCTGTACGATAATTCTGAGGCTGTGATTTATACAGTGAGTCAGTCAAGTTTAAAAAAAAAATGGTCTCACTACAATGAAATGGCTGCTATGGGGACTAACATCATCACACATGAATACAACTGGGCTCATTGGATGCACAAGAGTGTCCGATTTCCCAATTTATGCAATTCCAAGACTGTTTAGGGACCCCAGTATGCAGAAATAGTCAAATATGCCATTCTATTTTTAGAATGGATATATCTAAGTCGTCCATCTTTGCAAAGTTACACCAGTAAATGTTTATTACAAAATGGTGGCATAAAATAATGACATTTGATTTGGTTGTGTTGTGCTGTGCTGTGTTGTGCTGTGGTGTGCTGTGTTGTGCTGTGTTGTGCTGTATTGTGTGTGCTGTGCTGTATTGTGTGTGCTGTGTTGTGTGGGCTGTGTTGTGTGTGCTGTGGTGTGTGTGCTGTGTTGTTCTAGAATAGGTAGAAATAAAAAATGTCATGTTTTTTAACCAAAACTACATGGAATTAGCATACAGTGGGCATGTATGTAAAGGGGAGACTCACTACCCATAGAACCCCTTTTCACTCAGAGGTCAAGGAACCCCATTACAAATTATGTAATTTCTCCCCTCACAAAATGTGTGTCTAACTTTGGAGCATTATGTAACTCATGCTTGGTAGCTATGGATTCACATGGCCATCTAGTTTCACATGGTACCAGTATCCTCACTGGCTTTAAAACCCAGCCTGCTACAGACTCTGAAAGACAATGTCGGCCCACGGGTCTCTCATGTGACTTTGGCCACAGGGCGGTTGGGATTAGCCTGTGAACTTTTAACAAAGGGTAGCGATGATGTTCTATTGTTGATGAAATGAGGGCCACTCTCTGCCTGCCTCTCCATGTCTGTCTCTCTCTGTCTGTCTCTCTCTGTCCGCCTATCCCTCTCTCCCTCGATCTCTCTTTCTCCATGTCTGTCTCTTGTTTCTTTGTCTGTCTATCTTTCTCTCTTTCACTGCTGTATGCTGCGTGGCCACTGCGTTGGGGGGTTAAACAAAGGGAAGGTCTGGTTCCTCTCGGACAACACCACCACCACCGTCTGACAACAACACCACCACCATCTGACAACACCACCACCACCGTCTGACAACAACACCACCACCATCTGACAACACCACCACCACCGTCTGACAACAACACCACCACCATCTGACAACACCACCACCACCACCGTCTGACAACAACACCACCGTCTGACAACACCACCACCACCGTCTGACAACACCACCACATCTGACAACACCACCACCACCGTCTGACAACACCACCACCACCGTTTGACAACACCACCACCACCGTCTGACAACACCACCACCACCGTCTGACAACACCACCACCACCATCTGACAACACCACCACCATCTGACAACACCACCACCACCGTCTGACAACACCACCACCACCGTCTGACAACACCACCACCACCGTCTGACAACAACACCACCACCATCTGACAACACCACCACCATCTGACAACACCACCACCACCGTCTGACAACACCACCACCACCGTCTGACAACACCACCACCACCGTCTGACAACACCACCACCACCGTCTGACAACAACACCACCACCATCTGACAACACCACCACCACCGTCTGACAACACCACCACCACTGTCTGACAACAACACCACCACCGTCTGACAACACCACCACCACCGTCTGACAACAACACCACCACCATCTGACAACACCACCACCATCTGACAACACCACCACCACCGTCTGACAACACCACCACCGTCTGACAACAACACCACCACCGTCTGACAACAATACCACCACCGTCTGACAACAACACCACCACCGTCTGACAACAACACCACCACCACTGTCTGACAACAACACCACCACCGTCTGACAACAACACCACCACCATCTGACAACAACACCACCACCACTGTCTGACAACAACACCACCACCATCTGACAACAACACCACCACCACTGTCTGACAACAACACCACCACCGTCTTACAACAACACCACCACCGTCTGACAACAACACCACCGTCTGACAACAACACCACCACCACATCTGACAACACCACCACCACCGTCTGACAACAACACCACCACCGTCTGACAACAACACCACCACCATCTGACAACAACACCACCACCACATCTGACAACACCACCACCACCGTCTGACAACAACACCACCACCGTCTGACAACACCACCACCACCGTCTGACAACACCACCACCACCGTCTGACAACAACACCACCACCGTCTGACAACACCACCACCACCGTCTGACAACAACACCACCACCGTCTGACTCGCCACCTGCAGAGACTGCTTTAGTGAACAAGACACACACACACACACACACATACACACATACAAATACGCATGCACGTTTGCCTATACACACTCACAAACACAAACATATGTGCTAATTATAGATGCAAGACTATTCTTTTTTTTAAGTTTAAAAAGATTGCGCATAATTCAGACATTGAGGGCTCAACACTGCAAGACACCTTGCAAAGGAGAATATGGGAGAGAGAGAGAGAGAGAGAGAGAGAGAGAGAGAGGCTGATTAAGAGGACAAGTTCCAGACAGCACAGCAAAAACACACCCTAAAGAAATGTCCTGTGCCCATTATTTTTGGTTGAGCACCTGCCTCCCAAAATGTATGTGCGCGCGCACACACACACACACACACACACACACACACACACACGAGTCACCTTGGTCACAGGCAGAATGTGATTAAAGGACCTGCTGATGATTTGAAGGATAAGGACCCCCTGCAGGGTGGAGGGGTCCTGCAGGGTGGAGCCTACCACCATCAGACAGAGACAACAAAGTGCATGGAGACTTACAGTTTTTCTCAATTGCTTTGGTGCATTTCTCTGATCAGAATTAAAGTTCTCATAACTGTTAGTTCAACCTCCACAACATTTTGTAATTTGTGCACATCATAGTAGCAGTTTCTCATTCCTCCGAACAAATTGCAAATGCTTTTGGACATGCATCAATTGCTTTCATACAATTCTCTGCTGTTTTATAACATTATCATTTGCTTAGGTCATGTCAGTCAAAATGAACTATACTTATGACTGCTGAATAGTCATTCCCTATAAAACTAATAGTCCTCATTTCATTGCTTGAGTCATTACATACAAATATGTTGAACTAGTTGTCAAAATCTGTCAAGCAAATTTTATACATTTCTTTATAATTTTCCCCTGAATGGAGCTGGATGCCAGGGAATCGCTGCACACATTCATATATGTTGATGAGGCGGGTTTCAATCTGGCAAAAGGTAGAAGGCGTGGAAGGAATCGCATTGGACAGAGAGCAGCCACTGATGTCCCAGGCCAACGAGGAGGGAATATTACAATGTGTGCAGCCATCTCAGAAAACGGCGTCCTCACCCATATGCCCCGCATTGGTCCATACAACACACAACATCTGCTGACTTTTTTAGACACTCTTTACAGGGACATAATCCCTGAGAATGAGAGGGGTCTAAATGGCGACCATCTGACCAAGTACATTGTTGTATGGGATAATGTGCGTTTTCACCACGCAATTCTGGTCACACAGTGGTTTGCAGCACATGAAAGGATGCTGGTGGAATATCTCCCTCCCTACTCCCCATTCCTGAATCCAATAGCCAGACAGACAGGAACGTCTGGATGTGAATGAATGATTTACAGTACTGTGTATGTTGTATGTTCCAATTCAGTTCCAATATGTACTGTGCAATATTGTTTACAGTTGTGCACAGCTCTACCCAAAGGCCAAAGGGTGTTTCTTATGTTTGTTGTACATTTTGTTTGTATTTTTCTTTTGCACAATGCTGTGAACAAATTAAAATTGCAAAGAGCATATGCAGTAAAAATGTGAAACATACGTGTCTTGTACTCATTTACCTCACTAAATACAGCAATGTGTAACTGTAGATTTCAAATGGCTGTGCAAATAGTGTATACAGTGCTGTCTTGAGCATTTTCAGAAAGTGTCACCAGGATCTGACTTTTTTTGCATTGGAAAACACTTACAGAGTGAACTGTCATAACGAAAACATGGCAAAGCCATTTGACTATCTTGTTCATAAACAATGGTGTCAGGACTTTTCATTTTGATGACAGTGACACTTTCATTGACATGAATACTTGCTTTTGAGGAATGAATTATCCATTTTGAGCAAGTGACACGCTTCTGCAGGTTATCACCTAGGTTTTGCAGTTTGTACTAATTGTTTTGAGAAATGCACTAACAGTTATGAGAACTTTACAGTATTTCTCAATTGCTTTGGTGCATTTCTCTGATCAGAATTAAAGTTCTCATAACTGTTAGTGCATTTCTCAAAACAATTAGTACAATTATCCCAGAAGAGAGAGAGATAAAAACTATAAACTTTTCCTGTGTAACATAATGCATTTTGGACAACATATTGTACAGTATGAACTGTCATGTAAGTGGCACTACACAAAGTAACCAGTTTACAGCACTGAACATTAGAGTATGCATAGAACACATAAATGTTTTACTTGTGCATACTGGTGGCGGATCTCCTTCACTCTGTTCCAGTCAAATGGCTACTCATTTGTCAATTGTACTACAATTGTTTCATGCACATTTAATTTCCACTGAGCACTCTGTCAATTGTAGTGATTGAAACGGATTCAATATCCCCAAAGATATTGTCATCCTCTATAACAACGCTTTGTATCTCTGTCAACCTTATGGCATTGTTTGCAATTACCATTGCACAAATGGCTTCCTCTTGTTGCAGAGTAAAAAGGGGCCCTCTTCCACCTCTGCGAGGTTGTCTTGCAATCCTATGTGGTGCAGAGTAAAATTACAGTAATGTACAGCAAACATGAGATATACTGCTTTACAGTAACCCATATTAGTGTAGTGTACAATAACAGTGCTTCCTACTTGTAAAATAATGCAGTACAGTACCATACTGTAAATATGGCAAATATTTACTGTAACACTACTGTTACAAAGGGTCAGATTAAACCGAATATATATATTTATTACTTGAGATATATTGTATAATATTTGTATATCGTCTGATATCCCTTGTATATTCTTTGTATATATACACGGAATATCCCTTTACCTAGGTACAGGCCAGACCATAATATTCGTTCTCCTATTGGACAGCGACCCCTAGGCGCCAACGGCCATACCCCCAATGGCAAGTTCAAAGCTACCGCTAAGACATGTCTCAACATGTCCAGGTTTGCGCAGTAATACGAGACAGAACTGAGGTTGGCACTAGATTATTCACCTTACGTATAAATACGTCGCAGGTGGATACAGCAGTTAGTTGACCCAAACGTTGAAGCCTTCACCACGATACAACGTGCCGTGAAGTGGGCCCCTTTTGCCCCTAAATAGAGCCTTGAGAACCGCGTGCGAATAGATAGCTAAAGTGTCAGAGTTTAACGCTGTATCGTCGAGTTCGACTTATTCTATTGTAAAGTAATAGTCTATTATTTATAGTGTATCGTGCGGCTACCGTTCTACAGTGACCAGCATTACCACCGGTTCGTCGTACCGAGCTAGTGCACTTATCCAGGCTGGGCGGCCTAAACTCGTGCCGCCATCCGAGGAGTCCTAGACGAGAACCGTTGGATATGTACACCAGAGAACCTACACCGGCGAATGCAGAGCCTTTTCCGGCTGGATTATATTGCTTTGGTACTGTGGCTGCTGGAGCAGAGAACCGTCTACCCCACTGCTGTGTGGGATCTACCCTGTGAGGAGCACCATCGAGCCCGCCTCTAGGACCCACAGAGGCTGGCTAGCTTTCATCCATGCTGTCTTGCATACCGGAGTATAGCTGTTGCTTTGTCTACGGACCAAAGGATTATTGCACTGTCTCCTGTATCTGGAGTCTCTTTATTCCTCGTTGATCCAGACTTTGCTCCCGACCATTCCTCTCCCCTGCTGGCTTACAACCGGAGGGAACCCCCTTAGTATCTCCAGCTGACTACGAGTGTGCCTTATGTAATTCTTATGCTACAGGTGGTGTCAATTATACCCATCTTATTATGCTCATGGACTTACGCTCTTGACCTACTTAAGTGTTCTTCGCCATATAAGCGCAATTCATAATTCTCAATTTGTAACCTATTGTTGCTGCTCTAATAATAAATACTCCCAAATAGAACTTTCTTTGTTAAGCCGTATTCTTGTGTGGGTGTTTACTGTTCACCAGATATACCGTGTACTGTATGGCCAGTAATTAAAGTACATAACTAAGTAGTGGTTTAATGATACCATACTCTCAATACAGTCAGGGAATTGTACCCCTCAGTTACAACTACTGTACACTACAATACAGTAAATCTGTGCTGCAGTAAAGCTGTCTAAATGTAAAATGTAAAAAGTGACAAGTTCTTGTCCCACTGCAAGCTTCATGTATGACACAATGGCAGTAGTGCAGTGCAGATTGTTTAGTGCTGAATTACTGTCCAGTATACACACCTGCTCTCCCGACGAAATGTTTGAATACAGTAATTGAATTTACAGTGGTTCTCTCAACATTTGGCTGCACCCTTTGACCAGCCTCAGCCATTGTGAGGCCGTGATTGATAGATTTTGACAACTAGTTCAACATTTTTGTATGTAATGACTCAATCAATGAAATGAAGACTATTAGTTTTATAGGGAATGACTATTCAGCAGTCATAAGTATAGTTAATTTTGACTGACATGACATAAGCAAATGATAATGTTATAAAACAGCAGAGAATTGTATGAAAGCAATTGATGCATGTCCAAAAGCATTTGCAATTTGTTCGGAGGAATGAGAAACTGCTACTATGATGTGCACAAATTACAAAATGTTGTGGAGGTTGAACTAACAGTTATGAGAACTTTAATTCTGATCAGAGAAATGCACCAAAGCAATTGAGAAAAACTGTAATTCTGATCAGAGAAATGCACCAAAGCAATTGAGAAAAACTGTAACGTTAAACCATGTCCCCATCCTTCTTCAATGTCTCGTGTCTCCTGACACGAGTCAGAAGACAGAGACGTTGGTGAGATGACCCCTAGGGATAATTAAATAATTTTGTGGCGTCTACAGGGTAAGAGAAGGACAAACACGGTGGGAGAAGAACAGACACGGTGAGAGAAAGACACACAGTGAGAGAAAGACACACAGTGAGAGAAATACACACAGTGAGAGAAAGACAGACACGGTGAGAGAAAGACAGACACGGTGAGAGAAAGACAGACACGGTGAGAGAGAGACAGACACGGTGAGAGAGAGACAGACACGGTGAGAGAAAGACAGACACGGTGAGAGAAATACAGACACGGTGAGAGAGAGACAGACACGGTGAGAGAAAGACAGACACGGTGAGAGAAAGACAGACACGGTGAGAGAAAGACAGACACGGTGAGAGAAAGACAGACACGGTGAGAGAGACAGACAAAGTGAGAGAAAGACAGACATGGTGAGAGAAAGACAGACACGGTGAGAGAAAGACAGACACGGTGAGAGAAAGACAGACACGGTGAGAGAGAGACAGACATGGTGAGAGAAAGACAGACACGGTGAGAGAAATACAGACACGGTGAGAGAAAGACAGACACGGTGAGAGAGACAGACATGGTGAGAGAGACATACACGGTGAGAGAAAGACAGACACAGTGAGAGAAAGACAGACACGGTGAGAGAAAGACAGACACGGTGAGAGAGAGACAGACACGGTGAGAGAAAGACAGACACGGTGAGAGAAAGACAGACACGGTGAGAGAAAGACAGACACAGTGAGAGAAAGACAGACACAGTGAGAGAAAGACAGACACGGTGAGAGAAAGACAGACACAGTGAGAGAAAGACAGACACGGTGAGAGAAAGACAGACACAGTGAGAGAAAGACAGACACGGTGAGAAATACAGACACGGTGAGAGAAAGACAGACATGGTGAGAGAAAGACAGACACGGTGAGAGAAAGACAGACACGGTGAGAGAGACAGACACGGTGAGAGAGACAGACACAGTGAGAGAGACAGACTCAGTGAGAGAAAGACAGACATGGTGAGAGAAAGACAGACACAGTGAGAGAGAGACAGACACGGTGAGAGAAAGACAGACACAGTGAGAGAGACAGACACGCTGAGAGAAAGACAGACACAGTGAGAGAGACAGACACGGTGAGAGAGAGACAGACACGGTGAGAGAAAGACAGACACGGTGAGAGAAAGACAGCCATGGTGAGAGAAAGACAGACACAGTGAGAGAAAGACAGACACAGTGAGAGAAGGACAAACACGGTGAGAGAAAGACAGACATGGTGAGAGAAAGACAGAGACGGTGAGAGAAAGACAGACACAGTGAGAGAAAGACAGACATGGTGAGAGAAAGACAGACACAGTGAGAGAAGGACAGACATGGTGAGAGAAAGACAGACACAGTGAGAGAAGGACAAACACGGTGAGAGAAAGGCTATAAATGGCCGCAGCCCCTCAGATAGGTGAAAATCCATTTCACAACACCAGTAACTGCAAAATGAGACATGGGAGACGCCCGGGGGATAATGGCCCATTTTGTTTGAATAAATGAATCGAAATGTATTTACTGCAATGAATTGGCTGCAGGACATGGAACTGGCCCTACATCATAGTTCACTATACTCTCTCTCTCTTTCTCTCTCTCTCTCTCTCTCTCTCTCTCTCTCTCTCTCTCTGTCCTACCGTGCAGAGACATCCCCAACCCCTTTCTTCTCTCTCTTTCACCTGCTTCCTTTTCATCTCCCTCCAGAGCCCACCGTTGCACGTTGCCCCCCCCGGATCCCATCGCCATGGCAACAATTAGCCACATCATTATATCATTATCATCATCATCACCACCCACACTTGATTTGATGACTTTGTGTTTACTGTGGTGTGGTGTTGTCGACGCCCCCCACCCCCGACCCTGCAGACGCCTCGGCGGCTGACGGCCGGGCAGTCTGTTCCAGTGACGTTACCGGAGGGACAATATTGCCATCTGTTGGAGCAGCGCGTTCATTCACAATGACTGTCGGTGGGAAACATCTGGCGCTCCTCTGATGAGATCATGACAGCAAATAACGTGCCAATAAAGACTTGTGACCCCCCGGTCCAGGGCCTGGGGGACACAATCATATCTCCTCTCAACGCGGGGGATGTGTCCGTTTGCAATGGTACACCAGTAAACATTTATTACAAGATGGCGGGAGAAAAGAATGACATAACATAACAGATATACACACACATACACACACACACAGGGTGACAGTGGCTCAGGAGGTAGAGCGGTCATCTGGACATCGTAAGGATTCCGGTTCGATGTGTCCTTGAGCAAGACACTTAACCCCTATAATTGCTCCCGTCTCTGCCGTTGTTGTGTGAACGTGTGAGTGAATGTGGTTGAATGTGGGCATAAGTTATAAAGTGCTTTGGATAAAAGTGCAATATAAATGCAATCCATTTACCAAAATGCAGTCCACACACAAACACACACAGGTATTATGGGCCTGAAATACAAGCTTGAGGTTAGAGTTTGATGAGTTGATTGCAATGTGGCAAATTAAACAAGGAAGATACTTGGGCAAAAGACCAGAATTTACATTTATTTATCAACACCTGGCCTACAATATATCTCTGAATTAATGAAACAGCACTTTCCCTCCGGGATACTGCCTCATCTGAGAGATAATGTTTTGGCAGAGATTTTTCTTTTTGGCCGAAAACGTGGTTCTGCCTCTCTGTCCTCCAGAACGTCTAACAAGGTTTTCCCAGAGTCTTACTGGTAAAGTGATTTTTTTTATCACCACAGTCATTCTCCACGTGGGACGGATCATTGGTCCCATTATTTACCCAGTATGATGCCAAGGGAACAATGTTAACAAATGTGTACCCAGTTCATTCAGAACTCAGGAGAGGTTCAGGAGACTGGATCTAGAGAGAGGGAGGGGGTGTAGAGTGATGCACACAGAGAGAGACAGAGAGAACGAGAGAGAGACAGAAAGAGAGGGGGAGAGAGAAATAGAGGGGGATAAAGTGATGTGCAGAGAGAGAGAGGGGTAAAGTGGGGCACAGATTAGTTTAGTTTATTCGGATCCCCATTAGCCATTGCCACAGGCATAGGCTACTATTACTGGGGTCCACAGAGAGAGGGGTGAGTGAAGTGAAGCACAGAGAGAAAGAGGGAGGGGAGAGTTATGGGGAGAGAGAGCGCAGGAAAACTAGCATCCTCGCTAAATCCGGTGTATTTACACTGCATTTATTTGTAGTGTCCATTAATAGGCTCTGTTCCATCTAATAAACAAATAAAGTAAAAGAGGAAGGGGTAAAGTGGGGCACAGAGAGAGAGAAAGAGAGAGGGGGAGAGGGAGATAAAGAGAGAGAGACTGAGAGAGGAAGGTAAAGTGGGGCACAGAGAGAGAGAAAGAGAGAGGGGGGAGAGACAGAGAAAGTGATATCTCTCAACTCTAAGTTAGTGGACCATCGCTGGTTCCTGGTTGTTGCCAGTGAGATGAAACGGTAAGAGAGGAAGCAGAACAGATGTCCAGGAGAGAGATGTCCTGTACAGCAGCAGACATAACAGCCCCACTTATAAAGGACCCCAACTGGGCTGCAAAATGACCATCGAGGGGTAAAAGCAGAGGGGGCCACACCTGGGACGCCAGGTGTTGCCGTTGAGCCCTTCGGAGGTGTCGTGGGCCTGTCAACGAAACACCAATGAAGGAGGGTGCCAACCTGAAGACCCCAGTGAAGCGTTTACCACTACCCCATTCACTACCAAGTGCTGATTATCTAAGGGATTGTCCTTAAGCTCAACTGAATAAAGTACTAGTCCGCCACAGGAAAAAAGGTACATAATGTATGTTATGTTATAGCCATACGTAATATATTCACTAATGTATATACATTATGTACCTATTTTCCTGTGGTCGATTAGTACATTATTTACCTTTTCTGATGAGATCGGGTTGGCAGCACATAATCTACAAACAATTCTTAATTATTACGTTTTAAACTACTTTGGTGGGGTTTACTGCAGAATTGAGATAGTCTCAGGTGGGTGGAGTTTACTGCATCAGGATAATTAAGATGGTATCGGGTGGGTGGGGTTTAGTGCATCATTAATTTAATTATTACGTTTTAAACTACTTTGGTGGGTGTTTAGTGCATAATTAAGATAGTGTCAGGTGGGTGGGGTTTAGTGCATCATTAAGATAGTGTCAGGTGGGTGGGGTTTACTCTATAACAGGGGTGGGCAATTATTTTTCCCGGGGGGCCGAATGAGCAACTGAAAATATGTTGGGGGGCCGGGCCAAAATTCCAAACTCAATTATGCATAATATACATTTTATTTCTATATAAAAAGCAGTAAATGGCATTGTTTTGACCCCTGGTAAGAGTGTATGTTATTATTTGGCAATTAAAAGGTGAGGTTATAGCTTTCAAAAATATAATTTATTCAAATAGAATTTATTTCCAAAATGATAAACAAAATGTGAAACATTAATAACAATGGGATTTTTGAGTTTCATATACTATTGAAACAAGGATTTTCTTAGCTTTCTAAAGACATCACATCATCTTATAGCAAAAATAAACAAGACATGTCACTGAACTGTGTAAAGAAAAGTGTCCCAGTTTTGTAGCCTTTTTTACTTTACATGCCTATATTAAACATTTTATGTTTTCAGAACTGTGCAAAAAAAAGAAAAAAAAATATCAAGTGTCCCATTTCACTTGTTATATTTCCACATTTTAGTGTTCTTCAGTTCTTTTTTTTCATTCAGTGTGAGAAATCCAGTCTCTGTTGAGCTTTAACAAGTCCATCAAAGTCAGGTTGCATGTCTGAGGTGGAGATGCGAAGCACAGCTGCCAGATGTTCATCAGTGAGAGAGGATCTGTACCTGGACTTGGTAAACGGCATGACTGAGAATGTCTGTTCACATATGTAGGTGGATCCAAAGAGAACCAACATCTTCTGAGCATGTCTCCTAAGCGTATACTGTGCGTGTGAACGTTGACATGAAAAAAAAAAGTAAAAAATAAAAATAAAAAAAAATATTAAAGAAATATATATTTTTTTATTTATTTTTTTTTTTTTTTTATTATCATGTAATCTTTCGCGGGCCGGTCAGAATCATCCCGCGGGCCGGATCCGGCCCGCGGGCCGTACAATGCCCAGGTCTGCTCTATAATTAAGATAGTGTCCGGTAACTGCCGGTATAGCAGAAGCGCTGTGTTGGTCTGCCGGTAACGTAGCAGAAACATTGTGTTGGTCTGCCGGGAACGTAGGAGAAACGTTGTGTTGGTCTGCCGGTAACGTAAGAGAAACATTGTGTTGGTCTGCCGGTAACGTAGCAGAAACGTTGTGTTGGTCTGTTGTGTTGGTAAGAGAAACGTTGTGTTGACTCAAATTGTATTTCAAATCATGTCTTAACCCTTTCATTGCCACACTACCAAACGGTTAACCCTTTCACTGCGACAATACATAATGTTAACCCTTTCACTGCCACACGACAGCATGTTAACCCTTTCACTACCACGCTACAGTAGGTTAACCCTTTACTATCACACTACAGATGGTTCTGTAGTGTGATAGTAAAGGGTTAACCTTCTGTAGTGTGGTAGTGAAAGGGTTAATAATGGACTGCATTTATATAGCACTTTTACCCAAAGTGTTTTACAGCTTATGTCTCACATTCACCCATTCACGCACATTCACAGACCGATGGCAGAGGCGACCATGCAAGGTGCCAACCTGCTCATCGGGAGCAGTTAAGGGTTAAATGTCTCGCTCAAGGACACTTCGACGCGCTGCCGGGAGGAGCCGGAATCAAACCGGGAATCTTCTGATTACCAGACGACCGCTCCCTGTTGGTCATGGATAGTAATTGTCTTGCTAATCTTTGAATAGCATCCAACTCATATTATTAGTGGGAGGTACAGTTTACCAAAGAAACAATTTTGAAGTAATTTGATGTAATATTGTTCTGGTTTGAAACCGACCCCAACAGCACGGCACAGACAGGTAGTTCAGAGTTAGCCAAAGACTAGGGCGTATTTATTTCTGAAACAGGAATGAGCGAAATAACAATAAGAACAACAAAGGGGAGAATGTTCTTGGCAGAGTTGTCTGCGGCTCTGCAGATCGTCCCGGTATCGAGATGGAGAAGCGGCGTAGCGCCACTGCCTCTGCGGCTCTGCAGCTACTCCAGGATCCAACTCGGGGAGGAACGGAGAGAGAGAGAGAGTGGTCAATAAACAAGCCAACGGAATACAGAGGCAGTCCAGTCCTCCTTAGCTGAGTCCAGTATAAACACACGTGACTTAATCTTCAGTGTTACCAACACACAAGTTTAGCTGAGCCCGGTACAATCCCACGTGACTTAATCTTCAGTGTTACCAACACACAAGTTTAGCTGAGTCCAGTACAAAACAAAAACGGCAAATCTTCAGTGTTATCCAAACACACAGAAAACAGAGAATCCAAAAGGTTCGTTCCAAAAACTCACCAAAGCGCAAATGCGCAAAGCAGGCAACGAGGCACAGCTCCAACGGATGATAGAGATACACAACAGCGGCGACTTCCATGGACGTCCTGAAGAAAAACAGACGAGGCACAACAACGGGGGGAACAGGCAGTAGCAGTGGAAATCCAAAACGACCCGACAACGATTGCCAGAAAGACCCGAGTATATGAAGGGCGCTGATTACAAACAACCGACAGGTGCGTGACGGCAATTGGTACTTGACCTAGAAGCATGTGGTGGCAATGAGCCAATCCTCCTCACAGTACCTTGAAGCGTGTGGTGGCAATGAGCCAATCCTCCTCACAGTACCTTGAAGCGTGTGGCGGGAATGGGCCAATCCTCACAAATATGTTGACATTAAGAATGTGCTTTTTAAATGGATGTACATCATCTTTTTTATAGTTATAGTGATCCATGACAGCATTTGTCTAATGATGCAGTACTGGTTATTTTGATAAGCTTGTTGATGTATTACATTCTAGGGGGCATCTTCCATGGGTATTCATTTTACATTTAGTTTCATAATAACAAAGTTGTAGCATGTTATGATGTAATTACCCTCAAAATGTGTTTACTTAAGCATACTGTACTTATTGTGTACATATTGTATTAACACATTCTCTGCCACCACTTTGATCATCCTAAACCATTCTCTGCCAGTACTGTAAGTCTATGGAGATGTTCACCTTCTTTGCAGGGCTATAACTTTTTAAATTGTATTGCTAAATTGACATTACTATGGCCCATTCAACATCGATTAGCTATCGTTCAGGATGTAGGAACGTTTTACTTTTTCATTCACACATTCATACGAAAATACCGTCTAGAGTATAAATATGTTTTTATCGTTTTCTGCAGTATTTCCTAGAACGTGAGATATAGACATAAATGCATATATTAGATTATCAAATGCCGTTTGATACCGATCAATGTTATATAAAATATTTCAACTGTACATGGTCCTAAGCGTTATGACTGATCATCCGC
Organism: Notolepis coatsorum; assembly: GCF_963971535.1. Taxonomy (NCBI): domain Eukaryota; kingdom Metazoa; phylum Chordata; class Actinopteri; order Aulopiformes; family Paralepididae; genus Notolepis; species Notolepis coatsorum. Next base: position 81,557,896 of record NC_140180.1, on the reverse strand, counting down.
GGGTGAACGGAGGGGGGGGAGGGGTCGTTTATAATTCTGTGACCGACGTTAAATGATTTATGTAGTATGGGTGTTATATAGATCAGAGCAGTTTGTATCGAAAATGATAAAGAAAAACGCTGAAACTCACGGCAGCTTCCTCGTAGCGTTGAGCGATGAGAGTGGAGCAAACAGATCCCAGTTATGTGATGTGGATCGATGCGATCCAGTTCCGGTTTGTATAATACTAATATATGAAATATGAACTTGAAACACGTCATACGCCGTTATTGGCAGAATTCGCATGAACTTGAAACCCGTCGTACGACGTGAATGGCGGGGAAAGTGTTAATATTCAAATTATATATTTTTTAATAGATGGTATAGGGGGGCATTGTACCCAGATTTACCCAACTACGTAATTATACTTTTCTTTTTTTTTGTGGCAGAGCTTTTTTCTTTAGATTCAGATCAAGGATTGGGACATTAACCAAAGGGTAAAAAAACTGAACCTTTTTTATTTAATTTTTTACATTAAATGACAAGTACACAGCGTTTTAAAAGTGTCCTCCAAAGTGCTGCTATATTTGGCTGAATATTATAACACCCTGCCGTGAGGTAAATTATCCTGCAAAAACATGCTTCAAATCTGTGACTCTTTTTCTGCTTTGTAAATTAATACAAGCCCCACTTTTCCTCTCATCGTTTATTCATTGGGAGCAAATGTTTTCCTCCATAGCCAGAGGTTTCTCCCCTGCTGAGCTGGTCCAGAGGACGGCAGCAGCACAGGTTATTAAAGGATGAGGTGAAGTAATGACTTCCTCCCGCTCCCTGCACACAGCTTTTGAACAGAAGAAAAATATTTAAGAAATTATAATTATTTAACTATAATTTTATTTTGTTGTCTTGTCTTGTTTATATATGTGTATATATATATATATGTGGTGTGTATATATATATATATATATATATATATATATATATATATATATATATATATATATATATATATATATGTGTGTGTGTATGTGTATCCGGCAGCGTGGCTGAGTAGAGCTCCGGACTCATGATCGGAAGATCATCGGTTCGAGCCCCGGTCAAAGCCGTTGTCGGAAAGTGGTGTTGTTGTCCAGCAGGGGGCACTCTGTCCTCTGGACTAGTCAGTAACAATGCCCCTGTTACGGTGATAGGGACACCGTATAGCTGCGAGTGCCGTCCTTCGGATGAGACGCTAAGCCGAGGTCCTGACTGAATCTTGGTTGTTAAAGAACCGAGGACGCCTATCGCAAAGAGTCACTGACATCAAAGCCACCTAATCATCCCTTCCCATTAATTGACTGATATCAATCCCTATCTCCTGAGCCGTTCAGCCATTGTGTAGTGTGATGTGTGCCTGATGCCAGTGTATGGCAGCCATTGAGCCTGCGTAGCCCAAGGTTGGGTGCTACCAGTGGTGGTGAAGGTGGCAATTTCCACCCTACATTGTGGGGAGCGCTTTGAGCGTCTAAAAAAGCGATATATAAATGTAATGAATTATTATTATTATGTGTATGTATGTGAATATATATACTGTATATTGTGGCAGATATCATCCCCCGTTCCACGGCTAGGTGGAGGAAGGGAGGTACTACTGCCACGGGCAGAGGAGAGTCAATTAGGCAGCTGATTAGGACTGATAGAACACACCTGTGCACCACGTGATCACCCACATCCCACACACACACACACACACACACACCAGACACACATAACATAAAACCCTAGGACAGACAGAGTATTGTTGAGTGGAGGTGAGGAAGAAGCGGAGTACAGAGAGAGAGCGAGATACAGAGTTTGTGAGGTGAGAGGTAGTTATAAGGAGAGGAGAAAGCGAGATGGTGTTTGTTGGTACAGGACCCTAGACTGGCTGAGAAACCCCCTTATGAAACTGACCCTGAGTATTGAACATTCCCTTTTTTGTACGAGAGCCTGTGTTTTTGACCTTGGACTGTTATCCGACTACTCTAATTGCCCATCGGACTATTTTTGCTGTTATTCAATAAATATATTTTATTTATTGAAATTGTGCTTGTGTGGACAGTTGAATTTGTTTGTTTTGAACCGTGCTGAGTCTGAACACCACCAGACTCGTCACAATATATATATTGTTTTGTTCTGTTACTGTATATTTAAGTTTTGTCTTGTATAATCAAATAATGAAAATAAACACAATCAAAACAGTACACAACAGTACACTGATTTAGTGCCATAATACCAAACCGGACAGGTCTAGGGTGAGAGGTCAGACAAAGCTGTCAGACAACCTTGTGGAAACAGCATCTGGGGCCAATAACCCACCCTGCTGAAGCAAACAGGGGTGATTATGTCTCCAATTTTCACAGATGGATGGAGTATGGTGGAAGATAGCCACCTATCCCCCCTGTCCATAACTCAACTCATCATGAGCAGAGCTTTCATTAGAGCCTAATATGAAGGCTCTGTGACGATTAAAAAAAAAAATCATTTTGGAGCTCAAAATTGGCAGCCATCTTGCATTTGAAGGTCAACAATAGGTTAAATCATTATATAAACACCAAATATGTATTCCTTGATCAAAATAAGCTCTGAAACCATGTATTGTGCATCATTGTAGGTCAAACCATTAAAAAGTAAATTTCCACGGCAGCCATTTTGGATTTTGGTCTCTCACGAATTTTCCCCGCCTTTAAAAAAAATACACCCCGGCTAAATTTGTTTATTAACCCTCCTAGATGACAAATCCATTGAGAAACGGACCTTCGCTCTCCACGGTCACGGAAGTGCCACAGATCGATGACCCTACTATAAAGGTTACAAATATTCACACTATCTCCTGTTTTTCCACAATCTCGTCACCTTAGAGCCATTGTCCTCAATTATCATCAACACTTGCCTCGACCAATTATCCACGTTATCCCAGCAGTCTCCAGACCTCACATAACCCCGTAACAAACTGGGATAAAGATCTTGGTTTAGACAGAGACGCTTCCTGAACCCGCAAACTTTTGTTGCACTAAATGTCCTCGAGACTCTATTGATCCTCTGGGTATATTAACCTATCAATGCAGCGGGCGGCGTATATATTATGATTAATGGAAAACAACCGCCCGAGCCCGTTGGAGAGGTCAGAGTCTACACGGCTACAAAACAAACCAGACAGCGCCGTGTGGAACAAATTCCCCGCAATTAATATTGATGAGACGGCAGTTCATGTTATTATGGCATATCTATCATGGACGCCGTGGCTAAGTGTGGCCAGCAGTATCTTGGGGGCTATTAAGCTTATAGCACATCTGGACTATATAACTAGGTCCAAGGTGTTGACAGGGACGCGTGGTTATATAAGAGAGAGTGTGGGGGGGGGGGGGGGGGGGGTTGGCTGAGGTGCTGGCGAGGTGTGAGTAAACTGGAGGGCTCCTCTGGTGCTGGTGGGCTCCTCTGGTGCTGGTGGGCTCCTCTGGTGTGGGCTCCTCTGGTGTGGGCTCCTCTGGTGTGGGCTCTGGTGTGGGCTCCTCTGGTGTGGGCTCTGGTGTGGGCTCCTCTGGTGTGGGCTCCTCTGGTGTGGGCTCTGGTGTGGGCTCCTCTGGTGTGGGCTCCTCTGGTGTGGGCTCCTCTGGTGTGGGCTCTGGTGTGGGCTCCTCTGGTGTGGGCTCTGGTGTGGGCTCCTCTGGTGTGGGCTCCTCTGGTGTGGGCTCTGGTGTGGGCTCCTCTGGTGTGGGCTCTGGTGTGGGCTCCTCTGGTGTGGGCTCCTCTGGTGTGGGCTCTGGTGTGGGCTCCTCTGGTGTGGGCTCTGGTGTGGGCTCCTCTGGTGTGGGCTCTGGTGTGGGCTCCTCTGGTGTGGGCTCTGGTGTGGGCTCCTCTGGTGTGGGCTCCTCTGGTGTGGGCTCTGGTGTGGGCTCCTCTGGTGTGGGCTCCTCTGGTGTGGGCTCTGGTGTGGGCTCCTCTGGTGTGGGCTCCTCTGGTGTGGGCTCCTCTGGTGTGGGCTCCCCGCCACGTTTCCCGTTGACTTTCAGCCTGAGGGAAGGTCACCCGGCGAGGTGTTTAGACCAATCTCCGCAAATTGTTGGGACTGAGGCTTGATAATCTCCCCGGCTTTAATGGATCCCAGATCTGTTTACCAAGTGAGTGCACTGCACAAAGTCATTTGGCAATTGTTCTCCCCTCTAACACGATAATAGAACTGGAATTGGCTTTTTGATCAATGACATCAGTGGTTAAGTTGATATATTCAATAAGCACGACAACCTTGAGCCCCAAGGAATCACTGTGTGTGTGTGTAAGAGAGAGAGAGAGAGAGTGAGAGAGAGAGAGAGAGAGAGAGAGAGAGAGAGAGGGGTGGGCGGGCGGGCAGCTGCTTGTGCTTCTCAGAACAGTGCACACGGTTACAGTAGGAATTCATCGTTCCATGTTGCAACATTTGTTTCCATTTTCTTTTTGAAGTATGTAATTTGTAACTTCCCGTAAGCGCGTATCTCCTCAACATTCCAAGTCACAAATCAGACATAACTACATGTACATAACCCAGTTCAGAGGGGGGGGGGGGGGGTGCAGGGAGGGAGATGGAGCACCAGATCTGCTCCTGACACACACACACACACACACACACACACACACACACACACACACACACACACATAAAGCTCCCTTACATACTCTGCAGTGCAAGATATATTTGCTCTTCAAACAAATCACCTACCCTGCAAAATACATCTCACACTCACACACACAGTAGATCACATACTGACATAGTGTACAGTGTAGAAGTGTATACTGACTGTAGAACCCTTAAGGTGATTCTAACAATAAAAAAAACAGTATAATGATATTAATTCAGTCAGAGAAAAACGTATTGTGGAATGTTAATGTCAGGAGCGTCATTATTTCAGCTTCAGATGTATAATTCGAACTGTTTTAGTGCGCCTTCTCTCAGTCAAATTAGTATCGTAATACATGATACTACGTAACAATACATACAGCTTCCCAATATAAACATATTCATTAGAGCAGTGTGGTTGGTGGCTATGGGAGATTAACATTGGTTAACCTGTGCTAGCAGGGGATAAATGAATGAAATACAACTAATGACAACTGACAGATTGACTGATGGGCCAATCAGGGTACCCCGAGTAGATTATGTAATGTTTTCAGAGAAAGCAAAGTGGATATCTGAAATGGTTTGATTCTGTTTATATCCAGTAGGGTACACATCAAATGGCTTTAGATCATTAGATTAGATTAGATTACATGTATTGTAATGTATTACAATACAGAGTACAAGGAAATTAAGTTGGCATCTAACCAGAGAGCAAAGTAGCAGTACAGTGTATTGCAGTATAACATGTGGAGTAAATATGCTAAGCTAATGCATGTACAATATTATATACAGTGGTACAAGAAGTATGAATACACTATGGTAATAAACCATACTAGCCTGTGGTTTAACTAAGAGTAGGTATGGAAGATATTGTATATATTATATATATATTAGGGCTGTCCCCGACTAAGGATTTGGATAGTCAACTATGATTGGCCAAAATTTGCCGTTAGTCGACTATTAGTTGACTAAAAAAAATATATATATATATATATTATATATATATAATATATATATTTTTTTAATCATTCCATTTGGGCTGTTGGGGGTGCTTAATGTCTGAAGGAGTCGACTGAAGGAGTCGACTGAAGGCTTCTTGTCCTCTGCAAAAGCATGCAATTGGTCCACTGATGGATACATCTTGATATTTGTCTAGTCTAGTTGTTATGGTTTGTAACCGACCCCAATCGCACAACACAAGACAGGTATGAGAGTAAGCCAAAACAGGGCATTTATTCAATACAAACAAAAAGCGGCACTGTCCCTTTAAGGGAGAACACAAAAATACTGGAAACAAAGAAATAGGGAAAAATGTGGCACTGTGCCTTTAAGAGGCGAGCAGGCTAAGGGGCTAAGGCTAAAGGACAGGGCAAAAAGGTCAGGGCAGGAACAGGGGCACTGGAGAGGGGGAAACAGGGACAGAGGCACGGGGAGGCGGGCTGGAGACAGGGACAGAGAAACAGGGTTAAGGCCTTGGACAGGGCGAGGGCCAGAGCTGCTTACAGGGATGGCAGGGTTCAGACGGCGGAGGCCTGGCAAGGAGATCCTCCTCGGAAGTGAAGAGACGCATCCTCCCGTGGGATAGGAAGCGATGCGCGCCGGCTTGAGCGTCTGGAGTAGGAGCGCGCCGGCTTGAAGAGACGCATCCTCCCGTGGGATAGGAAGCGATGCGCGCCGGCTTGAGCGTCTGGAGTAGGAGCGCGCCGGCTTGAAGAGACGCATCCTCCCGTGGGATAGGAAGCGATGCGCGCCGGCTTGAGCGTCTGGAGTAGGAGCGCGCCGGCTTGAAGAGACGCATCCTCCCGTGGGATAGGAAGCGATGCGCGCCGGCTTGAGCGTCTGGAGTAGGAGCGCGCCGGCTTGAAGAGACGCATCCTCCCGTGGGATAGGAAGCGATGCGCGCCGGCTTGAGCGTCTGGAGTTGGAGCGCACCGGCTTGACGTCTGGAGTGGGACACTGGAAAACCTCCCGTAGAGGATTAGAGAGCGTAGACGGTGTCCCACTCCAGGCAAACGGCGACAGGTGGTGATGGCTGGCACCTCGTCTCACGCCGGAGACGCGGCAGGTGATGGTAACGTCCAGGACTCCATGAACACTGAACACAGAAAAGGATAAAGAGTCCAGAACAAAGAACCAGCATACAGAACGACCCGACGAGGACTGGAGGGGAGGTCCAGGTATTTAAAGCCCTCTGGGGCGCTAATCATAACTTATCACAGCTGTGAAAGGTAGTCCAAGGGTGGGGGCTGGTGAAGAGCAGAGGAGAGTAAAACATCGCGAGGGTGGGGGCTGGTGAGGTGAGGAGACAGGGAATTAAAGGTCCAGGGAACAGGCGAACCTCACACTAGTGTGTTCATTAGATGGGTGAAATCCTCTTTCAGTGCCTCTGTGCCTGTCTTCTTAGGCAGTTAGCCTCTGGTATGTGTGCCATTCGCGTTAGCCACGCTTCTAGGCCTCTTTTCTTTTGGAAAGAATGATAAAAAATAATAATAATAACTAAGAGGTTGGCAGTCGACTACGACTCCTTTCTACCGATTAGTCGACTAATCAACTAATAGGGGTCAGCCCTAATATATATATATATATATGTATATTAGTGTGTACAGTGTTATTGTATATTTCTATCATAAAGTGTTGATATACTATATATTGTGTACAGTGTGTACAGTGTTATTGTACATTGCTATCATAAAGTGTTGATAGACTAGATTGGATATAGCAGTTATATCCGTATAACTATATAACGTTATATTACATTACCATTGATTAACCTTGAAGATATCTGATATCAACGGAACATAATACGAAATGGTAGCCAAGTCGTGTTTAGAAACAAAAAGGTTTTTAACAATAATTACCATGAGTTTGGAGGGTAAAAAAAATAAATAATAACGTACAAATAACAGGACTGTGCAGAAGACCGGCCGCAGAGGACAGGGGAGAGCAAACAGATAATACACAGGGGGATGACGAGAACAAGAAACACCTGGGCCCGTAACAAAATGGAGACACCTGGGAGGGAAACATACAAAGAACTACAGGAAACCAAGACAAGGAACTACAACTAAGGCACAAGACCGGGAACACAATGCAAAACAGTGGAGAACACAGGGATTATGATTACATGAACACAAGATACATGGAACAGATGAACAACCTAACAGGGGAACATGTACGGGAGAGATACCAATATGCCCACACATAACAGCGGTATATATATAATGAACGTAGTTATGAGGAGGGTCGAGGTCCATGGAATTTGAAGCTGGAGACACGCTCAACCTCCATCCCGTTGATATGGATGGGGATGTGCATGCCTGCTTCCGTATTTCTGAAGTCCAAAGGGTAGAGTGTAGCACTGAGCAGAGGGTGTCCTCCGTGCTCCTGCTCTCACGGTAGGCGAATTGGTGTTTATCCAGTGAGGGTGAAAGGCCAGATTTGAGATGAGCCAGGACCAGCCTCTCGAAGCACTTCATGATGAAGGAGGTGAGTGCAACAGGGCCGGAAGTCATTAAAGCTCATTGCAGAGGAGTGTGTCAGCACCGGCACGATGGAGGTGGTTTTGAAGCACACAGGGGACAATTGCCTGAAGATGTCAGTTAGGCCCTCGGTCAGGTGCTCGGCGCAGTTCCTGAGCACACAACCGAAGATGCCATCAGGGCCAGCTGCCATACGTGCATTAGTCCTGCTCAGTATGGTACACACGTCGGTGGGTGAGAGAGTGGGGGGTTGGAGGTGAGCAGGGACAGCCTTGGTAGGTGCCCCCTGGTTGTCCCTGTCAAAGTGGGCATAACGGTTATAGAGCTCATCAGGGAGGGAGTTGTTGGGTTTATAATCTGTAATGGCCTGGATGCCCTGCCACATTTAATTTCAACCCTATTATTTAAACTCGAAAGGCAATGAGGTTTTCCCTCATTTTCAAATCAGGTCAAGTGTACATACAGGAATGAGCATAAATAAAGCATATATAATCACACAGCATATAAAATCACACAGCATATAACAGCCCGATTAATGTGCAGATTGTCAGGAGTCCAGTGCATGTGCGAAACGGGCTTCAGGTTGTGTGTTTTTGGGGGGTAAGCATGCTATTGATTTATTTTCCGCAATTTGCTGTGTGTGTGTGAGTGATTGGGAGAGAAACTAAGAGGAACTTGACTCACTGTAAGCTAAATATTTTTATGTCGATGAGCCTGTGATGATATGACATGATAAGACCAGTGTTTGTGAAGTGTTTGTGTTGTGAGTTATTGATTGCTTTAAGTAACTCGTATGTGGTCTGTTGTCTCCACTTATGTCATGCGTTTGACCATCATTTAGACATTGTGGGCTCGACACTGCAAGACAAGTTGCAAAGGAGAGGAGAGATAGAGAGGCTGAGTATGAGGTAAAGTGCCAGACAGCACAGCAACAACACACTGAGAGAGAGGCTGAGTATGAGGTAAAGTGCCAGACAGCACAGCAACAACACACTGAGAGAGAGGCTGAGTATGAGGTAAAGTGCCAGACAGCACAGTAAACACAGTAAAACACACTGAGAGAGAGGCGAGTATGAGGTAACGTGCCAGACAGCACAGTAAAAACACACTGAGAGAGGCTGAGTATGAGGTAAAGTGTCAGTAAAAACACACTGAGAGAGGCTGAGTATGAGGTAAAGTGTCAGTAAAAACACACTGAGAGAGGCTGAGTATGAGGTAAAGTGTCAGTAAAAACACACTGAGAGAGGCTGAGTATGAGGTAAAGTGTCGTAAAAACACACTGAGAGAGGCTGAGTATGAGGTAAAGTGTCAGTAAAAACACACTTAGAGAGGCTGAGTATGAGGTAAAGTGTCAGTAAAAACACACTGAGAGAGGCTGAGTATGAGGTAAAGTGTCAGTAAAAACACACTGAGAGAGGCTGAGTATGAGGTAAAGTGTCAGTAAAAACACACTGAGAGGCTGAGTATGAGGTAAAGTGTCAGTAAAAACACACTGAGAGAGGCTGAGTATGAGGTAAAGTGTCGTAAAAACACACTGAGAGAGGCTGAGTATGAGGTAAAGTGTCAGTAAAAACACACTTAGAGAGGCTGAGTATGAGGTAAAGTGTCAGTAAAAACACACTGAGAGAGGCTGAGTATGAGGTAAAGTGTCAGTAAAAACACACTGAGAGAGGCTGAGTATGAGGTAAAGTGTCAGTAAAAACACACTGAGAGGCTGAGTATGAGGTAAAGTGTCAGTAAAAACACACTGAGAGAGGCTGAGTATGAGGTAAAGTGTCAGTAAAAACACACTGAGAGGCTGAGTATGAGGTAAAGTGTCAGTAAAAACACACTGAGAGAGGCTGAGTATGAGGTAAAGTGTCAGTAAAAACACACTGAGAGAGGCTGAGTATGAGGTAAAGTGTCAGTAAAAACACACTGAGAGAGGCTGAGTATGAGGTAAAGTGTCAGTAAAAACACACTGAGAGAGGCTGAGTATGAGGTAAAGTGTCAGTAAAAACACACTGAGAGAGGCTGAGTATGAGGTATAGTGTCAGTAAAAACACACTGAGAGAGGCTGAGTATGAGGTAAAGTGTCAGTAAAAACACACTGAGAGGCTGAGTATGAGGTAAAGTGTCAGTAAAAACACACTGAGAGAGGCTGAGTATGAGGTAGGGACATGCTGGTGAGACTTAGGGCCCGCGTCCACCTGCCTCATATTTATGACCGCAAGCGTCTTTTTTCAATGTATCCCAATGGGGAGGGAGCGTATGCAGCCTATAGGAAATGTGCTGCAGTCGGCTTCTTTTTTCAGCGCCTTTCATCTTTTTTGTGCGGCCGCACACAGCGTTTAAAGTTGAAACTTTCTGAACTTTTCAGAGCGATGCGCTGAGCGTCTTTTCAGACAACCAATCACAGCCTATCATATCTACCACTCTGTTTGTAACCTGACACCGGAGCTGCCTGCCTGTCTACCCACAAGAGACGGCACAAATAATAATAATAACTACACGAATACACTAATAAAAAGCTAATAAAAAGCAAAGGGCGAACTGTGGTGTCAGGTAATAACAATATATATATATAATTAATATACAATAAAGTATATTAATATATACTATATGTACAAAACTGCAGCGGTAAAATACGATAAAAGTTATTATTACAAGATGGCTGTCATGTAGGTGTCGCTAGAGTTCTTTCTCTCTCGTCATCAGGTAGGTTGGTGACTGACAGCTCGTTGTCATAGCTACAAAAGGCTTGCGCTGCGGTTTCTTTTCTCACCGCAAGCGCTCCACCCCAGTACTTCCAGCGCACTGCCAGCGTGTTTCAGCTGGAAATGTGAGATAGGTGGACGCATGCCCTTAGAGAGCAGTCTATAGGTTGGAGTGGTTATCACTGAATCTTCAAGACAATTGGTTGTCTGATAGTGTGAAACCAGTGGGGAGGATATGCAGAGAGCTCTTGTATGTCCAGCCATGTGTGAGAAGGGTTGGAACCGTACCAAGGTCAGGCAGGGGAAGTGATACGTTCCTGGAATCCCTGCCTCAAAGCTGACGGGAGGGTTATTATCGTTCCCCCTGGTCCACTCTCAGGCATTAATGGTTGAATGGATGGAAACTGACACGCTGGGGGACTCGACCAGCCTCCAGATTCACTCCCAGTGAAGAGAGAGAGGAGGTAAAGAGAGAGTAGGAGAGAGAGGAGGTAAAGAGAGAGTATGAGAGAGAGGGGTAAAGAGAGAGTAGGACAGAGAGGAGGTAAAGAGAGAGTAGGAGAGAGGGGGGTAAAGATAGAGTAGGAGACAGAGAGGGGGGGTAAAAGAGTAGGAGAGAGGGGGTTAAAGAGAGAGTAGGAGACAGAGAGGGGGGGGGGGGTAAAGAGAGAGTAGGAGAGAGGGGGGTAAAGAGAGAGTAGGAGACAGAGAGGGGGGGTAAAGAGAGAGTAGGATAGAGAGGGGGCAAAGAGAGAGTAGGAGAAAGAAGAGGTAAAGAGAGAGTATGAGATAGAGGAGGTAAAGAGAGAGTAGGAGAGAGAGGGGGTAAAGACTAAAGAGAGAGTAGGAGAGAGTAGGAGGTACTGTAAATAGAGAGTAGGATAGAGAGAGAGGGGGTAAGGAGAGAGGGGGACAGAGAGAGAGAGGGACCATGGACCAGTCTTAAATAATCTCACTTTTAGATGGTGCAGCAGCAACAATACACACATTACTCAGGAAGCCAGACACTAATAGTCAGATGGTTGTGGAACCAAATGTTCCTCAAAATCCAGCTTCTCAGCCTGACAGTCCTGACTGCTGAGACAGTAGAAGGAGTGGGAAGAATGAGCGATACACTTTTGGGTACTGTAAGTGCTCAATGAGAGGGTACTGTAAGTGCTCAATGAGAGGGTACTGTAAGTGCTCAATGAGAGGGTACTGTAAGTGCTTAACGAGAGGGTACTGTAAGTGCTTAACGAGAGGGTACTGTAAGTGCTTAACGAGAGGGTACTGTAAGTGCTCAACGAGAGGGTACTGTAAGTGCTTAACGAGAGGGTACTGTAAGTGCTTAACGAGTTGGTACTGTAAGTGCTCAACGAGAGGGTACTGTAAGTGCTTAACGAGAGGGTACTGTAAGTGCTTAACGAGTTGGTACTGTAAGTGCTTAACGAGAGGGTACTGTAAGTGCTTAACGAGAGGGTGCTGTAAGTGCTTAACGAGTTGGTACTGTAAGTGCTTAACAAGAGAGTACTGTAAGTGCTTAACGAGAGAGTACTGTAAGTGCTTAACGAGAGAGTACTGTAAGTGCTTAACGAGTTGGTACTGTAAGTGCTTAACGAGAGGGTACTGTAAGTGCTTAACGAGAGGGTGCTGTAAGTGCTTAACGAGTTGGTACTGTAAGTGCTTAACGAGAGAGTACTGTAAGTGCTTAACGAGAGAGTACTGTAAGTGCTTAACGAGAGAGTACTGTAAGTGCTTAACGAGAGGGTACTGTAAGTGCTTAACGAGAGAGTACTGTAAGTGCTTAACGAGAGAGTACTGTAAGTGCTTAACGAGAGGGTACTGTAAGTGCTTAACGAGAGAGTACTGTAAGTGCTTAACGAGAGAGTACTGTAAGTGCTTAACGAGTTGGTACTGTAAGTGCTTAACAAGAGAGTACTGTAAGTGCTTAACGAGAGAGTACTGTAAGTGCTTAACGAGTTGGTACTGTAAGTGCTTAACGAGAGGGTGCGGTAAGTGCTTAACGAGAGGGTACGGTAAGTGCTTAACGAGAGGGTACGGTAAGTGCTTAACGAGAGAGTACTGTAAGTGCTTAACGAGAGAGTACTGTAAGTGCTTAACGAGAGAGTACTGTTAGGAGAGTACTGTAAGTGCTTAACGAGAGGGTACTGTAAGTGCTTAACACTTTAACTGCCACACACAAGATATCTCGGGTTTATTAATATGTGGTTGAAAGCCACTCACGAGATTTCTCTGAATTTTTTATTTATTTATTTTTTAGCGATCTGAAATCATATTGCATCACGCGAGCCTACCCGAGTATACACGAGCACCGCCGGCGATCATATGTGGAAAAAAGCGCCCCCTATCGTCTCCCAGATGACATAAGGGATTTTGGAATGGACTCAATGAAAATGGATGGGGAAAAAAATCCGGTACTCCACATTTTCCAGTCCACTGATCCAGCTGGGGTTACCACAGTTCATTCTGGAGCCTCTGAGACGCGTGGAATCATGTACTGCACTCTACACACGGTGGATCTATACACTTATCGATTTTTTCGAATGGTGATCAGGAATTGGAATATACCAGTTGGATACCATCTGATGTCAGGTAAGGAATCTATGTTATCAGTGTTAGGATAATCAGACTAATTTTGATGAAGTTATAAGCTGTTTTGTGAAATGGGCTCTTTCGGTTTCACTGTAAGAGTCCAAGAGGAAATCAATGCGGCGATTATCCGTGCGTGGCCCGAATGTGCTTGCGTGCACGTATAATATTGATCATCTAGCATTTATTTGAAAACGATTCATAAATAGGCCGACGAATATCAACGTTGTGGAATATTCCAGTAAAAGACGATTTTCATAGAATGGTCCAGAATGAACTGTTTTTTATCTCAAAACGGGTGCTTTTCTAAATGCTCTAAAACGGAAATGACGCGATAAAAAACCAATCTGCCTTGACAGCACTGACTGGAAAATAGTCTTTGATAAGCGACGGGCAGATTAGACACATAGCCATAATTTAAAACATAGATTAGGCGATATTAACGTTAACATTGAAGTGGATGGTGGCATCAAGGGGGTAAAAAGGAAAACCCGGCGTGGCACTCAAAGTGTTAACGAGAGGGTACTGTAAGTTCTTAACGAGAGGGTACTGTAAGTTCTTAACGAGAGAGTACTGTAAGTGCTTAACGAGAGGGTGCTGTAAGTGCTTAACGAGAGAGTACTGTAAGTGCTCAACGAGAGAGTACTGTAGGTGCTCAATGAGTGCATAAAGTACAACGTGTTACTCTGCAGTGCGGCTCCGTTGCCATGTCAGTTGATTTGGAATCGTTTTAAAAAGGACCCCCCCCCCCCCTCCCATTTCTTTGTCACTTTAATTTCACTGCAGCAGTAATATCTATAATTTACGCCGATTCTCCTGGCTTTGTTGTCTTTCCCCGTGTGAAGAATGTTGTTGACGGATTTCCCCAAGTTCCCGCAGAGAAGAGTTCACTTGCTTCTAAGCATTTTATTGAGCATGAATATAAAGAAATTTTATAGCGTTTCTAAATCACTTCCTGCTAAGCACAATTTAAAGCCAGTTAGAAATAATAGCAGGGATTGATCTATTACAACCCCCCCTCCTCCAGGGGAACTACTGTAGATAAAACCATGTCCTCCTTTGACCACAGAGACACATTGGTCCTGGGGTGGATGCTGGGGTGATAGGCTAGTTGACACAAAGAATGGTGTGATAGACTGACACATGCAGACTGATGTGATAGACTGACACATGCAGACTGATGTGATAGACTGACACATGCAGACTGATGTGATAGGCTAGTTGACACCTGCAGACTGATGTGATAGGCTAGTTGACACCTGCAGACTGATGTGATAGGCTAGTTGACACATGCAGACTGATGTGATAGGCTAGTTGACACCTGCAGACTAATGTGATAGGCTAGTTGACACATGCAGACTGATGTGATAGGCTAGTTGACACATGCAGACTGATGTGATAGGCTAGTTGACACATGCAGACTGATGTGATAGGCTAGTTTACACATGCAGACTGATGTGATAGGCTAGTTTACACCTGCAGACTGATGTGATAGGCTAGTTGACACATGCAGACTGATGTGATAGGCTAGTTGACACATGCAGACTGACGTGATAGGCTAGTTGACACATGCAAACTGATGTGATAGGCTAGTTGACACATGCAGACTGACGTGATAGGCTAGCTGACACCTGCAGACTGATGTGATAGGCTAGCTGACACATGCAGACTGACGTGATAGGCTAGTTTACACCAGCATACTGATGTGATAGGCTAGTTGACACATGCAGACTGATGTGATAGGCTAGTTGACACATGCAGACTGACGTGATAGGCTAGTTGACACATGCATACTGACGTGATAGGCTAGTTGACACATGCAGACTGACGTGATAGGCTAGTTGACACATGCAGACTGACGTGATAGGCTCGTTGACACATGCAGACTGACGTGATAGGCTAGTTGACACCTGCAGACTGATGTGATAGGCTAGTTGACACATGCAGACTGACGTGATAGGCTAGCTGACACATGCAGACTGACGTGATAGGCTAGTTGACACATGCATACTGACGTGATAGGCTAGTTGACACATGCAGACTGACGTGATAGGCTAGTTGACACATGCAGACTGACGTGATAGGCTCGTTGACACATGCAGACTGACGTGATAGGCTAGTTGACACCTGCAGACTGATGTGATAGGCTAGTTTACACCTGCAGACTGATGTGATAGGCTAGTTGACACATGCAGACTGATGTGATAGGCTAGTTGACATATGCAGACTGATGTGATAGGCTAGTTTACACCTGCAGACTGATGTGATAGGCTAGTTGACAAATGCAGCCTGACGTGATAGGCTAGTTGACACATGCAGCCTGATGTGATAGGCTAGTTGACACATGCAGACTGATGTGATAGGCTAGTTGACACATGCAGCCTGATGTGATAGGCTAGTTTACACATGCAGCCTGATGTGATAGGCTAGTTGACACATGCAGACTGATGTGATAGGCTAGTTGACACATGCAGCCTGATGTGATAGGCTAGTTGACACATGCAGCCTGATGTGATAGGCTAGTTGACACCTGCAGACTGATGTGATAGGCTAGTTGACACATGCAGACTGATGTGATAGGCTAGTTAACACATGCAGACTGACGTGATAGGCTAGTTGACACATGCAGACTGATGTGATAGGCTAGTTGACACATGCAGACTGATGTGATAGGCTAGTTGACACATGCAGACTGATGTGATAGGCTAGTTGACACATGCAGCCTGATGTGATAGGCTAGTTGACACCTGCAGACTGATGTGATAGGCTCGTTGACACATGCAGACTGATGTGATAGGCTAGTTGACACATGCAGACTGATGTGATAGGCTAGTTGACACATGCAGACTGATGTGATAGGCTCGTTGACACATGCAGCCTGACGTGATAGGCTAGATTAATTAGAAAACACACTATAATTTGCATTGATTACAAGATGAGATGCATTACAATGAATTCAGAAAGTGTTATATATATTTACTAATTGAGGTCCTTTTTAAGAAGTCTTTTTTTAAATAATGGTAATATTATGTTGACTGTAGTGATGGAAGTAGATTGTTCCAAAGAGACAGTGCTCTGTATTTGAATGTGTATTGATTAAGGGAAGTGATTGATTGATTGATTGATTGAAAACTTTATTAACAGATTGCAGAATGGGTACAATACAGTACGGCTCAATACATACAATTGTTAAGGGGATGCAGACCAGAGAAAGACTTTCGTCTTGTTTAAATCAGGGTCCCCCATTTTCAATTCATCATAACATATATGACATACACGACATACAGATAGACAGTACTGCTACATCTATACATTTATGACATATCAGATTTGCAAATACAGTACTGTTTGTGATACAAAAAGAGTCAAGAAAAGGGAGTATATACATTTGACATAGAAACTGTACATTGGAGGGTAGGGGGGGGTGATGCAGCGCCACTCGAGTTGATTGGCTGAACTAGCTTCGCATCATTTCAGTCAGACAACTCACGTATTGAAATAATAATTTTATTGAGCACGAATATAAACATATTTTATGGTGTCATGGCTCTGTATCTAAATCACTCCCTGCTAAGCATAATTAAAGCCAGCCAAAACATAAGAGCAGGGAGTGATCAATTACAAAACCGCATAAAGACAAACCAGAACCCGACGCCAACGACACTGTGCAACACGGCCGATATCACACTCGCTCCCTCGGGGGAGACTAAACTAAAAGCTATTGCATTTTACTGTACGAGCGTAACTCATGACCTACCAACCCTTTCCAGAAGTTCTTCAAGCTTTCCTTAGACATTCACTCTTATTCCACCCCGACACTCTAAGGACTTTCATCTTCCATAATTGTCGGACTACCCACTTTCAAAAACACTCTAAAAAAACACCTACGGGAGACTGCAATTCGAAACTGGCCCCTGTAAATGTCCTAACCCAACCCAATGTACAGTAAATGACCATGTATGGTTTTGTCAATATTCCAATGTACAGTGTTGCTTGTACAGTTGTACAGTGTCCCCCCCCCCACCCAACCACCTCCAATGGTCCCCCACCCCCCCTCCAATGTACAGTTTCTACGTCAAATGTATATACTCCCTTTTCTTGACTCTTTTTGTATCACAAACAGTACTGTATTTGCAAATCTGATATGTCATAAATGTATAGATGTAGCAGGACTGTCTATCTGTATGTCGTGTATGTCATATATGTTATGATGAATTGAAAATGGGGGACCCTGATGTAAACAAGACGAAAGTCTTTCTCTGGT
Source organism: Notolepis coatsorum (assembly GCF_963971535.1). Taxonomy (NCBI): domain Eukaryota; kingdom Metazoa; phylum Chordata; class Actinopteri; order Aulopiformes; family Paralepididae; genus Notolepis; species Notolepis coatsorum. The sequence goes on along the minus strand of NC_140180.1, from coordinate 81,540,277 downwards.
CTGCATCCCCTTATTAACAATTGTATGTATTGAGCTGTACTGTATTGTACCCATTCTGCAATCTGTTAATAAAGTTTTCAATCAATCAATCAATCACTTCCCTTAATCAATACACATTCAAATACAGAGCACCGTCTCTTTGGAACAATCTATTTCCATCACTACAGTCAACATAATATTATCATTATTTTAAAAAAGACTTCTTAAAAAGGACCTCAATTAGTAAATATATATAACACTTTCTGAATTCATTGTAATGCATCTCATCTTGTAACCAATGCAAATTATAGTGTGTGTTTTCCTTTGTTTAGGTTTGACGCCTTGACAATGTCATAATCAATTGTTCTTGTTTTTTTCTTATTTTTTGGCTTCTAACCTCTCCTGTACAATGTTTTAACTTGTTCTTTTTATGGTATTTTTATGTATATGTGCAAATAAACATACACATTTCTGGATCAAACCTAGATCAAACCTTAACCTAACAGAAAGTGTAGCCTAACCGAAGTGTGGCTTTCCTCAGGTTAATGCAAGCCGTGTCACAGAGAGGAATTAGTACTGATGAGAACGTGTTTAGCGGAGCGCCCACTATTCTACAAAGAGTGAGCCCAGTGAACCGCAGGCTGAGCAGCAGAAGCATCTTACCTTTTAATCTGTAGACCGTTTTCGCCTAAAGGTACATGCCTAAGTAAATGGAAGATTGCTCCACTTCTGCAAGGTCAATTAGCATGTTCTTGGTATCTAGGAACATATAGGGACCTGGGGGTATGTATTTCCAGTGTCAGAAATATTGTTTACTAGGCTGAGTAAATTGTAATGAAGAAAAGGAGAATATAAATTATGATTTTTGCATCTTTGATAAAAAATTGATACGGGTATGAGAAAATGCTCACTGAGCTCATTCACCACCTTATTGAGATCATGTGTACAGAAAATCTAAGCAAATGAACCGCGGGAAGATGATTAAACAGAAGGATTTGTAGATACAGTAATTAATGATAATCGACTTTAATTATAAATTCATATTTGACCTTGAACTTGACCTTATTATGGCCAAATCATACATCTATGGATAGGGAAAATGCTCCTCTTTCCAATGGCAGGGTTGAATCGGGATTTAGTCATTTCTTGCGGTTTTTACGATAATTTTTTTTTATACAATATTTTTATTGGGTTTTACAGTACACATTTCAGGTTTTCATTGTCGTCAGTTATTCTTAATTCCTTTTCTCCACAAGTTTATACAAGTATACCCACATACCCCCTCCCCCCTCCCCTTTTCTCTCTCTTAGCATCTTTGAGTCTGTTTTTACTGTTGTCATACAGAAATAATACGTACATTCATTGGTACCTCCAGTAAAATAGCTCGTACATAAATAAAAATAATTAAAAAGAAGAAAATAAAGTAAAAAAAAAAAAAATATTACATCTTTATAACACCTTCAATGACGTGCCTCCGCTCTTCCCCGGGGTCTGGGTCACGACTGACCGCGGGAGAGGGCGGGGGGACTCATCCTATAGCAGCCCTCCTATATCTTCCCTTCTCAGATAGTCATTAAATGGTTTCCATATATCCTCATAAACCTCTATATTGTTCCTGAGGATATATGTTATTCTCTCCATAGACATGCATTGTGCCATGTTCTTAATCCAAGCACCTATTGTGGGTGCGTCTATTTTCTTCCAATTGAAAGCTATTGTTCTTTTTGCCTGCAGTATAGCAAAATCATTCAATTTAAATTGTTTGGTTCTCAGGTTGAGATTTACTGGATATAGGTGTAGTAATATCATTTTGGAGTCTACTGGGATATTCACTGACAGGATATCTTTGATTTTATTCACCACCTCCCCCAGAACTTCTTGATTTTGTCACATTCCCAAATACAATGTATAAAAGTTCCCAGAGCCTCCGTACATTTAAAGCAACTGTCTGGTGTGTTGCTGTTGTATTTATTCAGTTTGACAGGGGTTATATAAGTCTGCATCAGCCATTTGTATTGAAGTAGTTTTAAGCTAGTGTTGGCTGTTTGTGTCTGAGCCTCCTCGCATGCTCTGTTCCAGTCCTCGTTTGAGATCTCCTCTCCCAAGTCCAGCCTCCATGCCTCCAATCTAGATATTGACGTCTCATCTGAACCAGATACAAGCCAGTTATAGAACATTGATAACAGGCCTTTGTTATTGCAGTTCTTGATGATAGTTTTTTCTAAAGATGAAAGTGTAGGAATTACCAGTGTTTGGTTTTGCTGAGAGGAAATGAAACTTCTCAGTTGCAAGTATTTAAAGAAATGCTTCCCTGGGATGCTGTATTTTATTGATAGTGAGTCAAAAGACATCAAGACCCCCTCTTTGTAAAGGTCAGATATTTGACTTATTCCTTCTTTTGTCCATAGTTTGAATCCGGCATCCAGTTTGCCTGGTTTAAATGAGACGTTTCCCCAGATTGGGCTGAATTGCGACATGGAGTTGTTTATTTTCATAAATTTCTTTACCTCATACCATACCATGCTTCCACTTCCATCCATGATGGAGGGTCTTCCTTAGAAAAATAAAACATTACAGTTCTCAATTGTGCAGCCAGGTAATACCAATGAAGGTTAGGACACGTCAACCACCCTGCATCAAACAGAGATAGGCGGACTCTAGGACACTTCTTATGCCATATACATTTTGAGATGAGAGATGCAATCTTTCCGAACATTCCTACCGGTGGTGCCAAAGGGATGTTATGAAATAAGTATAGGAACTTTGGTAGTATGGACATCTTTAGTATGTTTATCCTTCCTATCACAGAGATGGGCAAGAACATCCATATCTCTATGGATTTGAATACAGAGTCTATCATAGGTTCATAATTTATTGATGCTATATTTTCTATTTGTGGTATTATTTTGATGCCCAGATAGGTGAAACTGTTCGAGAGCTTGAAAGGGAATTCTTGTTGGTCAGCGGTTTGTCTCTCATTGTCATTAAGCAGCATAAGTGATGATTTTGAGGCGTTCAGTTTATATCCGGAGATACTACCGAACTGATCGATTATATCAAGCAGTGCGGGTATCGATGTGTCTAGGTTTTTTAGGAACAAAATTACATTGTCCGCAAAAAGGGCTATTCTGTGATCGTTATTACCGATTTCAATCCCATGTAGCTGTCTGCTAGCCCTGATTGCTATTGCTAGCGGTTCGATAGCTAAGATGAACAAAAGCGGTGATAAAGGCGAGCCTTGAGGGCAACCCCTGGTGATATTAAAGGGTTTAGATGTCACTTCGTTTGTTAGTACCTCAGCTACAGAGTTTAGGTGTAGTAATTTGATCCAGTTACAAAAGTAATTTCCAAATCCAAATCGATCAATAACATCAAAAAGATAGGCCCATTCGACCCTATCGAAGGCCTTCTTCGCGTCGAGCGAGAGAAGACCCGTGTTCCTCTCTCCTTTTTGGTTGTATAGGATGTTGAAGAAGGTTTTTACAATAATTAGCATTTTCCGATAAATTTGTATTTCCGATAAATTGTATAAAACATCGGTAAAAATGAAAATATACACTTCGATTACTGTTTTTGATAGGGTTATGGTCTTTACTCTTGGCTACAAAAAAAGAATATTTAAAAACATTGACCTCTTAACATCCAAGGGCCCACATGTGGACGATTCTTTGCCGACCTCTAGTGGCTTGGGTGTGCATTTCTTTTAATACAATATATAGATAGAATTAAAGCCCTATTTGTTGCCTGTCCATTGCCCTTTCAGCTGACAAAATCCGTTCAGCGGTTCTCGAGTTACATGCCGATATGTGAGGCGTGCCCCAAAGTACGCAAAAGTACACATTACCACCCCCGACTCCCAGGGCTCTAGCTCCGTCAATCATTTGGCGATCTCGGAAATCTTTGCACAGGGTTGTAGCCAATGAGTGTGGCTTTCCAATGATACCCCATGATATGATAATTGGGGATCTAATACGGTCTCTATTGATCGATTTATGATAAAGAAAAGCAGGGTCCCCCTATAGGGGGACCTTAAGGCTTAACAGCAGCACTGGAGATTTTAACACATTGAGTGCCAACAACGACAAATCTTGTTATTTAATCGTTATTTCTTTTATTAGCGATATCCATTCATTTTTCATCAATCCAGCCTCACGTTATCATTGGGACTGTCTCTGAGCTCGAAAAGGGCAAATACCGCCCCCTATCGTCTCCCGGATGGTATTGCACCCATTGGAATAGACTCAATGAAAATGCATGTGAAAAAAAAACTCCGGATTCCACATTTTACTTCTCAGGCATGTAACCCGAGACTATTGCATTCATTGGGGCAACCGAAAGCAGCGTGGATTATCTGTTTCGAGGTATAATGTTGGATCAATAAACGCGATCGATATTTGGAATGGCGATGAGGAATTGGAATAATCTTTTTGCAGAACATCTGATCTGAGGTAAGGAATCTATTTTACCAGTATTGGGGTAATCAGATGTTTTTTTTCACATATTTCACAACGTGTCTGTGTGTGCGTGTATGACGTTAGTGCTGACCAGGTCATAGATAATCGATTTTTCAGCCCGCTTCTCTAGCATGCATAAGTACACATATATACTATCGATAATCTAGCATTTATTTGAAAACTATTCATAAATCAGCCGGAAAATGACAACGTGTTGTGTATATTCCAGTAAGGGGCGATTCCTGCGGAATCTTTTTTTTTAATTTTTTTTATTACCATTACCAAATTAAATTACCAAAATACCATTCAAAATGGTATAAAACGGAAATGTACAGATGAAAAAACAATCCGTTTCGTACATGTTGACTGCAAGCAAGTCATTGATAAGCGACGGGCGTATTAGACACAATTTAAGATATAGTTTATGCGTTCACAAATGTGCTCGCCCTCTCATTGACTAAAGCGCTGGCACTCAAGCAATAAATAGTGCACCCCCTGCTGGTAATCAAAGTGTTAATGTATCAAGATGAATAGGTCACCCGACAGCAGGTGCACTTACAAGCCTGAACACTCACCACACCAACACTTCACAAACACTGGCCTTATCGCGTATCACGGCGGATGCAGGCCATGACTAAATAGAGTGAGTCAAGTTCATCTCCGTTTCTCTCCCAATAACTTCTGCACACAACAGGTGTGTCATCCAATAGACAGGTACATTACAACAGGTGTGTCTTAAATCAAATCAAATTGATTTGTAAAGCCCGAAATCACAAGGTAATGTCCCCATGGGATGGACAAGTCTTCTTTAACCTCTTAACACTTTCAGCGCCAGAGGTCGCTGTTTACTGTTACTGTTGAAAGGCCACCGCTTTAAACGAATGGGAATACGTGGCGGTGTTTAAAGCGCTAAAGCTATATTATATATTATAGCTATGGATCTAATAATATAGTCGATTGTCATTGAGTTTCTTCCGGTCAAGATGCAAAAAACTGAAATTGTTTCCATCCATACATTCCCGTTTTATACCGTCGTGAATATGAGTGTAATTTCCAAAAGGCTGCGTAATGGCCGGCAACGTGTATTCTAGTAAAAGCGTTATCGTTTCTTCCCTGGACTAGCTACTGTTCTCAAATCAAATTTAGATTTTATTGTTTCATCATGAATGCATAAAAGTGTTTTTGTGCTTTGATCGCCACCAACGGAACACGTTACACAGTACATATACACACACACGCTCCGATCGCAATGAAGGAATTTTACCATATAGCCCTTACCTTGACTAGGCTCTGTCCCGAAAATAATATTCCAATTATCTGATCGCCATTCCAAGTATTGATGTCGATCCTGTTGCCAACGTAATCCAGCAATGAACATGAACCGGGAGAGCTTGATTCTCGACGATGCATGCGTTATAAGCGCTTGGCCTGCCCGACTAGTTACACTCCGCCCGCAGGCCGCAGATCGACCCACATACCAAACCACATCGTTTCAAATGGAGTGCAATAGCGGTCTCAGACCCATCCCCAGTGATAACACAGGCTCCCTGAATGTTTTATGAATAGAAAAATCGAATAAAAGAAATAACGATGAAAACCCGAGTATAAAACCAGAGTCCTGGCGCTCAACGTTCGGCGAGTTAACCCGACTATAGTCGGGTCCGGCGCTGAAAGTGTTAAGCCCGACGGGTCCGGTACCGGTCCCAAAATTACATCACGTCATAAATCAATCTCTCCAGACTGTATGACATTAAGTAGAATTGTTTTTTCCAAATGTATCGAAGAGTAAAGACCCTAACCATGTCACAACAGCAGTCATAGTGAGTCATATTTTCAGCAATACGTTTGTTTACCAATAGGTCCATTATAAGAATGGAACTGTACATACAGTAGATTTCATTCACGGTTCGTCCTGCACGCCTGGAGATACTAAATCCAAATTGAACTCTGCCATTTGAAAGAGGAGATTTGGCCCGATCCATAGATGTGCAAATGGGCTATAATAAGGCTATAATAATTTATAGGCCTGGTATTCTATATTCTATAATAATATTTCAAATTGCATGTGTCCGGATGGCAGAATTCAGTACTGTATCTACAAAACATTATGTTTAATCATCTTCCCTTTATTCATTTGCTTAGATTTTTTTTACACATTATCTTAAGAAGGTGCTGAACGAGCTGAGTGGCAGTTTTTCATGTCTGGTCAAAGATGCAAAGAAAAATCATAATTTATATTCTCCTTTGTTTCATCACAATTTACTCAAGCCTAGTAACAGACACAATATTTCTGACACTGGGAATACATTCCATGAGATCCATAGATGTCCCTAGATACCAAGAACATGCAAATGGACCTTGTAGAAGTGGAGTAATCTTCCGTTAGAGGTTCGTTAGAGACTAGAGTGATTTGGTATTGAACCCTTGGATATACAGTACATGCTGCTTTAATGAAAACGATGAAGGTAACATCAGCGGATGTCCGCCAGCCCCGTGACTTGATTGAGGCCATTGGAACTTAAGAGATGCTTTGTCATGGATCCTGAAGAATGACGAGCAAAGTCAGCATGGAACACAGGGTTGCAATTTGATTGTATGCTGACCATGGTGTTAAAAGGAGGACACCAATCACTGTTAGTTTGGTTCATATTGACTGAGCATCAGTACAGATAAATCAATTAGGTGTTCGCCCGACCGTGGAGAGAGAAATGCCGTTCAGGTGATTAGCACACAAATGAGATACATTATAAAACGTGTTTCTCTCAAGGTTCATCACATTGATGAACTGAAGGATATTAACTATCATTGGTCACAGGGCTGTCTGCCACTTGTGTACACAAAGACTACACTGCAATGGAATGACTGGGCACGTGCAGGAATTTACAATAGAATAGCATTTCCTGCATTTCCCCTAGGGATCAATAAAGGATCACTTGACTTGACTAGAACAGCATCCAGATAAAAATGATGAACTATATAGGCGGAATTAGTAGCCTAATCCAAGTAAATGTTTCCCCTGGTGTACAAAGCCTGTGTTATTAGAATAAGGCACACTTTGATAGGAAAGAGACATCGGAGGACTTAACTGTACGTGGGCTAGTTGAGCTAGCATGGAAGATACAGAAAGTACATGATTTACAATGTATGAGCACATAGCAAACAGCTGCAGATGGAGCGGACCAATGGTAAGAGTATACAGTAGCAAGAATTAGAGGACACATGTCCATCCTGACTCACACATGAGGACACACGTTCAACCTGACTCACACATGAGGACACATGTCCATCCTGACTCACACATGAGGACACATGTCCATCCTGACTCACACATGAGGACACGTTCATCCTGACTCACACATGAGGACACATGTCCATCCTGACTCACACATGAGGACACGTTCATCCTGACTCACACATGGGGACACGTTCATCCTGACTCACACATGAGGACACACGTTCATCCTGACTCACACATGAGGACACACGTCCATCCTGACTCACACATGAGGACACACGTTCATCCTGACTCACACATGAGGACACATGTCCATCCTGACTCACACATGAGGACACGTTCATCCTGACTCACACATGAGGACACACGTCCATCCTGACTCACATGAGGACACACGTTCAACCTGACTCACACATGAGGACACGTTCAACCTGACTCACACATGAGGACACGTTCAACCTGACTCACACATGACTTCCTGTCTCTGAGGACACATGTCCAACCTGGCTCACACATGACTTCCTGTCTCTGAGGACACATGTCCAACCTGGCTCACACATGACTTCCTGTCTCTGAGGACACACGTCCAACCTGGCACACACATGACTTCCTGTCTCTGAGGACACACGTCCAACCTGGCTCACACATGACTTCCTGTCTCTGAGGACACACGTCCAACCTGGCTCACACATGACTTCCTGTCTCTGAGGACACGTGTCCAACCTGGCTCACACATGACTTCCTGTCTCTGAGGACACGTGTCCATCCTGGCTCACACATGACTTCCTGTCTCTGAGGACACGTGTCCATCCTGGCTCACACATGACTTCCTGTCTCTGAGGACACGTGTCCATCCTGGCTCACACATGACTTCCTGTCTCTGAGGACACATGTCCAAACAAGGTGAGACAACTCAAACACACCTTCATCTCTAGAAATGGGTCTTGTCAGGTTTCCACAAAAGATCTCCTGCAGTTACAGCTCATTCAGAGTGTTGCTGCTAGAGTTCGAACGAGACCAGAATGAACAAATTATACCACATTTTGCACAGAATATTTGCGTAGTTCTCTCTCTTCCAAAATGGCTGAAATCGAACTAGACAGTTCATCACGCAGAGTCCAGTGAGACTGAAACGTTACAGGACATGGAGAACATTGATGATCTGATCGAGAGACCATGGTCATGTGTTGCTTCCGCTATGTGATGTTGCGTAAGCTGTAACGTCACTGACGGCACTCGGCTAACGCATCAGCACTATGTTAAATGGTGGAATCAAACGCTCCCGGACCCACTTCAAGATCGCTCAACTGTGGGACATAGCGACAGCGACGAGGACTAGGAGAAAAAGCAGCAAAAAAGCATGTAAGAGTTGTAAATATTTGAATTAATAGAATGTATTTTCTATAGCATGTTTTATTGTATTTCACAGATTCATTTTGATTTAATTCTGAACAATATAATTCCTTTGATAGGCCTGTCTGAAGTTGACGTTTGATTGCTCTAGCCTGTTTGCTCTACTCAGCTACAGTCAGTAATGCCTGGGAGGAGTTTATTCTGGGGGCGCAAGGTGGATGGGAGTTATAGCGGGGTGTTGCGTGAGACATTTTAGTCAGCAGAAGTCTCCACGTGTGCAGTCAACCAGAGTGGTTTGCTAGCATGAACCTAGCTAGTAATCGACGGACAGAAGAAAAGAAAGACGTGACCACATCCACTGAGTTTGGTCTGGAAAAGAGACGGTTTATTTATGCGCATGCTCATTAGTATAGACACCTGTCTGTTGCATGCAGGCACGCTATGTTTATGATGTCAGATTGGAGCATAAACATGACTCTGTCCTTATACTCAATATGCTTAACCTGTTAAGCTGCAGTCCTATTTTCAGAAAATCTGCCTAAAAGTACATGCCCAAGTAAATGGAAGATTGCTCCACTTCTACAAGGTCAATTTGCATGTTCTTGTTATCTAGGAACATCTATGGACCTCAGGGAATGTATTCCCAGTGTCAGAAATATTGTGTCTGTTACTATACTTGAGTAACTTGTGATGAAACAAAGGAGAATATAAATACAAATTTGTCTTTGCATGTTTGACGGTGAATAACCCCATGCTAACATTGAGTTTGGAGGAATTTCGAATAAAGGGGAGATGATTAACACTATAGGGACCGTCCACGAGTTAACTCGTGATTCGATTCCATGCGTTGTGGACCGACGAGTTGTTATTGTTTTATTCCATATTTATAACTCTATTAACGTCCACGATCGAGATGCATGACCTACCCACATATTTGATTTTCGAAACATGCAATACCAGCCAGATCCGCTTAGGGGCGCCATCGCTCCACTGCAGTATCATTGAGGGCATTTGATAAAAAAAAATCTTTTCACTGTATGAGCCTCGGTTCCAAGCGAACACCTTCCATCTTTGATCACGTTACCAATCGCATATTTCAGCCTGGAATAATGGGATTTATGATTAGCCAATGGACATATAGATCTACCAGATTCAGATGACTAATGACGAAATGCTGCCGGCGATCACATGGCCTGACGGTAGGATACTATTCCCCCAAATTACAGCTGGATTGGACATTGTTTTAAAACCTAACGTGATCGATCACTGACATTGGCTACCTGAACGCACACTGTATTGCTAATCAATAATACTAATCGGCGTTCCCCGCCGCCCCCATTTCATCCATAGATGCTCTGTAATAGTCCGGATGCTACGCAGTTTGTTTTATTTCATTCGTATATATACAGCAGAAATGGCGTTTGATATAACGGCGCCAACGTTTAGCCTATTATCTAGCTTCCTGGAAAAAAGACGAGACGAAAAGAGCGATAAACCTTATATTCACGACGCTATAAAATGACAACCAACTGATGGATTTTTATTTTCTTTAAGCCATTATGAAGGCACGGTTTATGCACTCAAGTGACAATGAGAATGGACAGATAGCAATACTATAAATTATATATACAGCTCTTAGAAAGTACATCGGTTTGTAAACAAACCTCTGTCCTCTGAGGCATAAATCGCCGCAAGTCTGTGGTCGCCAAAGTGTTAACAGGTTTTTTTGTAGATACAGTAGTGAATTTTTCCATCCGGATACATGCTATTTGAATTATAATGCATTTGAATATAATATAGAATATTAGGCCTATAAATTACCTTATTATGGCCATGTCATACATCTATGGATATCCATCTCCTCTTCTTCTCTTTCCAATGGCAGTGTTAAATCTGAATTTTAGTCATTTCCTCGAGTGACTACTCACATTTTTCCGATGCAATGCACAGAGAATTCAAATTATTCAGAGAAACTCTTATTTTCCAAAAAATTTCAAGATCATTGGTAAACAAACATAGTGCTGATAATACACTTTGACTGCTGTTTTGATAGGGTTAGGGTCTTTACTCTTGGCTACATTTGAAAAAGAAACACAACATTAATTAATACGGTCTGTATTGATCGGTTTATGACTAGAACAGCAGGGTCCCCCAATTGGCTCATTGGCTGCCACGCTGTTTCCGGGATACGGCTATGCGCTGCCACGCATTAAACTAATGGAGTCCGTCATCTTGTTTGCAGGGCTATAACTATATTTTATAGTATAGCTATGGATGCAATACTATGGCCCATTTGACATAGAGTATCTATCGTTCAATATGTGAAAAATAAATAATTTTTCCATCCATACATTCCCGTTTTATACCGTGGTGAATATAAGTATGGTTTTAGAGCGGTCTAGGGTCATTCCTGGGAGGCTAGTAATAGCCTGCAACATGTATTATACTAAATCCATTGGCATTTCGTCCCAACACACGCTACAATAAAAAAATAAAATGCATATGATATAGGTATTATGTTCCATCATGAATGCATGAAAGGGGGGGGGGGTAATTTCTGATGAATTGATTGTCAATAACGGCATTCGTTATTACAACAACATACGCTGATCAGGGCGATGGCTATGAAAACAAGGCACAATCGAGCTGAAATTGACGGTAAATTGCTCTTGTGGCCGGTGGGATTCCAAAAAGAATATTCCAATTATTTGATTGCCATCTGGTAGATCGTATGTCCATTTGGCCCACGACATAACCCACCACAGCATAATGAATCGGGGGTCCCGAAAACAATTCAATGCGATCGGGTGAAGCCCTAGGTTCAGGTTAGTAGAAAAGAGCGCCCGGAGGCATTTTATCGACACACAGCCTAATACACAAGGTTTCAAATGGTGCTCGATACCGCCGCCTGGTAGGATGCGGCCGGTATTGCACTTTAGCGATCTCAGACTCAGCCCCATGATAACACCAGGCTCCCTGGATGGATAATGAATGGAAATATCCAATAAAATAAATAACGAGTATACTCGTTGGCGTTCAACGATTGGCGGCCAATAACGAGTTTAATCGTTGTTGGCAGAGAAAGAGTTAACAGGTAATGTGGGGAAAGGTGGTTGCTGTGATGATCTGTGTGATTGGGAACATCACTAAAGTTATGAGAACAAACCCAGCTGATTCCTTGGTGGTTATTCCTGCAGTACAATTCACAGTCACACCCATGACTATTACAACCATAGACATATATATCTATGATTACAACAGCATGAAGCAGCAGCTATAAGCACAGCAGCAGAGAACGACATGCGGAGCTTGTAGTTTAAATAAGAGCACCTATTAGATGACGCAGTGCATGCAGACCGATGTGCTAGGCCAGCTGACATATCACCACTCAGTGATACACTCGACTTGATAGCCTGAACTAGCATTGCAGGCCTCGCATCATTAAGATTCACGGGCGAACAATGAGAACACCATTACAAGCCTTGGCAGAGAGAAGCCTCAAAGGCCCTGGCACTAAAGCAAGCCTGTACACATGGCACAAGATAGAAGTGCAAACTCATTAGTTTACCAGCTTTTATATATACTGTATATATATATATACGCTGGGTGTCTCAGTCTGCAAGCTCTAATCTCATAAGCGGCATTTTACACCACTTCAAAGCACGCTTTTTTGCTTCAGAACTTGAGTCTAGAGTCTGATGTTACTGGGTAACATTCTGTCAGAGTTATATTTTTCAATTAAAAACCCTTCTGTCTCAGTCCATGAATTTACTCTGAACTCCCATCGCCAGTTCATAACAGTCTCCCTTTCTATATCTGTTTTGGTAAGCCACACAAAATTATTATGCACGGTCATTTCTGCTTGTTTGAAGCCTATTTTGTGCTTTTGTTGTTGTTGTTATTGTTGATGCTGTTGTTGGTGGTGCTTTTTTCGTTATTGTTGTTGTTGTTGTTGTTGTTGTTGATGATGCTGTTGTTGTTGCTGTTGGTGTGGTTGCTGATGTTGTAGTTGTGGTTATTGTTGTTGTTATTATTGTTGTTATTATTGTTGTTGTTATTATTGTTGTTGTTATTATTGCTATTATTATTGTTGGTGGTGTTTTTGTTGTTGTTGTGTGATAAATGTATTTCCTCGCACCTTCTCCACCAATGTTTGAAACAGAGACTCTTTTTGTACCCGTCTAGTATATAGAGATGAAAGACAGCCAAGTGAGTTCCCAAATGGCTTGATATGATAAGATATTAGCCACAAAAACCATACTTGTGTTTCGGGGGAGAGGGCACGTGGAGACCTTGGTGAAACCCACTGTAATGTGCATTTACGGCAGAACAAATAGGAAAAAGCACAACCATTTTCAGACATAAGTAAAAGAAAGAAAAAAAGGTTTAAGTGCAGCTGCCAGGATGAGCCTGTGTGACGACCACGGTTTGACAAATCCTCCCACAAAACCAGCTCTTTGTAGTGCAAATGATAGCTTAGCTTTGTAAACAAATTCCCTCTTGACTATATCACAGAGAAACAAGTCTGTGTTTGTGAGTCGCCTAGCAGTGCGGTTTTTGTAAAGCCAAAATCATCCTGTATCTTTCATTTTAAAGGGGAACTTCACAAAAAAACTGTTTTGCACACATTAATTTAGTTTGTTATTGAGAGTACATTTGTTGTAATATGGCCACCATGTGATATTATCTGCAACATTGCATTCTATTAATTACAGCTCCATGAAATGATATAGATGAAAAAATAACAATACCTTGTCTTATAGGGACTGCTACCTTATAATTTTATCGAGCTGCAATTAACACAAATCAATATCCCTGCTGACATCACTGGTGGCCATATTCAAACTAATTTACTCTCAATAATGGTCAAACTAAATGAACGTGTGCAGAAATGTTTAGAGGTTTGGTACAGTATGTGTGTGGGATTGTGTACTAAATAACTCAGCATTGTTTTTTGGTGAAGTGCCCCTTTAATCTGTGGGAGGGAAAATTAGTATTAGACTCCAACCTGGATTCATCAATCTAAGTGATTGGATTCACAACAGCAGTCGACTTGCACGTGCATCCATCTATTTGCACCCGCGGCCATCTACGTGTCCCACTTTTAATCGTCCCCTTGGGTACACCATATGGGAGGTTTTTGAAAGATGTACTACAGTCATTTGTGAGTCTGTCATATTTTGAGACGTGCGCTGCCTTCCGCGATGATGGTGCACGTGAGATATTACCCTATTACCCTATTAAGGTTTGTACCTTGCAAACTGCGCCATTCATTTCAGACAGCTTGTCTTCTTGCATCATCATCGTTCTGCACGGAGGTGCTACTCTCTCTGGTGTTGTACCTCCCTCTGGTGGGGTGGAGGGGGAGAGACAGAGCCAGATAGACATTAAAGTGGCATCTCTCTCTCTCACCCCCTCGCTATACCCCCTTCTTTCTCTCTCTCTGCCTCTTTCTCTCTCTCTCACCCCCTATATACCCCCTTCTTTCTTTCTCTCTCTCTCGTTCTCTCTACCCCCTTCTTTCTTTCTCACCCTCTCTCTGTATCCCCCCTCCTCTCTCTCTCGACCTCTCTTTACCCCTCCTCTCTCCCTCGTTATCTCTGCCTCTTTCTCTCTCCCTCTCTCTCGCTTTATTTATCTCTCACCCCCCCCCCTCTCTCTCTCTCACTCCCTCTCTATACCCCCTTCTTTCTCTCTACACACTTCTTTCTTTCTCACCCTCTCTCTGTACCCCCCCTCCTCTCTCTCTCGACCTCTCTTTACCCATCCCCTCTCCCTCTTTCTCTCTCCCTCGCTCTCACTCTATTTCTCTCTCTCACCCCCTCTCTCTCTCTCTGTCTATCTACCCCCTTTCTCTTTCTTTCTCAATCTCTCTCTTTACCCCCCCCCCTCTCTCCCCCCTTATACCCCCATATCTCTCTCTTTCCCTCTCTCTCACTCAATTTATCTCTCACCCCCTCTCTATACCCCCTTCTCTATCTCTCTCTGTCTCTCTACCCCCCTTCTCTCTTTCTTTCTAACCCTCTATTTACCCCTCATCTCCCCCCTCTCTCTATCTCTCTATACCCCTCCCTCTCTCTGTCTCTCTACCCCCCCTTCTCTTTCTTTCTCACCCTCTCTCTTTACCCCCCCATCTCTCCCCTCGTCTACCCCCCCCCCCATCTCTCTCTCTCTCTCTCTCTCTCTCTCTCTCTCAGACAGATTATCTGTATCATAAAGTCGTGTTTTTGTTGTCACTATGTTTCCAGCTGCAACAGCAGCCCTGATGAAATAATGTAAAATAACCATAATCTCACTGGACTCAAAGAAGCGTCGTCGACACACAATGGCCCAGTAACTAAAGAAGCGTCGTCGACACACAATGGCCCAGTAACTAGAACAACACTGATCTGATTTTTAGAACAGGCTTTTTCAATTGTGACGGCTTCCTTTTGTGTTTTTTTGGTGCTGTTGCCTGCCAACCGTGCTAGTAGAGAGTGCTCGACTCTGTGGCGCAGGCAGCCAATGGCCACATCTGTTTGACTTCTCTGAACGACAGCAGAACGCATTATGTAATGCAATTATGCATCGACATTAATAACAGCCAATTGTTCAGGCAACCAGCCAAGTGGAATGAGTTTATATAACTGCCAAAAATTGGACAGAAATAAAAAGAGATTGGCAAGCTCCTTATAAGGAACCAATTCACACACGGACACACTGACGCACGCACGTGTGTACACACACATACAAACACAAAGAGCACCTGGCACACACACAAACTTACATGCAATCGTATCAGGCACATGTGCACTCTCTCACACACGCAACATGCATGTGCGCACATGCACACACGAGAGAGTAAATTAACCTTCTGTTCATGTGGTCGGGCCTTAAGAGACAGTTTAACAAATTGCTATGACATAATTGTAATAGTGCTTCCAGTATATCACGGGCACAGAGTCGCTTGGCTCTCAGTCAGGTGCAGTATATTGAGTCACTGGGACAGCAGCCTTCACACACAAACCGCCGGATTAGACCCTTTCACTACCACAATACAGACAGTTAACCCTTTCACTACCACACTACAGAAGGATAACCCTTTCACTACCACACTACAGAAGGTTAACCCTTTCACTACCACACTACAGAAGGTTAACCCTTTCACTACCACACTACAGAAGGCTAACCCTTTCACTACCACAATACAGAAGGTTAACACTTTCACTACCACACTACAGGTTAACCGTCTGTAGTGTGCTTGTGAAAGGGTTAACCCTTTGTTGCGTGGCAGTGAACGGGTTAACCCTTTGGTAGTGTGGTAGTGAAAGGGTTGATAGACCGGCATGCATAAAGAAGGGGGAGAATGGCTCTAAGCTCTTTGCATGTACGATTTGCATAATGCTTTTAATTCCGCCACATCCTTTATTATCCCCGAAGGAGATTTTGATCAAGCAGACTATATATGTATGCCCACAATATGTATAATGCATGCAGTGGATAGAATATCCCTTAGACAAATATGGTAATAGGGAAATATAACATAAATTAACCCACGTTTTCAAAATATGCTGTTAATTCGGAGACTGGTCTCGGAGGTATGGAAAAGGTTCTGACACATATACACAACGTGGCAGAACATCCTGGTTGGTGTTTTGTTTTAGTTTTGCGACTAATTACCACGTTGACACGTGTAAATACACTAAGCCTACATGTGGTGCTAATCGTTCGTGTACAACGTTGTGAGAGACGAGTCAAGGAGACAATGTTATGTGTGATTTAAACGGAGCTCTGAGTAAATTAATCCATGGACATATGATGATCCATCAGCACCCTCATCATCGTCTACTAGTAAATCAACAATCCGTAAGTCTAAAACAGCGACCTCTAGGCAAAATAACCCCTGCCTGGTATTACACTTTTTGTTTTGGTCTGACGTGTGGGTGTGGGTTGGTGTTTAGTAACTTATTATACTGTGAATTTCACCAGACGTCTCTCTGGGTAGAAGCAGGGGTGTGGTCAGCAGTAGCAACCCCTCCCCCATATCCCTACTCAATTCCAAAACACACATAAGACCAAAACTAAATAAAGTGCAATACCTATCGCCTAGAGGTTTGGACGACATGACATATTCCACCTTTACAGGAGGCACCCGTTTGAGAATTCACACGCTGTATGTTATTCCTCTGACAGTTCCGTCAATGTGAACTGAACATGCAGCACTCACTCTCTTTCTCGCTCCTGGAGCTAGACGAGACGAGAGCTGGCAGATTTGTGACGCCTCCCGGATGCAAAGCCTGGGACTTCGCCACGGACAATGATTTTGTGGAGCTATAAAGGGTTATATTCTCACACCCAGATGCGGTTTATATTCTTGTATTGCTAACAGGTTTGAACCAGAGCTCAGCTCACACTAACATTTTATGGTCTCAGAAAATATGGAGCAGTCCCCGGTTTTACATCCGGTCCCAGATTTTACACAGATTCCAGGGCTCTCTCTCCCTCCCTCCCTCCCTCCCTCCCTCTCTCTCTCTCTCTCCCTCTCTCTCTCTCTCTCTCCCTCTGATTTTTTGTTTTAGGAGCGAGTGCTGTTTTAGGAGCGAGTGCTGCACAATCACTGATATTGATTGGACTGCCGCAGGGCCACAGGAATAACCTGAATTCTTAAAACGGGTGGCATATTCCCCTTTTAGCCGTGCACTAAACATATATAAAGACATTCTCGAAGTCAACTTCCTGTCTGTTGTTGCTACGCAACTACGGCGTGGGCGAAACATGCCCCCCGGGTACATTGTGAATGCTTCATTTAGTGCAGATACGGATCGGAAAAGCGGCAAATGAAACACAATCAAGGGTAATTTTCTCCAGTGCATCACAATGCCAAAGAGCTGCTGTGTTACGTTTTGTACTAATAACAAAAACAAAAATCCAAATCGCAAGTTTTATATAATACCAGCCGACTAGCCGAGGCATCACGGAGGAAAAAGTGGCTGGCTAGCTCTAGTTCATGACAGCTAGCATAGCTTGTCCAACAATGTAGTAGTACTACAGTACTGATAGGAGCTTATCTTATCTTACATGGATGTTTGATCAGGTAGTGGTACACATTTGGGTATTCGAGAGATGGCCATGTCTTTGGGTTGAGTCTGGGTGTCTACTGTCTAACAGCCAGTCTGCTAGCTTGTTGGCTAGCCAGCTGTTTTCCATATCCAAAATTCTGGTCAGGTAATCAGGAGGACAGTGAACTGGACTGTAACAGTTATATTTGAGAGATATCAACGTTCATTTAAAAAGGGTTAACTCCACGGGTGGCGGCAAGTAACGCCAACTGTCACATTTAGCTAACGCTGGGTAACAGTAGCTAGTTAGCTTAGCTCTAAGTTAGCTCATGTTAACGTTATGGCGGTGTAGCGCTGGGCAGGGCGGACACTGTGTTGGCGACGTCTTGTAGCCTGGACCCAGGCTTCTGATGTGAACTGTTTATCGGGAACTCCTCCAGCAGAAAGACGGCTTCATGCGTCCACGTACAGGAGGCTCGCTGTCGTTAGGTCGCTAGTTAGCTAGTGTTAGCCACGTTGGTGTTAGCGTGGCGTCGGACACAAGTGACACAGAATAATTCTATGATACTCCAGAGGATGTCAATTTCACCCCATATCCCAAAGTGTAAGAAAACCTCTCTTGTTTTCTTGCTGTAAAATATTTACTTTATCTCGGGTTTAAGAGTTTCTGTCCGACCACTTCACATTTTCCATATCGAGCTGAATTCATACGATCTATGGTTTGTCGAGCAAGATATGTGTACACGAACAATCCTGCTGTTAAATGTGCATTACAAGCTTTTCATAGTAAGACATAGTACTATCATATCCATTGAACCATGTCTATCTGTATGTCATATATGTTATGAATTGAAAATGGGGGACCCTGATGTAAACAAGACGAAAGTCTTTCTCTGGTCTGCATCCCCTTAACAATTGTGTGTATTGAGCCGTACTATATTGTACCCATTCTGCAATCTGTTAATAAAAATTGTCAATCAATTCAATTCAATAATAATAATAATAATAAATCAAATTTATATAGCGCCTTTCATAGAACCCAAGGTCGCTTTACAATCAGGACAAAAAATAGGGCAAGGAAAGTAGGGGGGGAGGGGGAAGAGGGGATGAGGGAAAGTAGGGGATAATGGACCTAATTTAATCTAAAACTAACTGATGGGGAAAGCCTTGGTGAAGAGGTGTGTTTTTAGAGCGGATTTGAAGGTGTCCAGGGTTGGGGCGTTGCGGATGGTCTGCAGGTGTCTTGTATGGCCATGATTTCAAGTCAATCAGGGCGAGCTTTGACTCATATCTCGCCTTAGAATCACCAGAAAGGCTTTCGAAATAGTGAAATGCCATGTTGGCCTCAATATTTTCAAAACAAATTATATGAAAAGGTTATGAAATTAACAAGAATGTGATAAAACATGTAATAAAAACGGAGCTCAACGCATACATTTGATCGTCGAAATCCGTTTGTTTCCCCAATACCACGATGGCGGCGGTCTCGTGACGTCAGCGTGTCTTCGAGAATGAGCATGTTATCCTGTTTTTCTACAGTAATGCCATCACTGCACAGAGAGGAGTAAAAAGAAGTAACACTGAAGGTCCCCAGAAAAGGCTGTAGGCAGTGTGCAAGTGTGGATAGGCATGTAACTGAATCAATACATGTACATCTGGTTTTGACTGAATATCCCCCCCGGTCATACTGTAGCTGTGACAAACACTCCTCCCATAGAGAGAAGAAAACGTCTCTGCTTCCCCCTAGTGGTGATGGCAATGATGACACTGGTTAATATTCATCATTCTGTGTGGTGGGTGACTAGAGAGAGTGCTGGGGGGGCTTGAAGTGAGCGGCCTCCCCTCCCCTTTCTTAGAGAAACGGATGATCTAAGAATACTTGTTAGTCAGAAGAGGTTGGCAGCACGGTTCCACATAGCAGATGTAGCCCAGTCATTCATGGAAGCTGCTGCCATATAGGACTCAGGTTGGAAAGCTTCTCTGTCTCTTGGGAGAGACGCGGTGCCAAGTCACGATACATCCTGGTACAAGTTCAAGCTCGTGTGTGGAATAGTGTTCACTGTCCAGCTTCCATTAGACTGAATGACAGTAGTATTCACATGTTTACAAGTTACAAGATCATGTGATTGATTGAATTAATTTGACAAAAAAACTTAAAAAAACATACATTTGAAGCAAGTCTCTCATACATATTCTTAAGAAAGGTCATCAAGGATAAACACAATAAACATAAAAGCTGATTTCCATTGTGGTCCTTATGTTCAGTTGCTATCGCATGCACATATCTGTGTTTCACTACACACATGAGTGCATGCTTACCAACTGCAACACTACTATCACTGACATCTAAGAAGGGAGATCCCCCCTTGAATGGCCCTTCTAAGGTTTCTCTCCTCCACATTGCCTGTGGTGCATTTTTTCCTATTGCTAGGTTTTAGTGAGTTTTTCCTTACCTTCGCGTGGGGTATGTCTGGCAGTGTTGCATTTATTTTGCATTTATTTTATATTTTCTGGACTTTATCGTGTTCTTGTTTTGTTCTTGATGTTTCTTCTTGACTTTTTTTTTTTTTTTATCCACTTTTTCTCCCATTTTTCTATATTTTCTCCCATCCCAATTTCGTATCATCCAATTCAACCCTCCCCTGTCACGAACGCTGTTTCTTGCCTCCCACAAGCCGGCTGCAATGTGGACTAAGTCATACATAGCACAAGTCCCCTCCGGTACTTGAGGTAACAGCAGTCGCATATTTTCACCTGCGCAGCTCGATCTCTCAGTGGCGAGGAGTAACGCGTGGGAGGCTCACGCTGCCCCCGACACTTCCTGATTCTACTGCGCAGGCGCACCAACCGACCTGTAGGAGTCGCTGTCCACAACGCCCGATCCCCACCCATCAGTTTCCCACCCCCTAATACGGCCAATGTGTATTAGTACGGACGACCAGCTAAACTGAAAGCAAATGTGGAGCGCTGGCCTCGAACAGGCAAGCCCAGCGTCTCCAGATTTTGTGGCGAGCGCCTTGCCCACTACGCCACGTAGCCGCCCTTCTTCTTGACTTGTTTAAAGAAGACGTGTCCGGCCCATGGGGACATTAACGTGTGTTGTCGGGCCTTACAAATAAATTTGATTTGATTTGATTTGATTTAATGGTGGGGCGGGGGGCAGCATATTTTACAATACAGCACCTACAACATCAACAACAATGGAAACAACAACACGTGAATACAAATACTAATAGATGTGAAATATTTAAAATCAATATAAAGGTACAGTAAAATAGAAGAACAACAGATGGTACAGTGTGTAAAGATTGACCGCTGAAGGAACAGACCGGTGAGGTCTTTATCAGGCTTGCTAAATGCGGACTGGGGGAAGTTCTTGACGATGATGATGATGATGTTGATGTTGATGGTTTCACGCGAGGCGATACCATACTCATGCGAGGCGGGCCCTGAGTCAGTCCTCTCGTGTCTCTGCCGCCCCGGCAGTAGGCAGATGCGCTGTGTTTGCACAAGTCACTGGGAAATGACTTGCAAGCTAAACTGCAGTAAATCTCAGCGGCAGCACAGCCTCGGTCCACGTCGAGGTTTTATAACTCAGATTGATCGAAATTAAATAAAGGCCGCCATGACTGACCGACTCCCCTCAATGGATTTGAGGTAAAACCATCATCCAGGGGCCAGGATCGTAAAGATCCCATGATAAGTAGGTGGGTTCACCAGAGGCCTAGATGATGGCTGAGTAATGGAGGTGTGAATTGTATCTGATCTGGCGAGATTGGAATTGCACTAATACGGGGGAAAATGTGAAAAAATAATAAAACAGTCATTGCTCCCATAACTTAAATTCGTTTCCAGTTTGTTTTGCAGAGTGTTTTAACAGGCAAATAAGTAAATAGCCGTAAACAAGCAGATAGGGGGTGAACAGGTTAAACCATCTATCGTTTTAGCGTGTCAACCACTGGTCATTATCAGTACTCGTGTTGTTACGATAACATGCTAGTCAGTATGAAGATAACATGCTAGTCAGTATGAAGATAACATGCTAGTCAGTATGAAGATAACACGCTAGTCAGTATGAAGATAACATGCTAGTCAGTATGAAGATAACATGCTAGTCAGTATGAAGATAACATGCTAGTCAGTATGAAGATAACACGCTAGTCAGTATGATAACATGCTAGTCAGTATGAAGATAACATCCTAGTCAGTATGATAACATGCTAGTCAGTATGATGATAACATGCTAGTCATAACATGTTAGTCAGTATGAAGATAACATGCTAGTCAGTATGAAGATAACATGCTAGTTTGTATTTCATATTTCAAACCTTTATTTCAACCTGTGAGACACTGAGGTTATCCTAATTTACAGCAACAACGAGCTTACAAAACAAAGACACAGTTTATCACCATATACATACATATAGGCACAATAAATAACAACAAACAATACAAATTATTTGACACTCAGACACAAGTTGACACTCAGTATGAAGTCAGTATGGAGGAGAATGCTAACCATTTTAAGAATCCACACGTTATTCCTGTACCCCAAGATAGTTCAGACAATATCTGAGAACACACCACTCTCTCGTAAATAATAAAGGATATAAATAAAATACTAATAAATAATAATAATAGTTGCTGATGCATCATGCATCAAAGATAAGATTGTGTAATTAAAAGCCATCTGGCCAGTGAGTGACAGTCCAGAGAACAGAGTGACTGTAGAGATGTGGCGCCTGGCAGAGGACCTGAGGCTAGTAAAGCAGCTTGTTGCTGAGACATGAGAGCGGGACACTGTTTACTAATCTGCCTGAGGCCCAGGCTGTGTTGACGTGTGTTGTCACATCATCTGTATCAATATAACTCACTGGATGGAATAAGGACAATTTATTTAAAGGAAGACGTCAACATCATAGTAGTCTATAGTAATTAGTTTAGTTTGCTTGAAGAGCCAATTGCGCAGTCGTTCAGTATTGACATTACTAAATGTCATGCTATTATGTCATGTTCTACAGTAGGACTTACTACTGTAATACCTAATAAAACAAGTCATTCGAATAATAGAAGCCTACTTTGCTGGAACGATTCATTTTGCCTCACTAAGCCGTTTCTCCACGCATTTATTTAGTTCTAGCAATAGGCATAAATCAAACCAACAATAAATAATATGAAGAAGACAGTAGGCCTATATGCCATATTAAGGTGAGACAGCACCCTCTAATAGGGAAAAAAAACTTGAATAGATATCACTATGCAACTTTCCCAGTTTGTTATGTACATATAAACTAAGAAAAAATATATTACAAGTTTTCTGAAATTTATGTTTATATATGCAAATGACCCACTTCCCCCATTAAATATGCACATATTTGCATGTATCGCCAAGACTCGCATCACCAAAATGGATAATGCCAGATTCAAAAACTTGGATTCATTTAGTTGATACATTCAAAACGAAACTTTGTATAGAAAGACTTTGTGGCTATGTCCTCTTATCAGCCCATACATCAGAAAATACTGTCTACTGTCATAAAAAAAACGATTTTTCGCCTAGTTTTGGTATAAAATGTACTATAAACCCGGCTATGAATGATATATATCAACAAACCTTTCTATAGAAAGAAGCATAATATGGATGGGAAGAAATGTGGAAAGTTTGGTGTGTGTAGGTACTAGGGAAATGGAGTTCCAACTCTTTATGTGTAAGTAAAATGCATAAAAACTAGTTTTTCAGAAAACGACCTCAAAGTTTTCTATTGTAAAATGCCATACATTTTTATTTGAAACAGCTATTTACAAACACAACACCCAATCAAACCATTAGTAATAGACAACCTAAACACATGCCTGATAACTGAACAGAACTACACACAGGCTACAAACAGTGTAGTAACAGTGTAGTACCCTCTAATAGGCAAAAAATATATTTGAATAGATATCACTATGAGACTTTCCCAGTTTGTTATGGACATACAGTATAAACTAAGAAAAAATATATTGCAAGTTTTCTGAATTTTATGTTTATATATGCAAATGAGGCACTTCCCCATTAAATATGTGCACATTTATGTCAAATTTAAGTCAAATAAACAACTAAATGTGTGTTATTGACATTTTATTGTCACTAGTTTCATAGAAGACATGTTTAGGAAGCAAAATATAACAAAATCTCAATATCGTAAAAAAAAAAGCAAAAAGGCAATTTTGGGGGTGCTGTCTCGCCATAACACATTCCCTGCCATGCTTCTATCCATCAATGTAGGCTCACTGCCACCAGTCTAAGCCTATGGAGATGTTCACCTTCTTTGCAGGGCTATAACTTTTTAAATTGTATTTAAGCATTACATCACACGCAGGAGTGGTTTGTGACCAATAAACCATGCCTAGGGGTGGTTGTTAGGCCCGAGGCGCAGCCGAGGGTCGTTAGACCCCCCTAGGCATGGTTTATTGGTCACAAATCACGACTGCACGTGGTGTAAAGCTTTTATACAACTGCCAGATTCATCCAACCTTATTTCTATACAATAAACACACATTAATCGAAGATTTATTGAAAAAACCATCCGCCAGAAAAAGTAGTTCCCACAACTCCATGTGGAAGCAGCTTGAAGTGCATCCAACCAAACTAACACATCCAACTGTGTATTATTGGAATGATTGAGAGAAGTTGCCTCATGTGGAAGCAGCTTGAAGTGCATCCAACCAACTAACACATCCAACTGTGTATTATTGGAATGATTGATTGAAAATTTTATTACCAGATGCAGAATGGGTACAATACAGTACGGCTCAATACACACAATTGTTAAGGGAATGCATAGGAAAAAAACGTTTTCTTCGCCCTATTTTTTTATTTATTTCTTTTAGCCTAAACTTAACCAGTTGGAAACCAGGGGTACAGTAATAAAATTAGCAATCAACCAATCAATCAATTCAATAGACCATGCTCACTTAAAACAGCGCTGCTTCTCTCTCAGTCTGACTCCCCCGCTGTTGCAGACAGGAGTGTGTGTGTGTGTGTGTGCGTGTGTGTGTGTGTGTGTGTGTGTCACAGTGTGTGTGTGCGTGTGTGTGTGTATGTGTGTGTGTGTGTGTGTGTGTGTGTGTGTGTGTGTGTATGTGTGTGTGTGTGTTTGTGGGTACGCCAGCGTCGGACAGTGAGAGAGAACGCTGCAGTCAGTAGCAAGAAGGAAGTAGAAATTTAAATCAATCAATTAATCTATCAATCAAACCGCGATTTTTCTTTTGTTCTAGATTGCCTCAAGACCCATCAATTACATCATCCAACATTGTTTAAAGGGCTAACACATTCCCCTTGACAGAATCGCTTCATATTTAGTCGTTTAGTCGCCATTAACATATCCATTTGTAAATATTATTGGCCACCTTCTTGTGATCCGGCGGAGTGATGTGATGTGGGTCGGTTGTGGGCGGGTCCTGGGCCAGCAGCGTGGATTGTTGCCAATAAAGACGTGTAAAATGACTGTTTCAGCCAATCAGAATCGAGAAATTTGCATGCCGTTGTATAATGCTAAATTGACATTACTATGGCCCATTCAACATCGATTATCTATCGTTGCGGATGTGGGAACGTTATATTTTTTCATTCATACATTGTTGTGTTAAATATAAATGTATGTTTTTAAGCTTTTCTGCTGTAATTCCAAAAACGCTAGTTATAGGCCCTGACGCATATGATAGATTATCAATTGGCGTTTCTTTCCTATACACGCTATATTAAAAAATTCAAATGTATGACATTATGCTTCATCATGTGTGAAGGAAAGGGGGGGGGGCGTTTATAATTCCTTGATAGTCAGTAACGGCTTTATTTAGTATGGGTTGATATATTGATCAGACTGATTGCAAACAAGGAAATGGACAATCGGGCTGAAAATAACATTAGTGTCCTCTTACCGTTCGCCGATGAGACTGGAGGAAAAAGATCCCAATTATTTGACGCCGATCTCCTAGATCCATTTCCGGTTTGTATGGTGCAATAAACGCCGAAATCATATCGATTATTGCGTTTAGAAAGCGATCCAAATGCACTCGAGTGTTTGTCTGGAGTCCCGTAACAAGATATGACTGCCGGAGGGATTTCCTCGATGCACCGACCGCCACTTCCGGTTTGACGTGAGTGTAACTCGCCCGACCATCCACCAGGCGGCGGTATTGAGGCTTTGCAATCTCAGACAGGGTGCCGCTGCAGTCCGGAGGGAGGCTGGATGAATTATGAATGCCATGGCGAAAAAATTAAATATTGATCCCAAAAACGATTTACGTCATTGTTGGCGTTTAACGCATGGCGGGCAATAACGACTTACGCCGTTCTTGGCGGACAATGTGTTAATGAGTTGGCCAAAGCGGTGCAACTACAGGCTGACATCCCCATAGTTACATTTTAAGTACTTGGGCATAGAGATCTTTCCCACACTGAATCAGACAACAACATTTGACTTCACAGGTACATAAAATACATCAGGACCTAGATAGATGGTCGAGCCTTCCTAATTCGTTACAGGCCCGAGCATCCATAATTAAAATTAACATACTACCTAGGATACATTTTTGTCAGCTCAATGCTTCCCCTTCCTCCTCCAATAGAACAGGGGTTCCCAAAGTCGGGGTCGCAACCGCCGCGGGGGGGTCGCCAGATGATACAAAAATAATAATAATAAATATATTTATAATAATAATTTCTGCAGTCAGGCCACTGAACTTAGAAGCAGGCCATGCCAGTGTTTCTAGTTGCACCAGTGCAATAGTTAGATAACCTAGGTGGGGAACAACCAGGAGATCACTGCAACTCACACAAGTTGGAGAACTATCTCTCTCTCTCTCTCTTGCTCTCACACACACACAAAGGGAGCCGCATGTGATTGGTGGAGGCGGGACCCTTACAAAAACTGCTAATCATTGACACATGCTAGCCTGTAATAATCCCCCCCAGAAAAATCTACTTTGCATTTGATATATTGCAAATATATGCCATCACACACACTGGCATTTAAAGGGTTAGAATTATAAAATGAATATGTGGTGTTATGATCAGGGCTGAAGTTGAATAAAAGATTGTATTTTTTTCAATTACAAAAAAACTGAAAATCCATAAAAATCTGTGTTGTTGCTAATCATACATATATGCTAGCCTGTTTTTTAACAATAATTTGTGATGCCATCACAAACACTGGCATTTAACACTTTAATCGCCGGAAACGCCGAAACTCGTCATTGCCCGCCATGCTCATTCTGCCGAAGACGCCGTAACACGTCTTTGATATCAATATTTCAAAAATCTGTGATCGAAATCATATTTCTCCTCCGGGGACCTGAGATATACTGCTGAGCTCCACTCAACTCTCTAACGGTTCAAGAGCGCCATCTGGTGGCCGCTCGGCAGATCGCCCAACAGGAAGTCATGTGGATGAAGTGGTGCTCACCCATATTTCGTCCGGGCACTCGCTATCATTAGCAGGACTCCATCTTGACACAGTGAACACCGATCGGTGCAAATAACTCGACAAACAACATGATTTGGACGTATATACTATTATACAACCTGGAGATGGATCGGGTATTTCGACATCCCATAATAGGAATATCTCTGCTCCACGCTCATCGCCCAACGGCGCGAGGAAGATACGGTAAGATCCAGCGTTATTTTCCAACGTGTTCTTTACTAACTGCTCTGATGATCATATCACCCACACTAGATGAATGATATAACGTTGCCCACGGAATTATAAACGACCCCCCGCCCATCCGGTCAACATCAGATGATACGTAGTAACTTCTAGAACCACATCCAGTTGAAATTTTTTATCTCGCGCCGATTGCTATCAAACTGTATTTCATCATCAATATAATGCATTTGGAGCTATAAATCACGTTCTGGAGAAAGCTGCAGAAAACGATAAAAACATACTTATACTTTAGACCGTATTTTAGTATGAATATGTGAATGAAAAAGTATAACGTTGCTACACCCTGAACAATAGATATAGGACATTGAATGGGCCATAATAATGTCAATTTAGCAATAAAATTTAAAAAGTTATAGCCCTGCAAAGAAGGGGAACTTCTCCATAGACAAATAGAGATGGCGAGGGATGGTAAATTATGAATTTAACCATGGCGATCAAAGTGTTAAAGGGTACAAATAAAAAAATTCCTGCACCATAATGCAGGAAATGAAGTCTTTGTAACAAAAAAAATTCCTGGTGGGGGACCCCCAGACCCCCTGTTTAAAAAGTGGCCTGACTGGGGCTATATTTTTCACTATATTTCCTGGCCTGAATGATTTCCCCAGTCCGGCCCTGGTTTAAAGCCTCCAATGCTTATTAGTGTGTGTGCGTTTGAACGTTTGCATGTTTCAACCATACATTTCCATTTATAAAAAAAAATAATAATAATAAAATAAAATAATATTATAATTATAAAAAAAATAAAAATAATTTACCTCCTATAATAGTGGGGGTCGCGGCTCTCTGACACCGTTATTTGGGGGTCGCGGCCTGAAAACTTTGGGAACCCCTGCAATAGAAGACCACTGGCGTAAGACTCAAACTATGATATCCAAATTAATTTGGAATGATAAACGCCCGAGAATCAAAAGAACTACCACTCAACGTAGGAAACAGGATGGGGGCTTGGCAATCCCCGATTTTAAGTTATATTTCTGGTCCTTCTCGCTGAGGCCCTTGATAAACTGGCTAGACACTGAAATTGCTGTGTCATGGCGCTCCTTAGAAGCAGCAGCGGTCTCACCACAAAGACTACAGGATGTAGTATACTCCACTATTCCTATATCAAAAGGACAGCTAAGATATGGACCAATCATATCCCACGTGATTCTAATGTGGCATAATGTTGAGAGGTCCTATGTGGTTAAATGCCCGTGGCACCTCGACTCTCCAATTTTTCATAACCAGCAACTACTTGTTGGGCACAAACCTGTTAATATTCCTCAATGGGAGAAGAGGG
This sequence comes from Notolepis coatsorum, assembly GCF_963971535.1. NCBI lineage: Eukaryota > Metazoa > Chordata > Actinopteri > Aulopiformes > Paralepididae > Notolepis > Notolepis coatsorum. The sequence continues at coordinate 81,511,226 of NC_140180.1, read as the reverse complement.
GAGTTCATACTCTGGAAGATATATATGATAAAAACGCTCAACGCTTGTCGGCCAATAACAAATATACTCGTGATTGGCGCTGAATGTGTTAACACATTCATTGCCAACCATGAGATTAGTCGTATTAACTCGCCATGCATTGCGTGCCAAAACCCGAGAAAACTCGGGTTTTAATCGTTATTTCTTTTATTAGTGATATCCATTCATTTTCATCCATCCAACCTGATGTTATCATTGGGAATGGGTCTGAGCTCGCAAAAGGGCAAATACCGCCGCCTATCGTCTCCCGGATGGTATTGCACATCATTGGATTGGATTGACTGGGAATGTGCATCGAAAAAATAACTCCGGTCCGGGTCTTGCTTCTCGGGCAAGCAGTATCGTGTTACCAGATTGACTGAGGACCCTCAGAGCAGAGTCGATTATGTGTTTCGGACTATAACGTTGGATCAATAAACGCGATCGATATTTGGAATGGCGATCAGGAATTGGATTAATGTTTTTGCAGAACATCTGATGTGAGGTAAGGAATTTATGTTACGAATCTTGGGTTAATCAGATGTTCCTATCACCGCCATCGCAGCGTGTGTGTGTGTCTGTGTGTGTGTGTGTGTGTGTCGTTAGCGCTGAGCAAGTCACTGAATAAGTGATTTTTCAGCCCGATTTTGTATCGTGCATAAGGACACATATACTCTCGATAATCTAGCATTTATTTGAAAACTATTCATATATCAGCCGAAAAATTACAACGTGTGTATTCCAGTAAAGGGCGATTATCGCGGATTTCTCTGGAATTACTAGAACTCTCCGAATCTATACTCGTATTCAAAACGGTATAAAACGGAAATGTACTGATGAAAAAACAATCCGTTTCATACATGTTGACTGCAAGCAAGTCATTGATAAGCGACGGGTGTATTAGACCCATAGCCATAATTTAAGATATAGTTTAAGCGTTCGCAAATTTCCCCGTCCTCCCATTGACTAAAGCGCTGGCACAGAACAGCCTATTTTGGGCATAGGGGCGTGGCTCTGAATGTGTTAATGTAAATAATAGATTTTTTTTTAAGTGTATCAAAAACATTTTGATGTGTTTAGGTTATACAACATTTAATATTCCGATTAACTAAGAATATTAATCAAATGTATATTCAGTCTCGAAAGATCATTGAGAGCAAGCTCTCATTTACAATGACGGGTACAATACACAATCCAAAAACGATATAGAAACAGAAAAGTCAGTCAGTTGAACAATTTCAATTAATTAAAACTAGGTGAAATGGTTGGCCATTTTTTTTTTATCCACTTTTTCTCCCAGTTTCTATATATTCTCCCATCCCAATTTTGTATCATCCAATTCAACCCTCCCCTGTCACGAACGCTGTTTCTTGCCTCCCACAAGCCGGCTGCAATGTGGACTAAGTCATACATAGCACAAGTCCCCTCCGATACTCGAGGTAACAGCAGTCGCATCTTTTCACCTGCGCAGCTCGATCTCTCAGTGGTGAGGAGTAACGCGTGGGAGGCTCACGCTGCCCCCGACACTTCCTGATTCCACTGCGCAGGCGCACCAACCGACCTGTAGGAGTCGCTGTCCACAACGCCCGATCCCCACCCATCAGTTTCCCACCCCCTAATACGGCCAATGTGTATTAGTACGGACGACCAGCTAAACTGAAAGCAAATGTGGAACGCTGGGCTCGAACAGGTGAGCCCAGCGTCTCCAGATTTCGTGGCGAGCGCCTTGCCCACTACGCCACGTAGCCGCCCTTGAAATGGTTGGCCATTATAGATTTAAACTGACCAACGGATACTAAAGTATTGCGTTTTAAAGTGTGTTGCAAAACATTTCACGTATCGGGGGCACAGAAGCTAAAAGATGTGGATAAATAGGTTAAGTACTATTGTCACAGGTTGACCTTCTGTCATGGTTTTGCTTTATTTCACCTTTCTGTGAGGGACAGCTGTCTATTTTTGCTTTATTTCACCTTTCTGTGAGGGATAGCTGTCAATCCCTGGTCCCTGTGGTTAATTGCCTCATGGGTCGGCAGGTGTGTGGGCTTGATTGCACCTGATTCAGTGCAGCTGTGCCTATGGCTATGTTGAGTCTATTTAATTTTGGATCTTGCAGTGTTAACTGCTAATTCATTTCCTTGTGCTGGCTATACTTTTGGTCAGGCTTATTATATTTAAGTGTACTCAGCATTTAGCCTTCTTTTGTAGCCATCCTTGTTTTCGGCTACTGGCTTAGTTTACACTTTATTTTATAGAGGCTGAGCCCTTTATGGTAGTGGTTTCTTTTGTTCTTTTGGAACAGTCCTTTGCACATAAATGTTTTCAATATAAACTCTGTTTTTAGGAGTTGCCTTTGTGGCTTATTTATTTTTCTACAATACCGCTTTAACACTTTGAGAGCCAGTCCGTGTTTTCCTTTTTACCCCCTTGAATGCCCAAATCCACTCCAAAACAACCCATTCTATGATAATCGCCTTTTACTGGAATATTCTAGAACGTTGTCATTTGTCTGCCTATTTATGAATCGTTTTCAAATAAACGCTAGATAATCGATAGTATATGTGACCAAGTCTAGCGTTTGTGCCAACATGTCTCCATTTTCACTTTCCAGATTTTTCCAGATTGTGAAAGTACAGAATGTAAGCTTTCAAATGATGTGTCATACTTTGAAATCTGAGAATGTTTTGAATACCATATATTCATTTAAATCTTGTAACTCAGTCTGTTGTCTAAAACACTCAAGGGGAGAAAATGCTTCTCAAAGATTTTTACACTTCAGCTAGTTTGGGGGGGGGGGGGGGGGGCGTGGACAACTACCCTCACCTGAATGCGTCCATTGTTAACGTTAATGACTCTCTCTGTGTGAATGCCTTTACCTGGCTCAGTGAATCTGAATCCCAACGCGCAGCTCTATTCAGATGCAAAAATGAACCCAGCCCCCACCTCTCCTCTGTGGAGACGTGGAAATTGTTTGTAATTAGTTTCACCCAGCTGACAGAAACTGGAGGTGTGGCCTTTGTGCATGTAGTTAAGTGGGCACTTGTGACAGTTTTTCTGCTTAAATACCAGCTTTTTCTCTGTTGGATTCATTCTGAGGACAACAGCAGAGAGGGTAGGATCTTTTAACTGAATACTGTGTACATCATTTTGAAGTGTGTGACTAAATTGTGTTGTGGAAATTGTTTGTAATTAGTTTCACCCAGCTGACAGAAACTGGAGGTGTGGCCTTTTGCTGCAGGTGTCACTCATCAGTAATTAGTGATAGTGATTTAAAGACTTGCTGGCATAGCGTCAGCGAAGCGTCGAGAAACGAAGAGGGACAAAGAGGAGGAGTTTTCCTGGAGTTCACCGCAGAGGGATCCACCAATCCACCCAGTGCTAAGTACACCATAATCCCATATTCCCGTCCCACTCTGCTATTTCCCTACTATCTTGCTTCCTCCCTAGCCCCTTCAACCTCCTCCTACCACTCTTGACACCACAATGTGCCTCATACCTATATCCACAATCTGCTCCTCAAGAACAGAATCAACCCATCCACGCCAGTTTGCTAGCAACCCGGCTAATCTCTCCTACCCTCCTACAGCCACTAATACACCTGTCACAGTACAGGGAGGCTTATGGAATTGTCAATCAGCAGTCAAGAAAGCTGACTTCATTACTGCCTACGCCCATAGTCTAAATCTGCAGCTCCTGGCTCTAACTGAGACCTGGATAACCCCCAATAACTCGTCAACACCTGCAGCATTATCTACAAACTATAACTTCACTCACACACCTCGACCCTCCAGACGGGGTGGAGGCACTGGCCTCATGACATCTCCTTCATGGGCTACAAACCTAATGCAACTCCCAGAACTGTCACTCTCCTCCCTCGAATATCATGCAGTATCTGTCTCTAATCCTTTCAATCTCACCATTGTTACACTCTATCGCCCTCCAGGTCCCCTCGATCACTTCACAGATGAGCTGGACATGCTTCTAAGCTCCTTACCGGAAGATGGTACCCCGCTCCTTCTATTGGGCGACTTCAACCTGCCTGACTCATCTCAGTCGGTCCCAGTGGTCTCCCTCCTACAACAATTTGACCTGACTCCCACTGCCATGCCTCCCACCCACAAAGCAGGCAACTCCTTGGATCTCATATTTTCCCGTAACTCCAGCATCATTAACACCACGGTAACTCCCCTACATGTATCTGACCATTCCTTCATATCCTTCTCACTAACTCTCATGCTTAACCGAAAAGTCTTCACCCCAACTCAAACCGTCTCACTCAGACGCAACCTGCCCTCCCTATCCCCCTCCACCCTCTCCTCTGACATAATATCCGCTCTACCTTTGAGTGACACCTTCTCTGCTCTCCCCACAGAGATGGCAACCTCCACCCTCCTCTCAGCCCTTGCAACCTCCTTCGACAAGCTCTGTCCCCTCGTTGAGAAACCTGCCCGCCGTTCCCCACCCAGTCCATGGCTGACGGATGCAGTGAGAGAACAAAGACAGGTCCTGAGAGCGGCTGAGAGGAAGTATAGAAAGTCACGCCTCACTGCTGACATCGACACATATCACAACCTCTTGTTAACATTCTCCAAAACCATTACTAATGCCAAAGCTTCTTTCTTTCACCATAGGATCGAGGCCTCTGCCAAGAATCTTCGCAAACTGCATGCTACCATGTCCTCCCTCCTCACTCCCCCCCCACCTCCTCCTCCCTCATCTTTTTCTGCCGAAGACTTTGCGATCTTCTTTGAGGAAAAAGTGGAGAACATCCGCAGCTCCTTCTCCCAACCCCCACCCATTCCAAACGCTGAATTGAGAACCTCATCCTTCACTCTGTCATCTTTCTCTCCCATTACAGAAGCCGAGACCCTGACACTGGTAACGTCGAACCGTCCGACTACATGCCAGCTGGACCAGCTACCCTCCCCACTCCTCCAGACCATAGCACCGGACATCCTCCCATTCCTAACTGCAACCATCAACTCCTCACTCAACTCGGGGGTGGTCCCCACCTCCCTAAAACAAGCCAGAGTCACGCCCCTCATAAAAAAACCAACCCTGAACCCCACCGTCATAGCCAACTATCGCCCTGTCTCTCTTCTCTCCTTCCTTTCTAAAACACTTGAACGTGCTGTATCCAACCAACTTACTGCTTATCTCTTACAGAATGACCTCCTAGACCCCAATCAGTCTGGCTTCCGGACTGGCCACTCCACAGAAACGGCCCTCATTGCGGTCACAGAGGCACTTCACTTAGCAAAAGCGAAAGGCCTCTCCTCTGTCCTGATTCTCCTAGATCTATCTGCAGCCTTCGACACAGTCAACCATCAGATCCTCCTCGCGGCCCTCGCAGGAATGGGAGTGGCTGGATCTGCGCTGACATGGCTGACATCATACATCAATGACCGCTCCTACCAAGTGTCATGGAGAGGGACTCTGTCGGCCATCCGCCCCCTCCGGACGGGTGTCCCCCAGGGCTCGGTCCTAGGACCCCTTCTCTTCTCCCTCTACACTAAATCACTGGGTAACATTATCACATCTCATGGCTTCTCATATCATTGTTATGCCGATGATACTCAACTCTTCCTCTCCTTCCCTCCCTCAGATATCCACGTCTCTGAGCGGATCTCGGCCTGTCTGTCCGACATCTCCGCCTGGATGACGACCAACCACCTCAAACTGAACCTAAGCAAAACAGAATTGCTCCACCTGCCGGCCAAATCCTCCCCCCTGACCGACCTCTCCATCACAGTCGAGAATGCAGCTGTGACCGCGTCGCCGACCGCCAAGAACCTTGGTGTTGTCCTCAACGACCAGTTGAACTTCTCTGCTCACATCGCAGCGACAACCAGAACCTGCAGATTCCTCCTGAGCAACGTCAGAAGGATACGCCCCTTCCTGACAAAAGAAGCCACCCAACTCCTCGTCCAATCAACAGTCATCTCCCGCCTCGACTACTGCAACGCACTGCTAGCTGGCCTCCCGGCCACTGCCACCAAGCCTCTTCAACTCATTCAAAATGCAGCGGCCCGCCTGATCTCAAACCTACCGAAGTCAGCCCATGTCACCCCACTTCTTAGGGACCTGCACTGGCTCCCCATTGCTGCACGTATCCGCTTCAAGGCCCTCGACCTAGCATACCGTGCGGCAAAGGGAACCGCTCCCGCCTACCTCCGGTCAATGGTCTCTAACTACACACCCTCAAGACCCCTACGCTCTGCGTCTTCTGGCCGCCTCAGATCTACTCCTATCCAAGCTCCCGGAGGGTCATCAAAGAGAAGCCGCCTATTCTCAGTCCTTGCCCCACAATGGTGGAATGAACTACCCATCCCAGTTAGGACAGCCGAATCCCGTCCAATCTTTCGCCGTCGACTAAAGACTCACTTCTTCAACCATTATCTGAAATGATAAAAAAAAAAAAAAAAAAAATCTAACCCCGACTAACCTTAATGTCATGCACTTGTCCTAATAAACTAACCTACACTGTAACACGCAACACTTTGATGAACATTGTTACTCAGCTGATAGAGTTATACCCTTCTTGCTGTCTTGTCGCACAGAACTTGTAAGTCGCTTTGGATAAAAGCGTCAGCTAAATGACTAAATGTAAATGTAAATGTAAATGGAGACTGTGGAAACTGTTTCAAAACAGACTTTTTTAAACACAGAATTCTTACAATTAGAGTTATTATATCTGTTCGCTGTTATACTAAATATGTTCTTCAACTCTCGAACTGTAGTTATATATAAAAAAAAAAAAAAAGGTGTCCGTGTCATTTCACCCTGGCGACTTGTAGGCATCATCACCAGACTGGGTCACATATGTGTGCGCACGCACGCACGTGCCGCGCGCTGATAATCGCTGCTCTTATTTCCTGATGGCTTTTACAGTCAAAACAGCCATATCACATATAGGGGAAACGCTTATATATCCGTGAAAACGAGTCTGATTATCCTAAGACTGATAACATAGATTCCTTACCTGAGATCAGATGGTATCCAAATGGTTATTCCAATTCCTGATCACCATTCGAAAAAATCGATCATTGTATTGATCAACCGTGTATACAGTAGAACACATAATCCCCGCTGCTCTTCAGGCTCCGGAGTGATGCCGGTCGATGTCGGCTGCATGAGTGAGACGTAAAATGTGGAGTCAGAAATCCTTTCTCCCATTCACTTTCATTGAGTCCAATCCAAAAGGGTGATTTACCATCTGGGAGACGATAGGGGGCGCTTTTTTCACATCTGAGCGCCTGGGGTGACTGGATCTCCAACGGTAGGCTCGCTTGATGCAATATGATTTCAGATTGCTAATATATTAAAAAAAAACGAATAAAACGAATATTCTCGTGAGTGGGCATTCAACCCGGGGGGTAATACGAGAAAACTGGTGGGCATTCAAAGTGTTAATGAGTGTCGTCCTGTTTTTTTGGAATTGATTTATTTTCTTAACCCTTTAATCGCCAATGACGTGTTTAGACGTCATTCCTCGCCATGCGTAATCTGCCAATGACGTCATACAGCGTCTTTGAGATCAATATTTCAAAAATCTGTCATGGCAATCATATTTCACCCACGGAGACTTGACGGGTCCTGTAGATCTCCTCTCAACTCTCCAACGGTGCAAGACCGCCATCTGGTGGCCGATCGGCGAGGTGCCAAAACCGGAAGTGAGCGGCCGGAAGTTGTGCTCACCCATATTTCGTCCGGCCACTCGCTATCGCTGGCGGGACTCCAGCTTGATACACTGGATAGCGATCCATTGCCAATAACTCGATAAACAACATGATTTGGACGTATATAGTATTATACAACCTGGAACTGGACCAACAAGATCGACATCCCATAATAACGATATTTTTGCTCCAGTAGCATCGCCCAACGCTACGAGGAAGCTGCGTGAGTTTCAGCGTGTTTGATTATTATTATCCATATAAACTGCTCTGATCTATATATCGCCCATACTACAAAAAAATGATTTAACGTCGGCCACGGACTTATAAACCCCCCCCTCCGGTCACCAGCAGATGATGAGGCATGACGTTTAGGACCTTGTACAATTGAATTTTTTTATCTGACGTCAATCGGTATCAAACTACATTTGATGATCTAATATATGTATTTATGGCTATAACTCACGTTCTGCAGAATGCTGCAGAAAATGATAAAAACATATTTATACTTTAGACCGTATTTTAGTATGAATATGTGAATGAAAAAGTAGAACGTTGCTACATCCTTTTTTTATTATTGATCTTTTTCCCCCTCCTTTTTCCTCCGATTTTCTCCCATCCCAATGTTAGTCGTTAGTCGAACAGGCGAATCCAGCGTCTCCGGTGTTGGTGACGAACGCAATCTCCGCTACGCCACCTGACCGCCCAACGTTGCTACATCCTAAACGATAGATACTTGACGTTGAATGGGCCATAGTAATGTCAATTTAGCAATACAATTTAAAAAGTTATAGCCCTGCAAAGAAGGGGAACATCTCCATAGACTTACAGTGGTGGCAGAGAGGTGATTAAGATCAGAATAATCCCTGGCAGATAAAGGGTTAATTACTCACTTTGAGACTTCCACCTGTAAAGGTTGTTTTGTGTTGTTTATTTTTCCCCTTCTCCTAAAATGTCTGCGTAGCAGTCTAGTGGTTATTCGTTTCACAGATAACTTTAAGAGTCCCTGTTATCTGCTCATGACCCACACACACACACACCCACAGCCCTCACACCTTCCTCCTTTATGTGAATAATACTGTGGATTAACCCATTTCCCCAACGTAATGGGTTACTAAATGAATTACCTGTTTTCTCCCACTGCACCATGGCCGTGGTGACTAGAGACAGTTGGTACAGTAGGAAGCTTCCTGGCCACTTAGCAACCGGAGACAGAGTAGTTGAAAACATTAAAAACAAAACGTCATTCTGTGCGACAACTGTGGCCCAGGCCATGGCTCTGAGATAGCCCCTTTCGTGACTGCTGATGCATGCCTTACTTTGAATACAGCAGTCACTTGCTCCACCTTAGCCATGGGAACATTCACCCTGAAGCACTGGTTATTTACGAATGGTTCGTTCAAAATGTATCACAGTGGAATTTCAAAGGTACTCACAGTTGCACAAGGGTTTCACACACAAAACCGGGGTGGTTTGAAAGCTCGGCGTTGCTAATAAACATTTAAAAAAATATTATAAACGATTAAAAATCACAGAGCAGTGTTGCATGAAAATGGATTTGTCTCTTCTTCTGCATTTTGACATGCCGGAGCGCTGTGATTGGCTGCTTCTCTTCTTATGCTTTGTCACATGCCTGGTGCGCCCAGCAATCACAGCGCTCCGGCATGTCAAAATGCGGAAGAAGAGACAAATCCATTTTCATGCAACGCTGCTCTCTGTGATTTTTACTCGTCCTTCCCCCCAAGGGCAGCCGGGAGCAGATAGGGGCCGCGCCCCGGGGACCAATCCAAGTGCTCCTGTCCGTCTTCGTCAGGGAACGCGACAGCAATCTTGTGAATGTTTTTTCATTGGGTTTATCTTATCGGGAGGGGAAACACTTGCGAGTACGGGGAGAACATGCAAACTCCACAAAGAAAGGCCCGGGAGATACCCCACCTGGGTACCTGGCAACGCGGAAACCTGGTCCCCAAGCAGGAATCGAACCCTGGACCTTCTAGCTGTGAGGCGACAGTGTTAACCCCTACGCCACCATGCCACTAAATGTGCAATACCAAGGAGCCCCAGACTCATGCCCGTCAAAACAACCAGGCGGCGGCAGACGGACTTCTCTCTGGGACAATTGGAGGGAGAGGCTGATGGCCGGAGGAGGAGCAGCCAGAGAATCCTCATCTCCGATACGTCTATAACAATAGCTTGTATCAAACCCTGCCCTTTTGGTATTATAGTGAGAAACTATACCATACGCCTATAATTGTAGTGTATGACAACCTACGCCATCTCTGCAATTTAGGTAGACAGGTGACACTATGACACAGTAAATGAAGAAATGTGCTTGTGTTTTACGTTCCAGGGGATAAAACTGAGACGTTCAGGCTGACTAGTTTAGCAAGCCAGTGTAGTGACACTGAGTTAGGGGAAAGGTGGGGGAGGGGTGGGATTGTATGTTTTCTTTGTCTGTGATTTTGTGTTATGGTTTGACACCGACCCCAAACGCAAACGGCACAGAGAGAGTTGTTTCAGAGTTAGCCAAAATCAAGGGCGTGTTTATTTACTGAGAAACAAGAAAGGATTTGGTGGAGAACAGAACAAACAGGGAAACAGGCAGCTTCTCCCGGAAGGTTACGTTTGTGGAATTTGTCCGTGACGTCTGAGCCGCTCTGCAGATCCTCCCAGCATATACTCCGGGGTGGAGGCGGATAGGGAGAGAGAGAGTCCGAGTTAGCTCAGTGCACAATTGAAAACTGACAGGTGACTGGTGAAGTGAATTGTCCAAACAATAAATCCAAGTGACAGAATCTTCGGTGTGAAACACACAGTGAGCAGTGTCCAGAGTGAAAACAATTAGGTAATCCAAAAGTGAAAATCCAACAGGCAAAAAAGGGGTGAGAACAGTCTGAACGAAAACAGGATCTCTTCAGTGCTTTAACACACACAAAAAACGATAGAATCCAAAAAGACTGTTTACAAAAAACTCACCAGAGCGCAGCGCGTGAAGCGGGCGGATCAAACAGGGCGAACGCTTCGTAACGGGGAAGCAGGTTCTCCAAACGGAATATTTCTCGAGAGTCCTGGGAGGCAAAGAACAGGGAAAGCAGCGACGGAAGGAACAGGCAAATGCAGGGAATATTTCAGAACGATCCAACATCAATAATAGGGGGATCAGGGTATTTAAAGCCAAGGGGTGCTTAATGACAAGCTGTGACAGCTGCGGGATGAAATTGATCATTGCTCCAGAAGCGTGTGGTTGGGAGAGCACCAATCAACGGCATCTACAGGAAGAAGCGTGTGGAGAGGAGAATGCAATTAATTAACCGAAATACCTTAAAGGAACAGAGCGAGTGGGTGAGCAGCGGACAAAACCTCACAGTACCCCCCCCTCCACGGGAGCCACCCGGCGACCAGGCCGACCCGGCTCGCCCGGATGGGCATGATGGAAGTCTGTGATCAGGCCGGGATCCACGATGAGCTGGCGGGAGACCCAGCTCCGTTCCTCCGGGCCGTAACCCTCCCAGTCCACCAGGTACTGGAACCCCCGACCCCGCCGTCGAACGCCCATCAACCGGCGGACCTGCCACTGGGGGTGACCGTCCACAATCTTGGGAGGAGGTGGATCCGGAGCAGGAGGCATCAGGGGACTGAGGGAGACAGGCTTAACCCGGGACACATGGAAAACGGGGTGAATGTGCATGGACGCAGGAAGTTTAAGACGCACCGCCGCCGGACTGAGTACCTTCAGAACCTCGAAAGGTCCGACGAACCGGGGGTTAAGTTTCTTGCCCGAGGACCGAAGCGGGAGGTCCCTCGCGGAAAGCCACACCCTCTGCCCAGGGTGGTACGTCGGCGCAGGAACCCGGCGCCGGTCAGCCCCACGACAGGCGCGCTCTGATGACCGGAGCAGCGCGGTCCTGGCGATCTCCCAGACCCGTCGGCACCGGTCGAGGTGGTCCTGCACGGAGGGAACTGCCACCTCCGTCTCCTGTGCAGGGAAAAGAGGGGGTTGGTAGCCCAGGGATACCTCAAAGGGTGAGAGGCCGGTGGCGGAACTGACCATGGAGTTGATGGAGTACTCGACCCAGGGAAGGAAACGGCTCCAAGAAGCTGGTCTCTCGGCTGCCACACACCGAAGAGCAGACTCCACGCTCTGGTTCATCCTCTCCGTTTGTCCGTTAGTCTGGGGATGATAACCAGAGGAAAGACTGACCGTCGCCCCCAATCCCTTGCAAAAAGCCCGCCATACCTGGGAAGTGAACTGGGGCCCCCGGTCCGAGACGATGTCCTGGGGAAAACCATGGAGGCGAAACACGTGGTGTGTCAGGAGGTCCGCCGTCTCGGCCGCCGAGGGAAGCTTGGAAAGGGCCACGAGGTGAACCCCCTTGCTGAACCGATCCACCACGGTCAGAAGGCAAGTGTTCCCCTGGGAGGAGGGAAGACCTGTGACGAAGTCCAGCGCCACATGTGACCAAGGACGGCTCGGAATGGGAAGTGGCTGTAACAGCCCGGAGGGTGCCTGGTGGGAGGCCTTGCTGCGGGCGCAGACCGCGCAGGCCAGTACGAACTCCTTGACGTCGTTCCTCATGGTGGGCCACCAGAATCGACGAGCCAGGAAGGAGAACGTGCGATGAACGCCTGGGTGGCAGGCGAACCGGCTGGTATGGCCCCACTGGAGGACCCGGGACCGGACTGAGTCGGGGACGAAGAGACGATGAACCGGTACATTGCTTGGAGCGCGATGGAAGCGTAGGGCACGCCTTACCACCCCCTCGATGCCCAAGGTGACGACTCCTACCACCCTGGCCTCCGGGAGGATGGGAGTCGGGTCCTCAGTGGTTGGAGCCCCCTTGGAGTGTAACCGGGACAGGGAGTCGGCCTTCGTGTTGCGGGAACCAGGACGAAACGTCAGCGAGAAGTCGAACCGACTGAGGAAGCTGGCCCATCTTGCCTGCCGGTCGTTGAGGCGCTTGGAAGCACGGATGTACGTCAGGTTCTTGTGGTCCGTCCAAATGGTAAACGGCTCCTCGGCCCCCTCAAGCCAATGACGCCACTCCTCCAAAGCAGCCACGACCGCCAGCAGCTCCCGATTGCCGATGTCATAGTTCCTCTCGGCAGGGAGGAACCGACGCGAGTAGAAGGCGCACGGATGTACCTTCTGGTCCGTTGCCGATCGCTGGGATAAGATAGCTCCCAGTCCAGTATCCGAGGCGTCCACCTCAACGATGAACCGTCTCTTGGGGTCTGGATGGAGCAAGATCGGGGCGGAAGTGAACCTCTTCTTGAGGGAGCGGAACGCAGCACACGCTGCTGGGGACCAGTCGAACGGCAGGGCGGGAGAGGTCAGTCTGGTAAGCGGTTCCGCCACTTGACTGTAGTTCCGGATGAACCTTCGGTAGAAGTTGGCGAACCCGAGGAAACTCTGTAACTCCTTCCGAGAGGTGGGTTCAAGCCATTCCTCCACTGCTTGGATCTTGCGAGGATCAGCTCGGGTCAAGCCCTTCTCCACGATGAAGCCCAGGTAATCGACGGAGTCGGAGTGGAATCGGCACTTCTCCGCCTTGACGAAGAGCCGATTGTGGAGGAGGCGCTCCAGCACACGGCGGACATGCTGGATGTGCTCCTCGAGGGTCTTGGAGAAGATGAGGATGTCGTCCAGGTACACTACCACAAACTCCTCCAGCATGTCACGAAGGACGTCGTTCATGAGCGCCTGGAATACCGCCGGAGCGTTGGTGAGGCCGAACGGCATCACCAGGTACTCGTAGTGGCCCCTGGGAGTCTTGAAGGCGGTCTTCCATTCATCGCCCTCACGGATACGGACTAGATGGTAGGCACTCCGGAGGTCCAGCTTGGTAAAGACGGTAGCCTGGGTGAGAGGCTCGAAAGTGGAGTTCATGAGAGGTAGAGGGTACTTGTTCTTAATGGTGATCTCGTTGAGCTGGCGATAGTCGATGCAGGGTCGAAGGTCCCCGTCCTTCTTCCCAACAAAGAAGAAACCGGCCGCCACCGGGGAGGAGGAAGGCCGAATGAGTCCTGCTTCCAAGGACTCAGAGATGTACTGATCCATCGCCGCCTTCTCCGGAACGGTCAGACTGTAGAGGCGGCTGCCAGGAAGGGGAGCCCCCGAGCGGAGGTCGATGGCACAGTCGTAAGGACGGTGGGGTGGAAGGGCCTGAGCCCTGGACTTACTGAAAACCTCCATGAGGTCGTGGTACTCGGGGGGGTATGGTCGAAAGGTCTGGAGGCGGCTCACCAACGGACCTCCGGGGTGGGGGACAGGACGCCGCCTGAAGACACTGGGCATGACAGGAGGAGCTCCAGCCCTTGATGGTACCGGAGGACCAGGCGATGTGGGGCTCGTGCAGCGCGAGCCAGGGCCGACCCAGGACCACTGGGACAAGAGGGGATCTGGTGATAAGGAACTGGAGTCTCTCAACGTGGTTACCAGCAATGGTCAGCATGACAGGGCAGGTGCGTTGAGAGATGTCGGCCAGGCGGTGTTGGTCCAATGCGAATATCTCCAAAGGCCTCACTAGGTCCTCAAGTGGAATGTTGGCCCGGGTAGCAAACTCGAAGTCGAGGAAACTCTCGTCTGCCCCCGAGTCAATGAGTGCCTCCACCGTGGCCCGTTGGTCCACCCAGGCCAGGGTGACGCTCATCAGATGGCCAGGTGGTGCACGGCTCTGGGAATGAGAAAAACGGCTCACCAGGATCTCCCGGGGTCCCGGCGAGCCTGGTCTTTTGGCCGGGTGGGGCAGTTGGCGATTCGGTGTCCCTCCCGACCGCAGTAGAGGCAAAGGCCGGACCTGAACCTCGCCTCCCGTTCAGCTTGGCTCAGATGAGAACGTCCCAGCTGCATGGGTTCCTCCTCGGGTACCGAACGGGAGGGGAAAAAACCACCAGTCGTGTTGGGGGCAGGGCGACCAGCAGTACCGTCACGAGTACGGGGGGTTCGGAGTACCTCAGGAGGTCCCTGTCGGGTTCTCTCACGTCTTCTCTCCTGGAGGCGTCCGTCGATGCGAATGGCGAGGCTGAACAGGTCCTCGCGGGACTCAGGTTCTTCACGGGTCGCGAGCTGGTCCCTGACTGCGTCGCTGAGCCCCCTCATGAAGGTAAGACGAAGTGCTTGGTCGTTCCAACCGCTCTCCACCGCCGCCAGTCTGAACTCCAGTACGTAGTCGGTAACCCCGCCGCTGCCCTGCCGGAAGGTACCCAACCGGGCTCCAGGGTCCAGACCACGGGCTGGATGGTGGAACACCCTGCGGAGCTCAGCCACGAAGTCTGGGTAGGAGAAACAGAAGTCTGCCTCCATTGCCCAGGAGGAAGTGACCCACTGGGCTGCCCGGCCTGAGAGCAAGTTAGTCATATAGGCCACTTGGGCTCCTCTTGAAGTGAAACGACTGGGTTGATGACGAAAAACCAACTCACATTGCATGATGAATGTGGCACAATCCTCGAAGTTGCCGTCGAACAGCCGTGGTTCGGAGAGACGGGGCTCCCGAGGTGCGGGATCGGGAAGCGCGGGGCCTGCCAGGGCTGCGGGTGATGCTCCGGCCAAGGTTCCTGAAGGAAGTGGGGGTACAAGCAAGGCGTTAACGGTGTCACTCAGCGTGTGTAGGTGGAGGAGAATACTTGACTGCTGGCTTGCCAGAGCGCCCAGGGACCCCTGAATAGGCTGGACCTGCTCTCGGAGTTCCTGTACTGCAGCCGCAGCCCTGTCTAGTTGGTGGCTGTGATCCTTGGTTAACTCAATCTGGCCTGCTAATGCTGTTCTGACTCTCTCTGTGTCGGCTGGGGTCGTCATATTGGTTGGATCGTAATGTTATGGTTTGACACCGACCCCAAACGCAAACGGCACAGAGAGAGTTGTTTCAGAGTTAGCCAAAATCAAGGGCGTGTTTATTTACTGAGAAACAAGAAAGGATTTGGTGGAGAACAGAACAAACAGGGAAACAGGCATGTGAGGAATGTTTGCTGCTCTGCAGCTTCTCCCGGAAGGTTACTTTTGTGGAATTTGTCCGTGACGTCTGAGCCGCTCTGCAGATCCTCCCAGCATATACTCCGGGGTGGAGGCGGATAGGGAGAGAGAGAGTCCGAGTTAGCTCAGTGCACAATTGAAAACTGACAGGTGACTGGTGAAGTGAATTGTCCAAACAATAAATCCAAGTGACAGAATCTTCGGTGTGAAACACACAGTGAGCAGTGTCCAGAGTGAAAACAATTAGGTAATCCAAAAGTGAAAATCCAACAGGCAAAAAAGGGGTGAGAACAGTCTGAACAAAAACAGGATCTCTTCAGTGCTTTAACACACACAAAAAACGATAGAATCCAAAAAGACTGTTTACAAAAAACTCACCAGAGCGCAGCGCGTGAAGCGGGCGGATCAAACAGGGCGAACGCTTCGTAACGGGGAAGCAGGTTCTCCAAACGGAATATTTCTCGAGAGTCCTGGGAGGCAAAGAACAGGGAAAGCAGCGACGGAAGGAACAGGCAAATGCAGGGAATATTTCAGAACGATCCAACATCAATAATAGGGGGATCAGGGTATTTAAAGCCAAGGGGTGCTTAATGACAAGCTGTGACAACTGCGGGATGAAATTGATCATTGCTCCAGAAGCGTGTGGTTGGGAGAGCACCAATCAACGGCATCTACAGGAAGAAGCGTGTGGAGAGGAGAATGCAATTAATTTACCGAAATACCTTAAAGGAACAGAGCGAGTGGGTGAGCAGCGGACAAAACCTCACATTTTGTTTTGTTTTATTATGGCAGCTGCAGTTATGTATATCTACAGGCTGTGTGATAGGGCTAAACAAACGTAGCTGGAACTAGGAAGGCATTATTAATACTGAAGATAGAGGGGAGAGATTAATCCAATGCTATACATGGAACACCAAGATAATTAATGGTGAAGAGAGGTAGGGTACTGGCACAACTTAAAAAATGTAAAGGCAGACATATAGTTCCTTCAGGAGACTCACCTGAGGAATCAAGACCATGACCATGGCTGGGTGAGCCAGGTGTTTCATTCCCACTTCTAAGTCCCAAGGGGCAGTGATTTTAATAAATAAGAACACAATTTGTTTGTTCTCAATCTTTTTTTTTTTTTTTTATTAAGGGGAGGTATGTAGTGGTAGTGGGAAAACTATACAATGGTCCACTCATTCTAGTTGGTGTAGATGCTACCAGGCTTGACGATGACAAGTCTTTAACATCACTATGGCTTTTAATCCCTCATTTGAACTCACATCAGGTAATTATGGGGGACTTTAATTGTGTTCTAAATCCAAAATTAGACCTCCAAACCAATTTCTAGATCAGCAAGGAATATAGAAGATTTTTTTAAAGGGATTGTTGACCCTTGGATATTTAAAAACCATCCAGCTGAAGCTTTTATTTCTTCTAATCTATCCATCAATCATATTCACAGATTGATGGCTTTCTAATAAAAAAAACATCTGCCACAGGTCAAGGAATGTGAATATGAAACAATTGTAATTTATGACCATGCCCCCCATCTACTACAGTTTGCATTCAAACATAAATCGACGGCCGTCTTGGAGGTTTAATAAGTTATTGTTGACAGAAAGGGCTTTTGTTGAGTTTATTTCAGCCCAAACAGATTATTTTATGGCTATTAAAACACTTTGATCGCCATGGTTAAATTCGTAATTTACCATCCCTAGCCAGCTCTATTTGTCTATGGAGAAGTTCCCCTTCTTTGCAGGGCTATAACTTTTTAAATTCTATTGCTAAATTGACATTATTATGGCCCATTCAATGTCCTATATCTATTGTTCAGGGTGTAGCAACGTTATACTTTTTCATTCACATATTAATACTAAAATATGGTCTAAAGTATAAGTATGTTTTTATCGTTTTCTGCAGCTTTCTCCAGAACTTGATTTATAGCCCCAAATGCATTATATTGATGATCAAATACAGTTTGGTAGCGATCGGTGCCAGATAAAAAAGTTCAACTGGAGGTACTTCTAGAAGTTACTATGTATCATCTGATGTTGACCGGATGGGCGGGGGGTCGTTTATAATTCCGTGGGCAACGTTATATCATTCATCTAGTGTGGGTCATATGGTCATCAGAGCAGTTAGTAAAGAACACGTTGGAAAATAACGCTGGATCTTACCGTATCTTCCTCGTGCCGTTGGACGATCAGCTTGGAGTAGACAGTTTTCGATTATGGGATGTTGATCTAGAAATTCTAGATGAACCATTTCCAGGTTGTATAATACTATATACGTCCAAATAACGTTGTTTATTGAGTTAGGGCGAGCGATTGATTATCCAGTGTGTCGAGATGGAGTCCGGCTAACGATCGTGAGTGCCCGGACGAAATATGGATGAGCACTTCCTGTTTGGCGCGTCACTTCCTGTTGGCCGATCTGCTTGTCCACCAGTATGTGAGTCTGGTGGGGACTATGGTGTTGAACGCTGAGCTACAGTAATAATAATAATAATAATAATAATAATAATAATAATAATAATAATAATAATAGATTGGATTTGTAATGCACTTTTTGTTCGCTGGGATCCCAAAGTGCTACACTACAGGGTTAGAACATAGTTAAAAAAAATTGAAATAAAATAGTTATTAGTAAAACAAATAAAATAAAATACAGAATAAAAGTAAGATAAAAATAGAACATAGTTAATTAAAAACATAGTATAAACCGACAATTTAAAAACAACAGCGCAATAAAATTAAAATAAAAAGCTAACAGTCAAAGGCCTTTTTGAATAGGTAGGTTTTCAGGCCTGTTTTAAAAGAGTCCAGGCTCTGTGGTGCCCTCAGCTGGATGGGGAGGCTGTTCCACAGGCGTGAGAACAGTCTGAACAAAAACAGGATCTCTTCAGTGCTTTAACACACACAAAAAACGATAGAATCCAAAAAGACTGTTTACAAAAAACTCACCAGAGCGCAGCGCGTGAAGCGGGCGGATCAAACAGGGCGAACGCTTCGTAACGGGGAAGCAGGTTCTCCAAACGGAATATTTCTCGAGAGTCCTGGGAGGCAAAGAACAGGGAAAGCAGCGACGGAAGGAACAGGCAAATGCAGGGAATATTTCAGAACGATCCAACATCAATAATAGGGGGATCAGGGTATTTAAAGCCAAGGGGTGCTTAATGACAAGCTGTGACAACTGCGGGATGAAATTGATCATTGCTCCAGAAGCGTGTGGTTGGGAGAGCACCAATCAACGGCATCTACAGGAAGAAGCGTGTGGAGAGGAGAATGCAATTAATTTACCGAAATACCTTAAAGGAACAGAGCGAGTGGGTGAGCAGCGGACAAAACCTCACATTTTGTTTTGTTTTATTATGGCAGCTGCAGTTATGTATATCTACAGGCTGTGTGATAGGGCTAAACAAACGTAGCTGGAACTAGGAAGGCATTATTAATACTGAAGATAGAGGGGAGAGATTAATCCAATGCTATACATGGAACACCAAGATAATTAATGGTGAAGAGAGGTAGGGTACTGGCACAACTTAAAAAATGTAAAGGCAGACATATAGTTCCTTCAGGAGACTCACCTGAGGAATCAAGACCATGACCATGGCTGGGTGAGCCAGGTGTTTCATTCCCACTTCTAAGTCCCAAGGGGCAGTGATTTTAATAAATAAGAACACAATTTGTTTGTTCTCAATCTTTTTTTTTTTTTTTTATTAAGGGGAGGTATGTAGTGGTAGT
The DNA here is from genome assembly GCF_963971535.1 of Notolepis coatsorum. NCBI lineage: Eukaryota > Metazoa > Chordata > Actinopteri > Aulopiformes > Paralepididae > Notolepis > Notolepis coatsorum. Next base: position 81,491,835 of record NC_140180.1, on the reverse strand, counting down.
GGGAAAACTATACAATGGTCCACTCATTCTAGTTGGTGTAGATGCTACCAGGCTTGACGATGACAAGTCTTTAACATCACTATGGCTTTTAATCCCTCATTTGAACTCACATCAGGTAATTATGGGGGACTTTAATTGTGTTCTAAATCCAAAATTAGACCTCCAAACCAATTTCTAGATCAGCAAGGAATATAGAAGATTTTTTTAAAGGGATTGTTGACCCTTGGATATTTAAAAACCATCCAGCTGAAGCTTTTATTTCTTCTAATCTATCCATCAATCATATTCACAGATTGATGGCTTTCTAATAAAAAAAACATCTGCCACAGGTCAAGGAATGTGAATATGAAACAATTGTAATTTATGACCATGCCCCCCATCTACTACAGTTTGCATTCAAACATAAATCGACGGCCGTCTTGGAGGTTTAATAAGTTATTGTTGACAGAAAGGGCTTTTGTTGAGTTTATTTCAGCCCAAACAGATTATTTTATGGCTATTAAAACACTTTGATCGCCATGGTTAAATTCGTAATTTACCATCCCTAGCCAGCTCTATTTGTCTATGGAGAAGTTCCCCTTCTTTGCAGGGCTATAACTTTTTAAATTCTATTGCTAAATTGACATTATTATGGCCCATTCAATGTCCTATATCTATTGTTCAGGGTGTAGCAACGTTATACTTTTTCATTCACATATTAATACTAAAATATGGTCTAAAGTATAAGTATGTTTTTATCGTTTTCTGCAGCTTTCTCCAGAACTTGATTTATAGCCCCAAATGCATTATATTGATGATCAAATACAGTTTGGTAGCGATCGGTGCCAGATAAAAAAGTTCAACTGGAGGTACTTCTAGAAGTTACTATGTATCATCTGATGTTGACCGGATGGGCGGGGGGTCGTTTATAATTCCGTGGGCAACGTTATATCATTCATCTAGTGTGGGTCATATGGTCATCAGAGCAGTTAGTAAAGAACACGTTGGAAAATAACGCTGGATCTTACCGTATCTTCCTCGTGCCGTTGGACGATCAGCTTGGAGTAGACAGTTTTCGATTATGGGATGTTGATCTAGATCAGTGGTTCCCAAAGTCGGGGTCGCGACCCAAAGGTGGGCCGCGAGCAGCCACGGATGGGCCGCGAGATGATTTAAAAAAAAAAAAAAAAAAAAAAAAAAAAAAAAACATTTTTTTTATTTTTTATTTTTTTTATTTTTTATTTTTTTATTTAATTTTTTTTTGTCAGGCCACTGAACTTAGAAGCAGGCCAGGACAGTGTTTCTAGTTGTATTCAAAAATTCTATTCTATTGTATTCTAAAATGTGACTATATGGTTTTATATTAACTTAATAAATAAACAAAAACGAAAAATCTACTTATTTCAACGAACATTTCAAACTAAATAACAGATTATGCACATAAAACGCTGAAAACAACCGAAGCAACAATAGTATTTTAATGAGGCTATTATTATTATCATTATTATTTTGCAACAAGTTAGCCCTCTCATAAATAGCACATATAAATGAATAACTAACTTGAACTAACTTAATAGGATTGAAGTGATATTTGGCTTAAAAAATCGGTCGCCTGGCAAAAAAAAAAAAAAAAAAAAAAAGCCAGACGATGTGCATTGGGCCGCGGCTCTCTGACGCCTTATTTTCTGGGCCCCGGCCTGAAAAGTTTGGGAACCCCTGATCTAGATGAACCATTTCCAGGTTGTATAATACTATATACGTCCAAATAACGTTGTTTATTGAGTTAGGGCGAGCGATTGATTATCCAGTGTGTCGAGATGGAGTCCGGCTAACGATCGTGAGTGCCCGGACGAAATATGGATGAGCACTTCCTGTTTGGCGCGTCACTTCCTGTTGGCCGATCTGCCACCAGATGGCGCTCTTGAACCGTTAGACAGTTGAGTGGAGCTCAGCAGTATATCTCAGGTCCCCGGAGGAGAAATATGATTTCGATCACAGATTTTTGAAATATTGATATCAAAGACGTGTTACGGCGTCTTCGGCAGAATGAGCATGGCGGGGAAAGACGAGTTCCAGCGTTTTCGGCGATTAAAGTGTTAATGACAACAGGGAAGTATCCAAGGGAACACTCTGGGAGTCTCTTAAGGCTTATATCCATGGCCAGATAATCTCGTATACTAAATCTGCTCAACGCTCACGCATTTAAAGTCTTTAAATGATATCTCAGAGGAAATATTCAATAATTCAAAACTGTTATGTCACAGGCAAGGTAGAAATGGTAGAACTAGATTCCTAGAAAAGCTCAGCTACTTGATGCAGCGAGCCTGAGATTGCTAGCAAACGCTTTCGTTTCCTGTTTTGATTATGCAATGTGTTCATGGTATGGAGGACTGACTCAAGTACTAAAATACAAGTTGCAGGTTTCCCAGAATAAATGTATTAGACTAGTGCTGGGTCTATTATTAATAACGGAGTGGGTGTTATTGGGTGTTGACGATCTTTGTTTAGTTTAGTTTATTTGACAAAAGAATGAGTCATAAATTACCTCTGTCTCTCTGTCTGTCTGTCTGTCTGTCTGTCTGTCTGTCTGTCTGTCTGTCTGTCTGTCTCTCTCTCTCTCTCTCTCTCATACACACATGTAGTCGAACAACATTTTTATTCTTTCTTTTTCAAATTACTAGCATGTGGTTCGCTAATCTAATCTAGCTTTATGCCAGCTACCCTGTAACAGTAACAGGATTTTATACAAACACACACAAATACTCACTGTATGACTATATCACAGAGACACACCTCTGATTGGCAGATGTTTATATCAGGGTGTTTGGCATCACCAGCCCCTCCTATTTCGAAGTATGGGTATAGTTTCTCAATGAAGATGTGTTCATAAGTGTAGATAAAATAAGATAATCCTTTATTGATCCCCTAGAGGAAATTCAGGTGTCAGAGCAGCATGGGGGGGGGGGGGGGGGTACAGGGTGGTGATGCATAGATTCACAGTACAGTTCAATATAGTAATATAGAATATAATAATAATAAAGTACTATAAAAAGTAATAAATAAAGTAATATAAATATAAAATAGTAATATAAAAAGTACAAACACAAGATAGGCCAGTGTTATGAGTCTCTAGTGCAAAGAATCAAGATAGAACCAAGATAGTCGTTGATGTGAGTCTCTAGTTCTCATGTCCCGAGTTGAGACAGTGATAACTCTGGCAGCAGAACCGGACGTTCCGGCCGCCCCGAGCCCTTTATTGTAGAGCCTGATGGCTGCCGGTATAAAGGACCGGCCCAGGCGGTTTGTGGTGTGTCGAGGGGCATGAGTCTTAGACTGAACGTGCTCTTCATTCTGGCCAGCTCCTCGTAGAGGGGGTGAGAGGTGTTCTCCAGGATGGCTTCTAGCTTTTTCCTCATCCTGTCAGCCACCACCTCTAGATTACCCAGCTCACCACCCACTACTGAGCTAGCCTTCTTCACCAGCTTGTTCAGCTTGCTGGAGACCCTCGAGTTGATGTTGCCCCCCCAGCACACTTACTTACTTACTTACTTACTTACTTACGCCTATCGCTCCTTTTGGGGGAGCATAGGCCGTCGACAACAGTTCGCCAGGGTCCTCTGTCCTGTGCTTTGCTTTCCAGCTGTTTCCATGTCAGTCCGCTCTGTGTGATGTCTGTCTCCAAGTCCCTGCGCCAGGTGTTCTTGGGCCGGCCTCTCTTCCTTTTGCCTTGGGGGTTCCATCTAAGGGCCTGTCTGGTGGTGCTGGTGTTTGGTTTGCGTAGTGTGTGGCCGATCCATCCCCACTTTCTTCTCTTGATTTGTTCTTCCACTGGTTGTTCGCCCGTTCTCTGCCAGAGATCATTGTTACTGATGGTATCTGTCACGATGGGGTTAGGTAGAATGCAATAATACAGAAAGGGAAAGAATGGAGGAGGCAGAGGCGAGGAGTGAAGCTTGGAGAAGGGTGTTTACTGTAGAATCCAGTGCAATACAGGGAAAATACAGAAACTAAATAACAAACTTCACAATACAAAACAACAAACACTAAGACTTACTAGAGGGAGAACGATGCGACACGACGTGGAGGAACAGGGGGTAACTGGAGGAATGTCGCCACAACGAAGGGGAGACAGACAGACACCTAAATACCCCGACTAATTAACAATTAAGAACACCTGGCCAACACAGAATCACAACAACACCTAGACAATAAGCAAAGAACAACTAAACACAACTAAACACAAAAGCAACTCCTAACAACCCAAAACAGTGCATGACATCACACCAGGGAAGGGAAAGACAATGACAGCACACACCAGGACACCACATTGATTACACAATTAATTATTGTTAATACAGTGGTCAAGATATTTGTCATTGTAGCGTGCACCAATTGTTTGTGACCACTAGAGGGTGGTAGGGCGCCAATATCAGGCCGAGGGCCAATGTCAGATGTAGGGCATTGCCCAAAGTTAGGTGGAGGGTACTGCCCACTGTCAGGTGGAGAGCACTGCTCAAAGTTACCATCCTGACCCGTCCAACCATGACCGGGCCTAGGATCCTGACAGGTATCTGGCCAGTGGATGTTCAGGATCCGCCTCAGGCATCTGTTGATGAATGACTGCACTCACGTCTCTGATCCGTATAAGAGTACTGGCTTGATGTTGGATTTGAATAGTCTGATCTTTGTCTGCTGACTGATTACCTTGGAGCTCCAGATGTTCTTTAGTTGGATGTATGAGGCCCTTGCCTTGCTGATTCTTGCTCTGACATCTGCCTCTGTGCCACCCTTCTTATCTATGATGCTACCTAGGTAGGTGAAGGATTCTACTTCCTCAAGTGCTGTTCCCTCCAGGTTTACTGGGTCTTTGTTGTTTGTGTTGATCTTGAGCACACCACAGCAAAAAAGTCCACCGATAGTCCACCACCAGCTCCTTTGTCTTGCTGACGTTAAGTTGGAGCTGGTTACTGTCCGACCATCCTACGAAGCTCTCCACCAGAGCCCTGTATTCGGCCTCATCGTCATCCACAATGTAGCTGACGATGGAGGAGTCATCGGAGAACTTCTGCAGGTGGCACGTCCTTGTGTTGTAGCGGAAGTCGGAGGTGTAGAGGGTAAACAAAAAGGGTGACAGCACGGTACCCTGGGGAGCGCCGGTGTTGCTCACCAGTACCTCTGATTGGCTGCCCTGAAGTCTCACGTACTGAGGTCTGCTGGTGAGGTAGTCAGTGATCCAGGCCACCATTCCCCGGTCCAGCTGCATCCCAGTGAGCTTCTCCTCTAGCCGCAGTGGGATGGTGTTGAATGCGCTGGAGAAGTCGAAGAACATGATCCTCACTGAGCTGCGTGGCCTCTCCAGGTGTGTATAGGCCCTGTGGAGCATGTAGGTGATGGCGTCCTCCACACCAATGTTTGCCTGGTAAGCACTGTGAGGATCTGACCCAGACCATTAGTGTACTTACCACTCCTATAAACTATAGCCCAGATACCATGTTGTGGTGATGTATGTAGCCTCTCTCTCTTGTTGTCAAATGACTCTTTAGCTACACCTATAGCCCAGTTAGGATGGTCTCCCACCTCCACCTCCCAGCTGTGTTTTCCTGAGCTGAAGCTCTCATAACCCTGAACAATGCCATACCTAATGTTCCTCTCTGGGTTGTCAGGGAGCTGCTGCTGTGTGACTGTGCGTCTCACACTGGTCAGATCATCAGATATAGAGAAACAGGGTGATGCAGTGTTTGGGTCCAGAGTGACAGGAGTGAACTTGACCTTCTCCTTCATCTTCTCCCAGACTCTGAAGGTCAGGTTGCCCAGGTGTTTGGCCTTGTCTATCAGCGCTCCTGAGACCAGCTGTGGATGAGGCAGGTTGCACTGAGCTCTGTTCAGTGTGGTCTTGTAGTTATGCAGGAAGGAGACGTCTTCAGCTCTCAGGTCCCGCTCTACGACTCAAATTGTGTCTGAAAGGGTTGACATCTCTCTGCCCAGCCCCTCAATCCTCTCCTTCATCGTCTGACTCGTCTGCTCCTCTTCCTCCTTCAGTGCAGCTACCCTGGCCTCCTCTTCCTCGTGGAGAAACTGGTGAAGCTTCTTAAACTCCTCCTTAATCTGCTTCTCTGTGTGCAGGGCCTGGACCTTTAAGTGTTCTGCTGTGCGGTTGCATGTTTGTTTGATTTCATTAAAGACCTTTAGCTTGTCATGTAAGGTCTTCAGTGGAGCCTGGAGCTCCTTCTTGTGATCCTCCAAAGCTTCATCTATGGGGCAGCAGTTTTGTCACATATAAAGTACACGTACATTACAGTGAAATGCTTGGTTCTGTATGACTCTCCTGAAATTGTGCTTTATACAGTAAAAAAGTTAAAGAATAAAGACCAAACACTATACAAAATATACAATATACAAAGCTAAAGTACAAAATGCAAAACAAAATGCAAACATTTGGTAGAGAGGTAGTGCAAAGCTTTTAGTAATAAATAGATAAAATATGGTGTTGAAAACGCATCTAAAGTGAATGTTAAAGGTGAATGTTTAAAGTTAGTGTGTTCCTAACTGCAACCATCAACTCCTCCCTCAACTCGGGGGTGGTCCCCACTTCCCTAAAACAAGCCAGAGTCACACCGCTCATAAAAAAAACAACCATGAACCCCAAGTCAAGAGTCAAGAGTTTTTATTTGTCACGGCATATAAGCATACAGTGAAATGCGGGGGGTCATGCCCGCAGCGATTGTGCAATAATACAAGTAATAAGAATAGGATGAGAATATGACATTTGTGCAATAATACAAGTAATAAGAATAAGACATAACAGGTATAATGTACATAAGTTTACAAAAAGCATGGTAAGACATGCTAAGGTCCTGTGATAGTGCAATACACTGTTAGCTACGGATGAGGCACTGGGTCTTATGTACACTACTATACAATGCTATACAATCTACAGTTGTACTATGTGTCCTTATACTAGCTTGCTATATCCATCTGTTTACTATACAAGAACCACTCCCGTTCTTGTTTTTAAAGTGACCTTTTCATTGTGTAAAGTGACCGTTGAGTGTGAGCGTGTGCAGCATGTGTGTGTGTGTTCATGCTGAAGTGACTGCTAGTGTGTGAGCATATACAGTGTGTGTGTTGTGTGTGTGCTCATGCGTGCTTGTGTGTGGAGAGTTCAGTGTTCAAGACTCTGATGGCCTGGGGGAAGAAGCTGAGCCGAAGTCTCTCTGTCCTAGTTGCTGGTGTTCGCAGGCGTTTACCTGACCGCAGCAGCTTGAACAGGCTGTTGTTGGGGTGGTGAGGGTCTTTCAAATTTTCTGCAGGCTCTGGATTTGCACCTCTTGTTGTATAAGACCTGCAGGAGTGGTAGTGCAATACCCGTAGTACGCTCAGCTGAGCGCACCACTCTCTGTAGGGCCTTCTTGTCCTGTGCCGTGCTGTTTCCATACCAGGCAGTGATGTTTCCAGTCAAGATGCTCTCTACAGCTCCGGAGTAGAAGGACTGGAGTATCTTCCCCGATACTCTGAACTTCCTTAACTGTCTCAGGTGGTAGAGGCGCTGCTTCGCCTTCTTTACGACTGAGTCTATGTGTGTTGTCCATGTCAGGTCCTCTGAGATGTGGACCCCCAGGTACTTGAAGCTGCTCACCCTGTCCACGGTAGCCCCGTTTATCCTCAGTGGTGTGTGTGTCCCCTGCTGTGTTCTCCTAAAATTCACGATCAGCTCCTTGGTTTTATCAATGTTCAGGAGCAGGCTGTTGTCCTGACACCTGCGTTCCAGTACCTCAACCTCCTCCCGGTAGGCCTTCTCGTCGTTGTCAGAGATCAGCCCCACCACCACTGTGTCGTCTGCAAACTTCACTATGGAGTTGGAGCTGAACTTGGCCACACAATCATGTGTGTATAGAGAATACAGCAGGGGGCTCAGAACACAGCCCTGGGGGGACCCGATACTCAGGGTGATGGTGTTGGAGGTCTGACCCCCCACCCTGACCGCCTGGGGCCTTTCACTCAGAAAGTCCAGTATCCAGGCGTTCAGAGCGGAGCTCAGACCCAGCTCGATCAGCTTGTCCACCAGTATGTGAGTCTGGTGGGGACTATGGTGTTGAACGCTGAGCTACAGTAATAATAATAATAATAATAATAATAATAATAATAATAATAATAATAATAATAGATTGGATTTGTAATGCACTTTTTGTTCGCTGGGATCCCAAAGTGCTACACTACAGGGTTAGAACATAGTTAAAAAAAATTGAAATAAAATAGTTATTAGTAAAACAAATAAAATAAAATACAGAATAAAAGTAAGATAAAAATAGAACATAGTTAATTAAAAACATAGTATAAACCGACAATTTAAAAACAACAGCGCAATAAAATTAAAATAAAAAGCTAACAGTCAAAGGCCTTTTTGAATAGGTAGGTTTTCAGGCCTGTTTTAAAAGAGTCCAGGCTCTGTGGTGCCCTCAGCTGGATGGGGAGGCTGTTCCACAGGCGTGGTGCAGCCGTGCAGAAGGCTCGGTATAGTCAGTATAGTCAATGAACAACAGTCTCACATAGCCCCCCTTCTGGCAGTCTAGGTGAGAGAGGGTGCTGTGTAGTACTTGGGAGACCGCATCGTCAGTGGACCGGTTTGGCCTGTATGCAAAGTGCATAGGGTCCATATCACTAGGGAGGGAGGCACAAATGTAATCCTTAACCAGCCTCTCAAAATATTTCATGACCACAGAGGTGAGTGCCACCGGTCTGTAGTCATTAAGACCTGTTGGGGAGGAGGATTTCTTTGGTACCGGTATTATAGTGCAGTGCAGGGGTTCCCAAAGTCGGGGTCGCGACCCACATATTATATATATTTTTTTGCAGTCAGGCCACTGAACTTAGAAGCAGGCCAGGACGCGTGAATATTAAAGGCAACCAACTTGTGTTCAGCTTTTCGTTCAGTGTTTCTCTGATTGGCCACACGGCCAATCAATCAATCCACTAGCACACGCCCTTGCGGCAAGAGAGACGCGGCAGGAGCGCTGGTCGAACCAGCGGTGTTCTGTTGTGTGACTGTACTACAGCGGTGTTCTGTTGTGTGACTGTACTAAACTCTTCCACCACATGACCGACATTTGACATACAGTACACCTCCTATCTATGTTGGGATTATGTTTGGTCATGACAAAACAATAAAAATCGCTACTGTTAGTAATGCTGCCACCACCCACTTCAATGACAGAGCTCTCATATTTGCGAATGCATAAACTATATCTTAAATTATGGCGATGTGTCTAATATGGCTGTCGCGAAGTCATTGATAAGCGACAGCCATATTAGACACATAGCCATAATTTAAGATATAGTTTATGCATTCGCAAAATATGAGAGCGCGCCGCTGTCATTGAAGGGCTTCCTACAACAGAGCACCACCGCTGCTGCTGCTGAAGCTGTATCAAGCCGGCGGCGGCGCACGGAAGCCGGGGATAAACCACCGCGTCGCCCCGCTGGCGCTTCAGGCTCAGCAGCCTCCACGGGCGAAATAACATATAACGTTACAGTTCCACACTGATGTACAGTGAGTGTCTAATATGGCTGTCGCGAAGTCATGCCTCTCCCTCTGACAATATCATAATGATGTGTTTTCTATATTATATCCACAATCATTCATCTAAAAAATTGTATGGGCTTTGATTAAACATGTAACCTACACCTACTGTAACTTACTGTACCTCTGCTTCCTACAGCACAGCAGGTAATGGCGTTAATCAATGGAACGCGAAACATAATAACGTTACGCTTTCTAGTTCAGCGCATTTCATAACTGTATGGGCTTTGTTTATACACGAGTGAATCTGGTAGTTGGTTGTTAAAAACGCGAAACATAATAACGTTACGCTTTCTAGTTCAGCGCATTTCATAACTGTATGGGCTTTGTTTATACACGAGTGAATCTGGTAGTTGGTTGTTAAAAACGCGAAACATAATAACATTACGCTTTCTAGTTCAGCGCATTTCATAACTGTATGGGCTTTGTTTATACACGAGTGAAACAGCAGCCCAACACAAGTGCGTTGGAACAGCAGCCCATGGTACACAAGTTGGTTTGCCCGCGCTGCCGCTCGCTTGCGCTCCTTGGATTTCATTTGGGACGTGGGACGACTGCGCTTGCCTGCGCGTGGGGGCGCGGCCAATCAGAGAAAAGCCGAACACAAGTTGGTTGCCTTTAATATTCACGCGGCCAGGACAGTGTTTCTAGTTGCAGCAGCACAATAGTTAGATAACCTAGGTGGGGAACAACCAGGAGATCACTGCAACTCACACAAATTGGAGAACTATCTCTCTCTCTCTCTCTCTCTCTCTCTCTCTCTCTCTTGCTCTCACACACACACACAAAAGGAGCCGCATGTGATTGGTGGAGGCGGGACCCTTACAAAAAACTGTTGTTGCTAATCATTGACACATAGCCTGTAATAATCCCCCCCAGAAAAATCTACTTTGCATTTGATATATTGCAAATATATGCCATCACACACACTGGCATTTAAAGGGTTAGAATTATAAAATTAATATGTGGTGTTATGATCAGGGCTGAAGTTGAATAAAAGATTGTATTATTTTCAATCTGACATTACAAAAAAACTGAAAATCCATCAAAATCAGTGTTGTTGCTAATCATACATATGCTAGCCTGTTTTTTAACAATAATTTGTGATGCCATCACAAACACTGGCATTTAAAGGGTACAAATAAAAAGAATGCCTGCACCAGAATGCAGGAAATGAAGTCTTTGTAACAAGAAATGTCCTGGTGGGGGACCCCCAGACCCCCTACTTAAAAAGTGGCCTGACTGGGGCTATATTTTGCACTATATTTCCTGGCCTGAATGATTTCCCCAGTCTGGCCCTGGTTAAAAGCCTCCAATGCTTATTAGTGTGTGTGCGTTTGAACGTGTGCATGTTTCCAACCATACATTTCCATTTATTAAAAAAATTTAAATTAAATTTTTTTTTTTTTTTTTTTTTCTTTTTAGCCTCATAATAGTGAGGGTCGCGGCTCTCTATAACCCCTGTTATAGTGGACACCTTGAAACAGGCAGGGACCACGGACTCAGCCAGGGATAGATTAAATATGTTGGTGAACACTGGGGCTAGCTGGTTAGCACAGGACTTAAAGGGGAACTATCTTATAAATGACCTTTTCCAGTGTTTAGAGTCATTTTCTAGCTATGTGGACTTATAGTAATAGGATCTATGTCTCTAATTCTCGATTTGGCGCATTCTTCCAATTCTCATCTCACAATAATGTCCCTCCCTCAAGTGAGTCATCTGAAAATTAGCGTATTCGGGACGTCAGATGGTCCTCATTTGCATAATAACGCCCGCCCCCCTCTAGCTGCCAGCCGAGCGAGAGCGAAAGAACTGTAAACACTCTGCGTGTCTCCCTCTCCTTCTCCCGTTCGAGGAATTCCACCACCGCGCTGCGCCACAGCCCATGCTCCCGAACCGAGAGAGAGAGAGAACTGTAAACACTCTGCATGTCTCCCGGAGCCGGGAGACATGCAGAGTATTTACACAGTTCTTTTTCTCTCTCTCTCTCTCTCTCTCTCTCTCTCTCTCTCTCTCTCTCTCTCTCTCTCTCTCTCTCTCGCAGACTGTGTGGACTGACTGTCACTCAAAGTGCTTATGGGGCGGAGCCAGGCCATAACAGCCTGAAATCCGGAGGCTGAAAAATGATGGTTTTGAATACTTGATTAGAAATATAAACCAATGCATTTTTTTGAAAAAAACCGTACAGATGTCTTCAATAGACTCACAGGAATTGTGTAAAGTTGCCCAAATAGTGCTAGGAATAGTAAAATAGTTCCCCTTTAAGTATACGTCCTGTTATCCCATCTGGGCCAGCTGCCTTTCTGGTGTTCACCCGCATAAATGCTCTTCTCACACTGTGTTCCGTCAATGAGAGAGTGCCCCCCCCCCCCTCCACGACGGCTGGCGCGTCAGTGACGTCGTTAGCCGGTGAGCTAGCGTCGCTACTGTTTGCACCAAACCGTGCGTAAAAGTAGTTCTGCGAAATAAGCTGTGACCTGTTTTGACCTGCACCTCAAACAATCGGAATCGAGAATCGTTTAGAACAGGAATCGAAATGGAGAATCGGAATCGGAACCGGAATCGTTCAAATCCAACCGATGCCCAACCCTAGTCGACGTCATCGAGTGCGTCCAGTAGCGTGGCCTCTGATTGGTCAGACCACTTCTTTACCTCACGTGACATGACAGTGTCCCGTGATCTCTGCCAGTAGGCGGGGGGAAAAGCAAGATGGCGTTGTGATCAGATGTGCTCACCCCACCGTCATAGGCAACTATCGTCCTGTCTCTCTTCTCTCCTTCCTTTCTAAACCACTTGAACATGCTGTATCCAACCAACTTACTGCTTATCTCTTACAGAATGTCCTCCTAGACCCTAATCAGTCAGGCTTCAGGACTGGTCACTCCACAGAGACAGCCCTCATTGTGGTCACAGAGGCACTTCACTTAGCAAAAGCGAAATGTCTCTAGTCTGTCCTGATTCTCCTAGACCTATCTGCAGCCTTCGACACAGTCTACCATCAGATCCTCCTCGCGTCCCTCGCAGGAATGGGAGTGGCTGGCTCTGCACTGACATGGCTGACATCATACCTCAATGTCATACCTCATCATACCTTCTATGTCATGGAGAGGGACCCTGTCTGCCACCCGCCCCCCTGCGGACGGGTGTCCCCCAGGGCTCGGTCCTAGGACCCCTTCACTTCTCCCTCTACACTAAATCTCTGGGTAACATTATCACGTCTCATGCCTTCTCAGATTCAGATTCCTTTAATAAGCCATATGTGTAAACACGTTGGTAATTGTTTCGGCATTACAGTGTATGCATTTTGCCATAGATCTTTTTTTCCCATAACAACAGCAACAACAGACACAGGACAAAGACAGTGCAGAGCAGGATTAATAATTTGAATAAATATATATAAAGTGTAATGTAAAGTGCAGAGTTTCTGCAGCTTCTTTCCGTTCCAAACTGGGCCAGTGCTCCCTTACTTTCTCAGGAGCCCAGGGCCCTCATTTATCAACAATTCTTAGAAAGTGTTCTATTTTCGTACGTAAGCACAGAATTTAGAATGTGTGTACGCACAGAAATATTGGGATTGATCAACCGTGCATACACGGGTCCTACGCACACTCTGTGTTGATAAATACCTCTTTGTTCTACCGTCGATGCTTGTGCATGATTATCCATATATGGTAATAAAACACCCCCCATGGGATGTGAAATAATGGACTGACCCGAGCGAACTCTGAGAAACTCCACGAGAGATTGTTCACTGAGGCGCTCTCGAACCAAGAAGACACAACCCGTGTTATGGGATCAATAAAAGGCTGGCGGACTTGTACACGGTGATGTCAGATATCAACAACTCCCTAAGACCATTGCTGCAATTCTGCCTGGACAGCTCGAAATACTAATAAAGACCGTTCGTTAACCACTGTTTGGCGTTGGTGTGTCATTATAACCATGCTGGAATATGAATGCCTTTATTCATTTTGTTCGATTGGCTACCGGGTATAATATGATTTGTACTAGAGGCATACAACCTATTTTGTTGTCGGTATTAGGTAGCCTATATGAATTACATATAATAGCAGCCATAGCCTACATTATGCAACAGTAACTTGCGCATATATAATAACACATGGCACAGCCCTGCGAAGCCTGCATACAGTAAACTAACTTGATCATTCATCTAGCTGTTGTATCTTTACGCTTATGAAAACATTCAATAATATGTATAGGCTATAGGCCGTCGCTTTGCATTAACACTTTGAGTGCCGTGGGTTAATTCACATTTAGTCCCTTGAATGCCACCATCGGCGTCAATGTTAATGTTAATTAGGGATGCACGATAATTATCGGGCCGATATCAGCAATTATGACGTCATCCCGATAAACCCGATAACGTTGTTGATAGCTCCGATAATATATAATAAATGTTTTGGTTAAAAGAAATCCGGTGTGGGTGGATTTGGATGAAGGACGCTTGTTTTTATTATAGCCTCCTCCTGTTTTGCCAGTACTGTGGTACGATTGATAGCGTGTGGTTTAGGAACAGGGAGTTTTTCACAAATCCAGCGCTCCCTTTCTTGGCTGTGACGTAGTCACGTTACATTCGGAGGCAGACAGTCGATCTGCCAATTACGTCCCACCGCTTGCACCCACCTCTTCTTCTTACCACCAATCAGAAGCTCTCGTTCGTTTATTTACCTCCGGATTGTCAGCCATTATTCTACTCGGAGCTCAGGCTAATAACGTTAGCTCCCCACCAGCCACATTGACAAGTACCAGCGCTTATACATTACTGGCAAATGTCTTGTTGCACTTGTGGCAACGAGCGTTGTCAGCATCGACTTTAGTAAAATAGACCCAGACTTTTGAACGTTTCGTTCTGTCCGCCATGATGAGAGCAGAGCTGTCTGTACTCGGCAGCACCCGTGTGTGTGTGTGTGTGTGAGTGAGTGTGTGTGTGAGCACAGCCCGCTCCTCGCGCAGGCAGAGACACCGAGGCAGGAGAGATATAGAAAACGGCCAACAAGATTAGTTTGCGACGTTTAAATTCCTCAAAAAAAACTTCTCGAGGGGAGCTCCAGTAGCTCACCGCGTACCTCGGACGCTATTTCGGCGTCGGGGACAACCGTGCGGACTCCCGGACTCGCCGTATTTTCTCAGAGTGTCTTTCCCCCGATCTATACCCCATTCAACCTGTTTCTGTCGGTCATTGTTGTGAAGGGCCAGATTAAACCGAATATATATATTTATTTATATATATATATTTAATTGTATTTGTATATTCTCTAATATTCCCTGATATCCCTTGTATATTCCTTGTACAATATGCATTGAATATCCATTCTAGCCTACTGAACATCCCATAATAGTCTCCATTCTACTATTGGTCGAGACCTTGGTGCCAGGCTGCCATACCCCTCAGACCCAGTTCAAACGTACCGCTCCACATGTACGAACAAGTCCTAGTTCCGCGTAGGAATCTGGCTACCGCACCACTAATGGGACTATTTGTTCATAGTGCGTATATATACTGCGCTACTAAAGTAGGACTTTCTTTTCAGTCCAGTTTCTTACCCTCCAATAGAGTCACAGACGTAAAGCCTCCCCGCGACGCCACGTGTGGGAGTAAGGCCAAGTTCGCCTACCATCGGTATTGAGACATCGTGTATATTAATATTTGAATAGTCATATTTGGCACTATATCGTCGAGTTGGACGTAGTCTATTAAGCTAATAATAGTCTGTTAATATATAGTGCTTTGTGCGGTGAGAATACTACCGTAGTCAGTACCCCATAGTTTCGGGCAGAGAACTGGCTGCTTACCCAGGGTGGTTGACCCCATGTGAAGCTGCACCCGAGGAGCCCCAGAGCCGACGAGCGAGTGGACCTGTATACCGGATTATTCTACCGACGACAGCCCGCCTTCCCAGGCACGGATTATGCTTTGTATACTTTGATTATTCCATGGATAAAGACCCCCGACACTGCCGTGTGTTGGAACCCCCCCCCCTGGAGAGGACGCAAGGTGAGGAGACGCTCTGCAAGACGAGGTCGCTTCACGTCTCTCCCCCGTGGACCGGAGAGAGCCGGCCCACAAAGAGTCCACCTGCTTTCATCTGTGGTCCAAGGATCGCCGGCGCATTGAACGGCACTACAGTGGGTTCACCTGGGATACCCTTGGCCGGACGAGGCAGCCGGATTCTACCCCCCCCCCCCCCCTACTCCTGTCGGCTTACAAGCGACCGGATTAACCCCCTCTAGTGTATCTAGTATATAATCATTAAAGTATCATTGCTGTTATTCCTTAACTATTCCAGGTCGTATATTTACCACCTGCGCCATCAGAGATTGGACATTCTCTATTGATATACCGACGAATACTCTTTGCCATAAAAGTGCATACTATTTCAATTCATAAATGTAATTAAGTGATTAAGTGCTTGTTCTACACACCATCGCTGTGTAGAAATAAAGACCTGTTTCGACTTCGTACATTTGTGTTGGATCCGTTTCATCTACGTGAGAGTGTTTATGATAATATATTTATGCCGTGTACTGGGTGGCCGAATATTAAGTACAAAGGTAGTGGTAGTAAGTATCATATCTAGTAATACAGTCAGGGAATTGTACCCCTCAGTTACAATTGGTCCTTCGAGCCGGATGGTAATTAGTGTAATATTAATATAGTGTTATTAATATTGAAATGGCCTATGATGAACACTCCACGAAACGATCCTCCTAACCAACGCCCGCAGCGCGAACGACGGCTCCCTCAGTACTTAGAGGCTTACGCTGTCAGTCAACAACCTAGTCTTCTACTAACAGTAAACGCGGTAAAACTAGAAAGTAAAAGTATGTCTAACCCCAACGCCCAGACTACCCCGACCATAGAGGCCCCTACGGGCTCTAATGTAACTGACCAAGTTCACGGTGGGGACCAGTGGGAACCAGACATGACTTCACACCCCGCCAGTACTGAAGAAGTAGTCCCCGATGAGTCCCGGGAGGAATACAACGCTACCGAGAGAGAACTCGGCACGGAAGAAGACGGGGAGAGCACCGTGGAGATAGAGCTCCAAGGCTCCGCAAGGAGTACCCCGAGGGAAGGCTCCCCTATACAACCGCCTTCTCCCAGCGAGGCAGAGAGGACCCTACAGCAGGCCTTCCTCATCAGCCTGAACGCCGCTGCTGAACGCGACCGACTGCAGATCCAGCAGCGAAGCGAACACGAGCAGATACGTCTAGAAATAAGACGCATTCAGATGGAAGAGAATGTGGCCCGAGAACGAGCCGGTGCTCAACGGGACGCAGCGCGCGACAGACAGCAGTCGCAACTAATAGAACAGCTGATCAGACGGACAACACCCTCTCCCTCCGCCAGAGGCTCCAGGAACTCGTCTAGACACACCTCCAGGGCGGCATCCCCTAGCCGAGTAAACAACCCTGAACTTGACCAACAGACGAGGTCTATACCCCCCACAGACCACCTCCCCCCACCGGTCCAAGCGAGACCTAGCAACCGGGAAGGAGCAGCATATCCTGTGGAGAGGCTAAACCAGAGACTACAAGCACTGGATGACCTAACTGAAGACGAAGAGGAAGAGGAGGAGAACCACGCCCGAAGACAGCACAGTACTCTACCGGACCAGGAGGCCCGGTACAGCCCAGGCTATACTCCCGCGGAGCTGCGCTACAGACCCCCGACTCTATACCCGGGTGAGCACGACGCACGACCCGCACCAAGGAACAGCACCTGGACAAGCGGGCCATGGTACACTGCCGGTACCAGCCCATACCAAGGAGCGGGAGGAGACTCGCCTAGGAGGCCTCTCCCCCAACGCTCGCCGATGTATCCACAGTCAGCGTCATACATTGGCACGCCTATGGTACCCGACTTCACCCAAGAGAACCGGGCCCAGTATACAGAACTCCGCATGTGTCTGGAGACCATGTTGGTGGATGTATTGGATGAACGCCACAAATACGCCATCCTACTGAAGCACTTAAAGGTACCCCG
This sequence comes from Notolepis coatsorum, assembly GCF_963971535.1. Lineage (NCBI taxonomy): Eukaryota > Metazoa > Chordata > Actinopteri > Aulopiformes > Paralepididae > Notolepis > Notolepis coatsorum. The sequence goes on along the minus strand of NC_140180.1, from coordinate 81,474,270 downwards.
CGCACATAATATAGCGCTCGCCTACGCGACTTCCACCACCCCATACACAGCAGCGCTGGTAGCATTGGACCAGAGGTATGGGCGCATATGGGATTACGTGATCCAGGAGATCCGACACATCGACCGCTTACCCCCAGCAATAGACAATCGAGCACTGGACGACCTGTCCATCAGAGTGCAGTCCCTGGTAGGGATGTTGGGAGCGCAAAGAGAGAAGGGGAGGCATGAACTTTACGCCAACTCAAATGTGGAAAGGATCCTGGAGAAGCTGCCGCCCGCTCGTCAGGAGCGCTTTAGGCGGCAGAGGGACCACAGAGACCCGAATGGCCCCGAACCGAACCTCCTCGATCTAGCAGACTTCCTGGCGAGAGAAGTCAGCAGCCTACGGCTAGATACATTCGGACGGAGCACCCCTGGCTCCAGAGAAGGAACCAGACGACTAAATGATGGAAGAAGATCGGTGACTGTGATGCACCAATCGGAGTCAGTACCGAGCAGCAGGAGCCACAGTACCCCCTCCAGAACGGAGAAGTGGAAGATAGTGTGCCCCTACTGTGAGAAAGAACACTGGCTAGCGCAATGTGACTCCTTCCCCAAGCTGAACGCGGAGGAAGCAGGTCAATGGATAAAGTCCAACAAGCGCTGTTTTCGCTGTGCGCGCTCACACATGGCAGCCGAATGCCGCTTAAAGAAAAGGTGCACCAAGTGCGATGGAGCCCATCTGGACATACTTCACGACAGTAACAGACGGCGCCCTTCACCTGCACCATCCAGCCGCAAAGCGAGCGTCATGTACATCGATCCCGCCAGCAGCAGTGGAGCCCGAGTACTCCTAAAAGTAGTGCGTGTGACACTAAGCTACCAGAATAAAGTCCTGGACACTTACGCCGTCCTCGATGACGGGTCAGAGAAGACCCTGCTGCTCGCCTCCGCTGCGGCCCAGCTAGGGCTGCGGGGAAGCGAAACCCAAATGACAATTCGGACAATAAGACGAGATTTGAAGACGATAAAGGGCGAGAATGTCTCATTCTCTATCGCAGCAAGCGGCCAGCCTGAGCGACGGTACCAGATTGCAGACGCTTTCACCAGCCAAGAAATAGGACTGTCGCGGTACACATACCCCGTCGCCAAGCTGATGGAGAAATATGCACATCTGCGCAAGTTACCGATCCCGCTCATAGACAATGCTATGCCGACCCTGTTGATAGGCTCCGACCATGCAGACCTCATTGTCCCGATAGACCGGGTTCATACCGGACCCCGAGGCTGTCCTGCAGCAGTCGAGACCCGTTTGGGATGGACTCTCCAAGGCCCGCTCGCCAAATCTCTCAACCGAAGTACAGCCACTAGATGTCTCCACTCCCGAGTCACAGAGGGAGAAACCGCACTCCTGCAACACGTAGAGCGGCTATGGACCTTGGAACAAATGCCCTTTAAGAACGGAAAGAAAGACATTCGCTCTAAAGATGACATTTACGCAATTCACCTCCTCGAGACAGGGACCAAGAGAGTCCCGGTCAACGGCGTGTTGAGATACGCCACGCCACTCCTGCGGCGAGAAGGAATGCCTACTTTCCACGCCAAGACAGACGCCACAGAACGGTACCTGCTGAACACGGAGCGGCGCTTAGCCAAGAACCCCGCCCAAGAGAGTGTATACCGCGCTGAGATTGAGAAGCTCATCACAGCGGGACACGTCACAAAGATGGACATTAAAGAGGCTGACCAGACCACTGAATCGTGGTACGTGCCCCACCACAAGGTCCATCACAACGGTAAAGACTGCATAGTATTTAACTGCAGCTACCAGATCGGATCCCAAAATCTGAATAAAGAGTTACTGCCCGGTCCCACACTCGGCCCCTCCCTACTCGGCGTTCTACTCCGCTTCCGCCAGGAAAAGGTGGCCATCAGCGGGGACATTAAAGGAATGTTCCTGCAGGTGAGATTAGTAGAGGCGGACAAGCCCCTGTTACGGTTCCTATGGAGAGAGAAGCCAGGAGATGAGCACCCAGCCATCTACCAATGGGAAGTCCTCCCCTTCGGAACGACGTGCAGCCCCTGCTGTGCGACATTTGCACTACAGAAACATGTAGCAGAGGACCCAGCAGCGGACGAAGAGGTCCGACACAGCGTAAAGAACAGCTTCTACGTAGACAACTGTCTACAAAGCCTTTCAACCCAGGAAGAAGCCGAGGCTCTCCTGATTAAACTCCGCGCCTCATTGATCAAAGGCGGCTTTGATCTCAGGCAGTGGGCCAGCAGCGATCCGCAAGTACTGCGCAGCCTCTCCTCCGAGGACAAGGCAGCCAGCAGCGAGACCTGGATGGCTACAATCCCGGGAGAAGCCCAGGAGATGACCCTGGGATTGGTGTGGCGATTCAAAACAGATTCGCTTCACTACAGACACAAGCCCCTGACTACGGAGCAGGGAAGGCCGGCGGCGGCGCCGACCACCAGACGGAGTGTGTACACAACACTCGCCCGACAATATGACCCGCTAGGATGTATTCTACCGTACACCACCAGGGCAAAAATGATTGTACGAGCATTGTGGGACAAGGACCAGGGCTGGGACGACCCCATTCCCGCACACCTTGCATCCACCTGGAGAGAGTGGGAGATGGAGCTCCACTCACTCCCAGGCGTTAATATGCGCCGAAGCTACTTCCCACCCACGGTGAGGCCAGAGACATGTAAAATGGACTTACACGTCTTCAGTGACGCCTCAGAGGTCGCATACGGATCAGTAGCCTACTTGCGGGCCCAAGACCAGGGGGGAGAGATCTACACAGCATTTGTCCTCGCCCGCTCGAGAATAGCCACACGCAAGCAACAATCTATCCCACGTCTAGAGCTCTGCGCAGCCCTAGCCGGAGCGCACCTAGCCACGCTCATCCAACGTGAGCTCACCATACCGGTGTCTAGAACAATCCTGTGGTCAGATTCCACGACGGTACTCGCCTGGATCAAATCGGACTCATGCAAGTACAAAGTCTTCGTGGGAGTCAGAGTCACCGAGATTCAAGACTTAACCGAAGAGTTAACCGGAGAAACAGAGTGGCGCTACGTTGATACAAAACAGAACCCAGCTGACGTCATCACCCGGGGGATGCCCCTGGATGACCTCACCCGTCGCAATGTCTACAGTGACGGCCCCGCATTCCTAAGACTCCCGGAAGGACAGTGGCCCATGCCTATCCCGAGGGAAGCAAGTCCAGAGGAGGTGGAAAATAAGAAGTCTGTGTTCTGTGGATTGAGCACCGTAGCCTCCACCGACCCTAACATAGACGATTGCACGTCCATAGAGAGTGCACAACAAAGAACATTCCTGCGGTACCACCCGGAGTGCAAGTCCCCCGCTGATATGTCAGCAGCTAACTACGAGGAAGCAGAATTGCTTCTACTGCAGCGAGCCCAGAGAGACTCGTTCCCCGATGAATTGGCCTGTCTACAGGGAGGAAAGCCCGTCCCATCCGACAGCAGATTAATTCACCTGGCCCCCGAGAGCGACGCTCATACCCTCATCAGAGTGGGTGGTCGCCTACGCAGAGCCCCCAATCTACCGGATGACATTAAATACCCGATCGTATTGAACGGCCGACGAATGTGGAGGTACAGCCAAGTATTAGCCGACAAGTTTTGGAACAGTTTCCTACTGCACTACCTACCGTCTCTACAGACCCGCCAGAAGTGGGTAAAGGAGAGAGACAATTTGACAGAAGGAACAGTCGTCATGATTATTGATCAATCACTGCCCAGAGCTATGTGGCCGGCCGGCCGCGTAAGCAAAGTGATCACCGGTGCCGACGGCAAGGTCCGAGCAGCTGAAGTGCTCGTCCAGGGTCGCACTTACACCCGTCCCGTGGCGAGGCTCATAGAACTGCCTCGACTCCCAGACACAATCGATGATGACCATGACCCTACAACCCTATGACTTTGTGAAGTTGACTGACCCCTACAGCAAACCCTTATGTGTAAATAGACAACGCGATTAATCTGTCTCTGTTTAACTGATTAGGTCTGGGACCTATTCAGGGGGTGGCTGTTGTGAAGGGCCAGATTAAACCGAATATATATATTTATTTATATATATATATTTAATTGTATTTGTATATTCTCTAATATTCCCTGATATCCCTTGCATATTCCTTGTACAATATGCATTGAATATCCATTCTAGCCTACTGAACATCCCATAATAGTCTCCATTCTACTATTGGTCGAGACCTTGGTGCCAGGCTGCCATACCCCTCAGACCCAGTTCAAACGTACCGCTCCACATGTACGAACAAGTCCTAGTTCCGCGTAGGAATCTGGCTACCGCACCACTAATGGGACTATTTGTTCATAGTGCGTATATATACTGCGCTACTAAAGTAGGACTTTCTTTTCAGTCCAGTTTCTTACCCTCCAATAGAGTCACAGACATAAAGCCTCCCCGCGACGCCACGTGTGGGAGTAAGGCCAAGTTCGCCTACCATCGGTATTGAGACATCGTGTATATTAATATTTGAATAGTCATATTTGGCACTATATCGTCGAGTTGGACGTAGTCTATTAAGCTAATAATAGTCTGTTAATATATAGTGCTTTGTGCGGTGAGAATACTACCGTAGTCAGTACCCCATCGTTTCGGGCAGAGAACTGGCTGCTTACCCAGGGTGGTTGACCCCATGTGAAGCTGCACCCGAGGAGCCCCAGAGCCGACGAGCGAGTGGACCTGTATACCGGATTATTCTACCGACGACAGCCCGCCTTCCCAGGCACGGATTATGCTTTGTATACTTTGATTATTCCATGGATAAAGACCCCCGACACTGCCGTGTGTTGGAACCCCCCCCCCTGGAGAGGACGCAAGGTGAGGAGACGCTCTGCAAGACGAGGTCGCTTCACGTCTCTCCCCCGTGGACCGGAGAGAGCCGGCCCACAAAGAGTCCACCTGCTTTCATCTGTGGTCCAAGGATCGCCGGCGCATTGAACGGCACTACAGTGGGTTCACCTGGGATACCCTTGGCCGGACGAGGCAGCCGGATTCTACCCCCCCCCCCCCCTACTCCTGTCGGCTTACAAGCGACCGGATTAACCCCCTCTAGTGTATCTAGTATATAATCATTAAAGTATCATTGCTGTTATTCCTTAACTATTCCAGGTCGTATATTTACCACCTGCGCCATCAGAGATTGGACATTCTCTATTGATATACCGACGAATACTCTTTGCCATAAAAGTGCATACTATTTCAATTCATAAATGTAATTAAGTGATTAAGTGCTTGTTCTACACACCATCGCTGTGTAGAAATAAAGACCTGTTTCGACTTCGTACATTTGTGTTGGATCCGTTTCATCTACGTGAGAGTGTTTATGATAATATATTTATGCCGTGTACTGGGTGGCCGAATATTAAGTACAAAGGTAGTGGTAGTAAGTATCATATCTAGTAATACAGTCAGGGAATTGTACCCCTCAGTTACAGTCATGCTTGACCAGAAAAAAGCGATAAACGCTAAAAGAACCAGCTGACTGGCCAAAGTAAAAAAAAAAAAAAAAAAAAAAAAACTTCTCGAGTACCGATAGCAGTACCGATGACGTCGGAGCTTATAAATACTAAAAAAAAATTTTTTTTGATAATATATATATATTAGTGCTGTCAGGCGATTAAAAAAATGTATCTAATTAATTACAGGATTTGTAATTAATTAATCGAATTAATCGCATTTTAATCGCATAACCATTTTATGCCTGATATTCTATATTCTATAATCATATTTCAAATTGCATGTGTCCGGATGGCAGAATTCAGTACTGTATCTACAAAACCTTCTGTTTAATCATCTTCCATCTATTAATTTGCTTAGATTTTTCAGGTCTGGTCAATTTTAGCATAGTGTTATTCACAGTCAAAGATACATTTTTTTTTTATTGATATTCTCATTTGGTTCATTACAATTTACTCAAGCCTAGTAACAGACACAGTATTTCTGACACTGGGAATACATTCCCTGAGATCCATAGATGTCCCTAGAATCAGATACCAAGAACATGCAAATGGACCATATAAAAAAAGTCTGTAATGTGTATTCTACGTTCTTATGGAATGAATGAGATAAAAAGAAAAAAAAAAAACTTTTTTTTGTAATTAATTTTGAGTTAATTTTCATAACGCGATAATTTGCTGTGTAATTAATTAATCTAATTAACGCGATAAACTGACAGCCCTAATATATATTCATTAAAAAAATGTATAATACAATACAATAAATATCGGTTATCGATATCGGTTATCGGCTTGAGGAGCATAAAGTTATCGGTATCTGTGTCAAAAAATCAATATCGTGCATCCCTAATGTTAATATCGCCTAATCTATGTTTTAAATTATGGCTGTGTCTAATCTGCCCGTCGTTTATCAAAGAATCATTTTCCAGTCAGTGTTGTCAAGGCAGATTGGTTTTTTATCGCTTCATTTCCGTTTGAGAGCATTTTGAAAAGCACCCGTTTTCAGGTGAAAAACAACCTATTTTTTTTTTTATCCACTTTTTCTCCCATTTTCTATATTTTCTCCCATCCCAATTTCGTATCATCCAATTCAACCCTCCCCTGTCACGAACGCTGTTTCTTGCCTCCCACAAGCCGGCTGCAATGTGGACTAAGTCATACATAGCACAAGTCCCCTCCGGTACTTGAGGTAACAGCAGTCGCATCTTTTCACCTGCGCAGCTCGATCTCTGTGGCGAGGAGTAACGCGTGGGAGCCTCACGCTGCCCCCGACACTTCCTGATTCTACTGCGCAGGCGCACCAACCGACCTGTAGGAGTCGCTGTCCACAATGCCCGATCCCCACCCATCAGTTTCCCACCCCCTAATACGGCCAATGTGTATTAGTATGGACGGCCAGCTAAACTGACAGCAATGTGGAGCGCTAGGCTCGAACAGGCAAGCCCAGCGTCTCCGTCATTCGTGGCGAGCGCCTTGCCCACTACGCCACGTAGCCGCCCGAAAAACAACCTATTCTATGATAATCGTCTTTTACTGGAATATTCCAGAACGTTGATATTTGTCGGCCTATTTATGAATCGTTTTCAAATAAACGCTAGATGATCAATAGTATATGTGCACGCACGCACGTTCGAGCCGCACGCTGATAAAAGCTTATATCTCTGTGAAAACGAGTCTGATTATCCTAACACTGATAACATAGATTCCTTACCTGACATCAGATGGTATCCAAATGGTATATTCCAATTCCTAATCACCATTCGAAAAAATCGATAAGTATATTGATCCAACGTGTGTACAGTATAACCCATGCTCGCCGCGGCTCAGAGGCTCCAGAATTAACTCTGGTAACTCCGGCTGCATCAGTGGACTGGAAAATGTGGACTGGAATATATTTTTTTCCCCATCCATTTTCATTGAGTCCATTCCAAAAGGGTGATTTACCATCTGGGAGACGATAGGGGGCGCTTTTTTCACATCTGATCGCCGGCGGCCCCTGGATTTCCAACGGTAGGCTCGGGTGATGCAATATGATTTCAGATCGCTAAAAAAAATAAAAAATAAAAATTCCGAGAAAAGCCGCGACGTGGCTTTCAACGTCGTAAACTCGAGATTAGCCGTAAGTGGCGCTCAAAGTGTTAATAGCCTATATTCTCAAATGGCATTTAACACTTTGATCGCCATGGTTAAATTCATAATTTACCATCCCTAGCCAGCTCTATTTGTCTATGGAGAAGTTCCCCTTCTTTGCAGGGCTATAACTTTTTAAATTCTATTGCTAAATTGACATTATTATGGCCCATTCAATGTCCTATATATATTGTTCAGGGTGTAGCAACGTTATACTTTTTCATTCACATATTCATACTAAAATATGGTCTAAAGTATAAGTATGTTTTTATCGTTTTCTGCAGCTTTCTCCAGAACTTGATTTATAGCCCCAAATGCATTATATTGATGATCAAATACAGTTTGGTAGCGATCGGTGCCAGATAAAAAATTTCAACTGGACGTACTTCTAGAAGTTACTACGTATCATCTGATGATGACTGGATGGGCGGGGGGTCGTTTATAATTCTGTGGGCAACGTTATATCATTCATCTAGTGTGGGTCATATGATCATCAGAGCAGTTTATATGGAACACGTTAGAAAATAACGCTGGATCTTACTGTATCTTCCTCGCGCCGTTGGACGATCAGCTTGGAGTAGACAGTTTTCGATTATGGGATGTTGATCTAGAGATGAACCATTTCCAGGTTGTATAATACTATATACGTCCAAATAACGTTGTTTATTGAGTTAGGGCGAGCGATTGATTATCCAGTGTGTCGAGATGGAGTCCGGCTAACGATCGCGAGTGCCCGGACGAAATATGGATGAGCACTTCCTGTTTGGCGCGTCACTTCCTGTTGGCCGATCTGCCGATCGGCCACCAGATGGCGCTCTTGAACCGTTAGACAGTTGAGTGGAGCTCAGCAGTATAGCTCAGGTCCCCGGAGGAGAAATATGATTTCGATCACAGATGTTTGAAATATTTACATTTACATTTACATTTAGTCATTTAGCTGACGCTTTTATCCAAAGCGACTTACAAGTTCTGTGCGACAAGACAGCAAGAAGGGTATAACTCTGAGTAACAATGTTCATCAAAGTGTTGCGTGTTACAGTGTAGGTTAGTTTATTAGGACAAGTGCATGACATTAAGGTTAGTCGGGGTTAGATTTTTTTTTTTTTATCATTTCAGATAATGGTTGAAGAAGTGAGTCTTTAGTCGACGGCGAAAGATTGGACGGGATTCGGCTGTCCTAACTGGGATGGGTAGTTCATTCCACCATTGTGGGGCAAGGACTGAGAATAGGCGGCTTCTCTTTGATGACCCTCCGGGAGCTTGGATAGGAGTAGATCTGAGGCGGCCAGAAGATGCAGAGCGTAGGGGTCTTGAGGGTGTGTAGTTAGAGACCATTGACCGGAGGTAGGCGGGAGCGGTTCCCTTTGCCGCACGGTATGCTAGGTCGAGGGCCTTGAAGCGGATACGTGCAGCAATGGGGAGCCAGTGCAAGTCCCTAAGAAGTGGTGTGACATGGGCCGACTTCGGTAGGTTTGAGATCAGGCGGGCCGCTGCATTTTGAATGAGTTGAAGAGGCTTGGTGGCAGTGGCCGGGAGGCCAGCTAGCAGTGCGTTGCAGTAGTCGAGGCGGGAGATGACTGTTGATTGGACGAGGAGTTGGGTGGCTTCTTTTGTCAGGAAGGGGCGTATCCTTCTGACGTTGCTCAGGAGGAATCTGCAGGTTCTGGTTGTCGCTGCGATGTGAGCAGAGAAGTTCAACTGGTCGTCGAGGACAACACCAAGGTTCTTGGCGGTCGGCGACGCGGTCACAGCTGCATTCTCGACTGTGATGGAGAGGTCGGTCAGGGGGGAGGATTTGGCCGGCAGGTGGAGCAATTCTGTTTTGTTTAGGTTCAGTTTGAGGTGGTTGGTCGTCATCCAGGCGGAGATGTCGGACAGACAGGCCGAGATCCGCTCAGAGAATATTGATATCAAAGACGAGTTACGGCGTCTTCGGCAGAATGAGCATGGCGAGCAAAGACGAGTTACGGCGTTCCCGGCGATTAAAGTGTTAATGGCTATCCGACTCCTCGCTATCCTCGCGGACGGACCAGTATACCTTATATCATATATTCATATTCATATCATAGTTTACTCTATCAGCCTACCCAGCATGTAATACGTTTTTTGTTAGAACTCAACTCGTTATTATTTTGCGCATAGATTGCAGAAATACGGGAACGTTTTGATTTATATTAAAAGGCTTTGACATTGTAAAACTAAATACGTGGAATTCTGTAAACAGAATACAAGTCATATCACCCACACGATATGCTCTGTATCCAGAGCATGTATGCTTTTCATTCATTTAAGACACATTTATTGCAAGGGTTTTGTATACACATAAACTCAACAAATAACCTCTGTTCTCGTTGCATTGCGTTTTTAATTATTATACAGTAGGAAGGGGGAAGAACACTATCGTGGGTGTTCATATGACTTGTATTCTGCTTACAGCTTCGAAATTCCACTTGTTTCGTTTAACGTTATGGCAAAGCCTTTAAAATATAATCAAAACGTTCCCGTATTTCTGCAATCTATGCGCAAAATAATAACGAGTTGAGTTACGCGGAGCGCAGTCAGTACACCCCGTATATTCCAATAACGCTATATGTAAACCATGCTGCATTCATTCGGAGAGAAATACCTATTATTCCAAATGCTATTTATAGGGTTTTGACCATAATTACACTACTGTTGCTATTTTACAATGAACTATAATGAATTACGGGCCATACAGAACACGCCAGTGTTGAAACTAATGCACGGAAGCTTATTTCCGCGTTGTAATATTCATATTCTACCACCGGGCGCCAGGTACGCATGCTCCGAGCGGTGCGTAGATATACGCACAAAGTCAAGCACAAGTTCAATTTGATAAGTCTTAGAAATGATCGTACGCACGGGTTATGCACATATCTGTGCGTACGCAATGTTGATAAATGAGGGCCCAGGATTGGAACAAGCTGCCTATCCCCATCAAGCAGAGCTCGAGCCTCCACAGCTTCAAGAGAAGTGTCAGGAAGTGGCTCATGGACAGAATAGAGGAATAGCCCCCTATACATTTAATGGGTTTCCAATCAGTTTTTAGTTATTGTGTGATATAAAATGTTACTGTAGCTATAGGTTAGACTTCTAATGTTTTAAATATGTGTTTTGTGTCATTGTCATGTTTTTGTTGTGGCCTAACAGCCCTGGGACCATGACAGAAATAAGGGTCTTACTCTTTCTCATGTTATCCTTTGGATCCTTGTTGTGTGTTTTTGTGTGTGTGAAATTGTTCACGCTCTCGACTGCTGAGGGGGCTGTAGTTCCTTGCTCCAGATCTCCTAAAATCCACAATCATATCTTTGGTTTTGCTGACGTTCAGGGAGAGGCTATTCTCCTGGCACCTCAGCACCAGGTTTTCCTCTCATCATTTGCAGAGATCAAGCCCACCACAGCTATGTCATCAGCAAACTTGATTGTTGCTGTTGTGCTTTGCCACACAGCCATGTGTGTAAAGCGAGTAGAGGAGGGGGCTCAGAACACAGCCCTGGGAGGCACTTGTGTTGAGAGTGATGCAGTTACATGCTCTCACCACTTAGGGTCTTCCTGTCAGGAAGTCCAAGACCCTCTGGCAGGGGTCATAGTTCAAGCCCAGGTATCTGAGCTTGACGACGAGCTTGGAGGGGACTATGGTGTTGAATGCTGAGCTGTAGTCAATGAAAAGCATTCTCACATAGGTCCCCATCCTCTTGTCCAGGTGTGATGCTGCCGTGTGTAGGACATTGGCTATGGTGTCCTCCGTGGACCTGTTGGGGTGGTATGCAAATTGCAGGGGGTCCAGGGTGTTGGGGAGGGAGGAACAGCCCTTCACGGCTATGGAGGTGAGAGCTACAGGGCGATAGTCGTTGAGGCAAGCAGGTGTAGCTTTTTTAGGTACAGGGACAATAGTAGACTTCTGTTCTGGGGACAGGTTGAATATCAAGTTTCTTTAATAGTTGTCATACAGAAGTACAGAATACTTTCATACAAAATGCTTCTTACTGTTACGCTCCAGAGACTGTGCTAGACAAGATAGTATCAAATAACATAGTATAGCATGTAATTTAGAAGAAGAAAATGAGGTCACAGTGTTCGGTATAGACATATGTACAATGTTCTGAGTTACCATATAATATACAATACTATGCAGTGTACTAATGTACAGTACTATATAGTGCAAAGCAGAAATGGGATGAGGTACAATTTAGGTACAATTTACAGTAAGGTGTACGAGTTGTAGTGCAATCCTTCATCAATAAATATAAAGTGTGGGGAGTGGGTGCTACAGTGTGTTTGTTTAAAGTGGGTGTGTGCTATAAAGTGTGTGGAGTGGGTGCTACAGTGTGTTTGTTTAAAGTGAGTGTGTGCGTGTGGATGTGTGTGCTATGTGCGTTTGGTGGTTGTTGTTGTGTAGTGTTCATTGTTCGTTTAGCAGCCTGATGGCCTGGGGATAGAAGCTTCTTCTGAGTCTTTCTGTGCTCGCCTTGAGACTCCGGTATCGCTTATGTCACAGACTTTTAGAATGCGTCCAGGGATGCCGTCCGGTCCTGCCTCTTTCCTGGTATTCAATTTCTTGAAAGTCCTTCTCACATCATGCTCTGTTAACACTTTGGCTGCCATGGGTTAAATTCATTATCAACCGTAGGTTGCCGGCTCTATTTGTCTATAGAGAAAGTCCCCTTCTTTGCAGGGCTATAACTTTTTAAATTCTATTGCTACATTGCCATTATTAGGGCCCATTCAAAGTCCTATATGTATTGTTCATTGTGTAGCAACGTTAAACTTTTTCATTCACATATTCATAGTAAAGTATGGTCTAATGTATAAGTATGTTTTCATCTCTTTCTGCAGCTTTCTCCAGAACGTGATCTATAGCCCCAAATACATTATATTGATGATGCAATACAGTTTTATGGCAATCAGCGCGATATAAAAAATTCCAACTAGACATCTGATGTTGACCGGATGGGTTAGGGGGCGTTTATAATTCCGTGGGCAGCGTTATACCAATCATCTAATGTGGGTCAAATGTTGATAATAGCAGTTAGTATCGAAGACGGTAACTTTACACGCTAAAACTCACCCCAGTCTCCGCGCGCCGTTGGGCGATCATCGTAGAGTAGAAATTTTACCATTATGGGATGTCGATTTACCCGGTCCATCTCCAGCTTGTATAATGGTATATACGTCCAAATCATGTTGTTTATCGAGTTATTGGCAATCGATCGCTATGTAGTGTGTCGAGATCGAGTCCCGGAACCTATAGCTAGTGCCCGGAAGTAATACGGCCGACCAGCACAATCTCCATAGCACTTCCTGTTAAGCGATTGCGCCGATCGGCCACCAGATGGCGCTCCTGAACCGCCAGAGAGCTCAGTGGGTCCTCCTGGTGGATCTCAGGCCAGCGGAGGGGAAATATGAATCCGATCCCAGATTTTTGAAATATTGATATTAAAGACGCTGTAAAGCGTCTTCGGCAACTTGAGCATGGCCGGGAATGACGTGTTTAGGCGTTTTCCGGCAGCCAAATGAAACACTTGTCCATCAGCAGTGGCTCTACTTTCTATTGTAGTGGCCTGTATGCTGTTGTTGGAAGTAGGTATGTAATACTAATTGGGGTATATGATTATATTGAACAATTATATTGGCATAAAATTAATCATTATCTTGTGCCAATGAACAATGATAATATATCTAATGGGCAATTATCAATTACCAAATTAAACTTGTCTTCTTAACCAGGGCTTTCCTACAGTATCAATAAGGCTGATTACTATGACCACACAAATTCACTGTTTATAAAGTCCCATGTTGTGACATTTAATGATTAGGTTTATTATAAAATAATGCAAATAATGTACAGAGCTGAAACAAAGTTACTCACAGACTCTGTGCAAAGGTTTTCAATACAGGAGAGCAAATATTATTTGAGATGTTTGTAAGTCTACTGTTAAAAAAATGCTAAGAAAGGGATTAAATTTAGATGTATTTCTATGGTTGGGGTTCACTTGTGGAACAATGCTGATATACAGTACTTAAGAATGAGTCATTCGCTTTTGGATTTCAAAATAATTATTTGTATGGTTATTTTTGAGGGTTACAAATAATAATATTTGTTTTAGTTGTGGAGGCTTAATTTGATACAAATTAAATACATTTTCAGTCACTGCCAGAATCAAAGACCATTGACAGTCTGGAATTATTCATATTGTAGTGTGTGTGATGACTGAATAAAACTACTACTACTACTACTACTACTACTACTACTACTACTACTACTACTACTACTACTACTACTACTACTACTACTACTACTACAACAGTATTACTATTACTACTACTACTACTACTACTACTACTACTACTACTACTACTACTACTACTACAGTACTGCTACTACTACTACTACTACTACTACTACTACTACTACTACTACTACTACTACTACTACTACTACAGTATTACTATTACTACTACTACTACTACTACTACAGTACTACTACTACTACTACTACTACTACTACTACTACTACTACTACAGTATTACTATTACTACTACTATTACTACTACTACTACAGTATTACTACTACTGCTATTACTATTACGACTACTACTACTACTACAGTACTACTACTATTACTATTACTACTACTACTATTACTACTATGACTACTACTACTACTACTACTACTACTCAGAACATCCCACTCCACTGACACATGCCTTCTCTATTTGAATGACCACATCAAACAAGAGGTGGACGCAGGCAAATACTGCGGCATGGTCATGCTGGACCTACAAAAGGCCTTTGACACGGTCAATCACTCCATTCTGATTGACAAGCTAAAAGCAATTGGTTTTGATAGTCTATCAGTGAGCTGGATGCAATCCTACCTTGAGGGGAGGGAACAGATGGTGGAGGTAAACGGTACCCTATCCCCCCCCCTCACAGTGAGCTGTGGTGTTCCACAAGGAAGCATACTAGGACCGCTACTGTTCCTAATTTATGCAAATGACATGTCGTCAGCTTGTGACTGCAACTTGTTCCTGTTTGCGGACGACTCAGCCCTGCTGGTCTCTGACAAGAACAAGTTACAGGTTGAAAAAACCCTCAGCTTGGAACTAGGCAGAATCTGCATATGGCTCGCTGATAACAAACTATCATTACACATGGGCAAAACAGAGTCCATTCTCTTCGGTTCAAATAACAAACTCAGCAAGACCGACGGCTTCTCAGTTACAGTGGGTGACAATATTGTCACAAGGAAAGATGAAATTACCTACCTGGGGTCCATCCTAGAGGCTAATCTCTCCTGTGACAAAATGGCATCCAATGTAATAAAAAAAGTCAACCAACGAACTCGATTCTTGTACCGGATCTCCTCTCTGGTAAACAAGAACACCCTGAAGACTCTGGCAGGAGCACTCATTCAGGGGTACTACGACTATGCTTGCACCTCATGGTACCAAAGCACCTCAAAGGCGCTAAAAACAAAATTACAAACATCTCAAAACAAACTGGTCAGACTACTGCTTGACCTTACTCCTAGAACCCACCTCACCCCTGCCCACTTCGACAACCTAGGATGGCTTTGAGTAGACGACAGAGTACAACAACTTGCAATGGGCCTGGTCTACAAGATACACTACACGACCAAGGTACCCATGTACATGTCAAAATACTTCCCAAAGGTCAGTGAATACCACGATCACAACACCAGAGGGAGCTCCACAAATCATGTCAAACCCAGATTCGGCTCAAATAAGGGACTAAACACGTTTCGCAATTATGCCACATCAATGTGGAACGCCCTACCCAAAGCTGTAAAGGAATGTGGATCACTACCCACTTTCAAAACCTCTCTCAAGGGACACCTACGGGAGACTGCAATTCAACACTGGCCCCTGTAAATATCCTAACCCAATCATTCCAACCCCCTCCAATGTACAGTCATTTACCTAGTATGGTTTTGTCAATAGTTCAATGTACAATTGTGTTTGTTTGTACAGTGTCTCCTCCCCCCCCCCCTCAATGTACAGTGTTACTTGTTTATACAGTATGCCCCCCGCCCCCCCCCCCCCCCCCCAACCACCTCCAATGTAAATTACCCAGTATGGTTGTCAATATCCCAATGTACCCAACCCCCCCCACCCAACCTCCAATGTACAGTTTCTACGTCAAATGTATATACTCCCTTTTCTTGACTCCTTCTGTATCACAAACAGTACTGTATTTGCAAATCTGGTATGTCATAAATGTATAGATGTAGCAGTACTGACTATCTGTATGTCATGTATGTCATATATGTCTATATGAATTGAAAATGGGGGACCCTGATGGAAACAAGACAAACGTCTTTCTCAGGTCTGCATCCCCTTAACAATTGTATGTATTGAGCCGTACTGTATTGTACCCATTCTGCAATCTGTTAAATAAAGTTTTCATTCATTCATTCATACTACTACTACTACTACTACTACTACTACTACTACTACTACAGTACTACTACTACTACTATTACTATTACTACTATTACTACTATGACTACTACTACTACTACCCTAAGGAACCAGGTTCCTATAGGCCGGTCATCCTTTTAGATGTGGATGAATCTTTGTTGGTTATATAATATTTTGTTCTGCCCCTCGGCAGGTGAAGGTTCATGTTTTCCTGGATGCTGAGAATCAAAAGGGACTTTCTGTTTGCTGTTCTTGAGAAGTTTGGTCTGAGTGAGAATTGCATAGCTTGTGTTAAGTTGTATCAATCCCCTCTCACCTCAGTGATGACCAACTATCAAATCCCCCTACAACGGGAGACAAGGCAGGCCATGCTAATTCATAGAGGATGGGTGGGAAATAAAGTGTCTTTGGTTGCAGATGACCTCCTTGCTGCAAGTCCATCGCTAACATAATGTTTATTATGAAGGGATATGGTGAGATCTCAGGTTATAAATTAGTCTCTTTGGCACGCAGAATAAATGCAGTGAAAATAATTAACATTCTTCTACGTTTTTTGTTTTTATTCTAAATGATTCCTATACTAATACATACATAGGTTTTGCATCCATTGATAAAATAATGTCTGGTTTAATTTGGGACAGACCTAGAATCTGGAAAGCTTATTTGCAGCAAGCCAGATGGGGGGAATGGGATTATGGGATACATATTGATTATGATGGTGTACACATATCTACCGCTGAATATGAATATCTTGGTGTGTGTGGATCGATGATAAATCTACATTTAAATTCCATGTAGACAACCTTGCATCCAAGTTGCGACAGAAAATTGGCTTCCTATACAGAAACAGAACCAGCTTTCCTTTGATTAGTAGGAAGAGAGTTGTTGAATCTGTTTTCTTATCAGTCTTGGACTCTAAGCCTCAACCCTTAAATCCTTTGACTCTGTCTATCACTCTGCCCTCAGATTCATCAGTGGTGATACATATGACACGCATCACTGTGTCCTTTATGAGAAGGTTGGTTGGCCCTCTCTGACGGAGAGGCGCAACAAACACTGGTATTTGTTCATTTTTAAGGCCTTTACTGGTAAGCTACCTCATTATATTACATCAGTATTGGAATGGAATTTTGCAACCTTTGGAATCCGTTCTAGTGGCTGGCTGGTCTTAAGGTCCCCTGAGTTTGCTCGGAATAGGGTAAATCTGCATTTCACTATGAGGCCCCTAGCTCCTGGATTAATAAACAGTCCTTAAAGCGTGAAATTCTTCTCTCTGTTGGAGAGTTTCAATCCATGATCTCCAACCTTTGTCAATCAAGTTGTGTGTGTTTTAATTGATTTGTTATCCTTGCTCTTTGCCTTGTCTTGTTGTCTTATTGTTATGATTTTATATGCTGTGTGATTTTATACCTGCCGTCGGTGTGTGAATGTGTGAGTGAATGGGTGAATGTGAGGAACAAAATTGTAAAGTGCTTTGGATAAAAGTGCCATATAAATGCACCATTTACCATTAATATGCTTTTATGCTTATTTATTTCAGTATGTACACTCGACGTGACTGTAAAGTTGCCTTCCCGCCCCAAAGGTTTGAAGGGAAATTTTATTAAATTAAACAAAATTGGGGCGCCCTCGTGGCCGACCCGGGTTCGATCCCAGCTCCCGTCGTTATTTGTCGCATGTCCTCCCCACCTCTCCTCCCGTTCGCCCTCTCCTCTGTCGGTCCTGCGTGACCAATAAAGCTGTAAAAATGCTAAAAAATAATAAAAAAAAATCAAATAAATAAATATTAAACAAAATTATTACCAAATGTCCAGATATGTTCTATTCTTTGTCTTTCTTTTCATTTCAATGTCTTCAGTTCAGTAACATTTTTAAATGTTAATATATATATATATATATATATATATATATATATATATATATATATATATATATATATATATATATATATATATATACACACACAAATAGAGCAACATGATGATAATGCAGCCTTATCTGTGCCAATGTAGCAGAGTGAAGTTGTTATGCTAGAATCATGGACAGAAACTGTTATCTTTCATCTTAAATAAGTAGGCCAAGACGGAAACACTCTTACTTTGAAGGAACAAAGTGGACCGAGCTCACTCTAAGGTTTTTGGAGGGGTGCCTTGGTTACTAGTTTATATTAATTTCCTCATATTGAGTTATTGATTCTCCAAACGAAATCCCTTTTGGTCTTTTATAATGGGTTTAGAGAGGATAGGTCATCTTTCCAGTTGAGTAATTGTTGTATAGTAAATACTTTCAACCAATGTACAAAATGGTTTAGCCGGTTTGTCGACGAGAGACACGCCGGCGGAAGTGATCGCTCTCTTTGAGTTTGTCATGAACGAGAGCAGAGGTACGCCCTTTCGGTTATCTAATATCTGGTTTAATTGCTATGTATAACTTGTAAAATTGATTTATGTTTTGGTTTTGGTACTGAAATACCCTGTTGTGTGATGACATTAATTCACCCTGTGTAAAACAGCCACAGTACCGTTGTGTGCTAACTAGTATTCTGTTTGGCAATCACAGGTGGACTACACGGTGATGATGGTAGCTCACGCCATGTTTTGTGTGTGCTGTGTTGGTTCAATAACAGGTATGAACCGTTGTTTTTGTATTTCGGTTTAATTAATGCTTACACACTGTCTTTCATTTCATATTATTTCATATGTTTTTGCTGAAGTTGACTTGTACTGAGCTACATGTATTTAATAGTAGCTAACAATTGTTGTAACTGTGGATGGCGCGCTGTTTTGAATGTGCGCGCGCGCTCTTTGAGTTTGCCGTGAACGAGAGCAGAGGTGGACTGCACGGCTAGGATGGTAGCTCACGCCATGTTTTGTGTGTGCTGTTGTGGTTAAATAACAGGTCACCAATAAAACAACCATCAATTGAGTACCGTTGTCGGAGTCTCCTTCCACCTCACACCAGACACAACGCAGATTGGATCACGCTACAAACTGGTGCCGTGACCCGGATGCCTTGGGTGGTGTGAGTTTAGGGGGGGTGAGTGTAACGGGTGTAAAACTCACTCCCCAGAGGCATCCAAACTGAGCGCTTAGAAGGGAATTCCTTTCTTGGCGCAGCGGTTTGTGATGTCGCCCGCAGTGCGGACGCCTGGGGTTCGACTCCCACTCAATGCATGGACGAATTCGTGGCAGGGGCGAGTTGCCTCTGTTACACTGGTGCCGTGACCCATGCTGCATTAAATAGAGCAACATGATGATAATGCAGCCACAGTATGAATCAACCAACTAGCATATTGTTATCTGGCTTCCTTTCCTTCACTGCAAGACAAGGACCCTCTTAAAGTCAGCAATTGTGATGAGTGGGGGTGAGTGCATGAGGCGGGTGGGGGTCCTTCACCAATTTAGTCTAAGGTCCCTGTTCATATTGAGAAGTCTAAATGGAGTGCTGCACTAGACATTACTGGCATCTTGATATTTCCTGGCTGGAGGGCACTTTAAAAAGACACAACGTGTAATTTTCTCAACATGAGAAACACTTACCTGAGAAGTCTTTGTATTTTATAAGGGCCAGGGCACTCACAGAGAGCAGACCCTGCTTCCCGGAGCAAAGACCATGCCTGAGTTTGCCTGACTCTCTCCTATAGACCATGCCTGACTCTCTCCTATAGACCATGCCTGACTCTCTCCTATAGACCATGACTCTCTCCTATAGACCATGACTCTCTCCTATAGACCATGACTCTCTCCTATAGACCATGCCTGACTCTCTCCTATAGACCATGCCTGACTCTCTCCTATAGACCATGACTCTCTCCTATAGACCATGACTCTCTCCTATAGACCATGACTCTCTCCTATAGACCATGACTCTCTCCTATAGACCATGACTCTCTCCTATAGACCATGCCTGACTCTCTCCTATAGACCATGACTCTCTCCTATAGACCATGACTCTCTCCTATAGACCATGACTCTCTCCTATAGACCATGACTCTCCTATAGACCATGCCTGACTCTCTCCTATAGACCATGACTCTCTCCTATAGACCATGACTCTCTCCTATAGACCATGACTCTCTCCTATAGACCATGCCTGACTCTCTCCTATAGACCATGCCTGACTCTCTCCTATAGACCATGACTCTCTCCTATAGACCATGCCTGACTCTCTCCTATAGACCATGCCTGACTCTCTCCTATAGACCATGACTCTCTCCTATAGACCATGCCTGACTCTCTCCTATAGACCATGACTCTCTCCTATAGACCATGACTCTCTCCTATAGACCATGACTCTCTACTATAGACCATGCCTGACTCTCTCCTATAGACAATGACTCTCTCCTATAGACCATGACTCTCTCCTATAGACCATGACTCTCTCCTATAGACCATGCCTGACTCTCTCCTATAGACCATGACTCTCTCCTATAGACCATGCCTGACTCTCTCCTATAGACCATGACTCTCTCCTATAGACCATGACTCTCTCCTATAGACCATGCCTGACTCTCTCCTATAGACCATGACTCTCTCCTATAGACCATGCCTGACTCTCTCCTATAGACCATGACTCTCTCCTATAGACCATGCCTGACTCTCTCCTATAGACCATGACTCTCTCCTATAGACCATGACTCTCTCCTATAGACCATGACTCTCTCCTATAGACCATGACTCTCTCCTATAGACCATGACTCTCTCCTATAGACCATGACTCTCTCCTATAGACCATGACTCTCTCCTATAGACCATGCCTGACTCTCTCCTATAGACCATGACTCTCTACTATAGACCATGCCTGACTCTCTCCTATAGACCATGACTCTCTACTATAGACCATGCCTGACTCTCTCCTATAGACCATGACTCTCTACTATAGACCATGCCTGACTCTCTCCTATAGACCATGACTCTCTCCTATAGACCATGACTCTCTCCTATAGACCATGACTCTCTCCTATAGACCATGCCTGACTCTCTCCTATAGACCATGATTCTCTCCTATAGACCATGCCTGACTCTCTCCTATAGACCATTGGTTCTAAAATGTTTTCAGGTAAAGAATATGTAACAAGCCATGGACCCCGATTTGATTCGGGACCCCCACCTGATAAGTTGTTAAATAATAGTTTGAACACATCCATTGTTTTGTTTTTTTCTGATGGAGATTGTTTGATTTATATTTTATGTTTGGAGTTGTATCTTTTATTGTTTAAATGTTTAAAAGAAAGAGAGAGAAAGAAAGAAAGAAAGAAAGAAAGAAAGAAAGAAAGAAAGAAAGAAAGAAAGAAAAAAAGAAAGAAAGAAAGAAAGAAGAAAAGTTGAGAATTCCATAACTACTGTATACTGTCTATACTGTATAGGAACCAGGGAGAGTGACGCCTAGGATCAGAATAGTCATTCTTACACATTGTGTTGAGAATAGAATATTAGTGAAATTTAACTACTCTCTATCTTTCTGGGAACCCCCTAGAATGACCCCACTTCAAGAACCAATGCCACAAGCTGTATCTCTATCTATGCAGCATGGAACTCCCCCTCTCACATAGACATGTTCATATGGTTGATTATAAGAATAGCAGTGTACTGTAGCTTACAGCCTCCAAAAGAAAAGAGATAATTGTGTAGTACCACCATTACACCACAAGAGGGCAGTAACAGCTTACAAGTCATAGGGTCTGCTAGCAGAACCTTAACACTGAAGCGCATCCAGAGTTCGGGGAGTATCTCGGCGGAGAAAGTGCCGATCGACTTGGGGTTGGTCTCTCCGTGTTCAGGAGACTCGGGCTATAAAAGTATATTGGATCATGTCTCCATCACCAACACAGTCAGCAGTAGCTACAACCACTTACGTCGAGGCTCAAATCCACATCCATTCATTTTCTCCCCCCGCGCTTCTCCATAAACTCATAATACCGGAAGTGTTGCGAGTTGCGGTGGTCTATGTCTCTGTCATTGTCGTGTACAAAGCAATGGTTGCTGTTACAGGCAGCCATGTTGGAAGACAGATAACTATACATTGAGGCCTCTATTCTATGATTTCAACTCAAGAATCGCGCACGCACTTTAGATGCACTTTGCCTACGAGATGACGTTGGTGGAAAGTAAACTGGGTCAATTATAATTTACATGAAACGGAAATGACACGTTTAACAGATCAGCACCGTGGACAGCTGTCGGTTGAGTTCAGCACCAACTGTGGTTCGGGCTCTGGGTTCAGCACCCTGGACAGCTCCCGGCAGCAGCAAAGTCTGAAGCTTCTTGTAAAGTCAGGGTCAATTTCAGTATAATCTCGAAAACAAGTTGAAATGTGCACTTATTTTGTTGCTGGAATTCATCCTATATTCAATGAACTTGTCTTTGCATGTTCACATAATACCCACCTTTGTTAGAGTAACACCTAGACTAGAGCACAGCCTGGATATCTTCTACAGGGAAAGGAAGGCAAGGCAGTTAAGTCTCTGATGGGATGACAATATCCCATGTGTCACAATACAATGACAGGTAGAATGGGGATATCCACAATGGCCTTCGTGTTATGAGAAAGAAAAATAAATATGAACACCAATAACTTGAAAACAAAACAGAAAGGCCAGATCCCGGTCAAGCTAAAGGGGGTGTAGATTCAAGTTGGATTATATTCAAATGTATGGTCATTATACAGCACAAGTACATTACAACGAAAATAAGTTTGGCATCCAACCAGAGTGCAAATGTAACAGTAAAGTGCAATAGTAATATACAATGTCCAGGTGATGGATTGGATATAACATATATAAATGAATACTACTGAGTAATAGTACTAATCAGATGTATGTACATATTTGAAGTATTATTATGTACAGTGATACAGGTATAAAGACACTATGGTAGTAAGTCATACTGGCCAGCAGCATAACTAGTAAAAGTAGGCAAGGGATATAAGTACATATATAGATATAGTATCTACAGATATGTACAGGAATATATGCAGGTATATACAGACAGATGTGGACAAATATGTATATGGTGGATATATATATATATATATATATATATACTATGTGTGTGTAAGAATATATATATATATGTATATATATACAGAATTATTGTACATGCTATCATACAGAGTTGTATGGGTTATATGCAGGTGTATAAGTATATAGAAATAATTATATGTAGGTATATTCAGGCAGATATGGATATATAATACATATATAATATATTATAATATATATAATATATATCCATATCTGCCTGAATATACATACATATACATATATAATTATGATTATATGATTACAGTGTGAGGCAGTTGTAGAAAGCAGTGCCGGTACAACTTGAGTATGGGCTGTTCATAGGGTAACAGAGTCTAGGGTAGGAGATTTAAGGAGGGTCTGGGAATTCCTCGACGGGAGGGGGGGGGGGATTGGGGGGGAAAGGGGTTACGCACTTCCACGAGCGTGACGTCACTGCGCGCACATGTCGGAGTAAAATGGTGATTTTAACCCTTTCTGCTGATCGATTGAAACAATCGCGGAAAAAAACATGTGTCCCAGAGGCCAATGTTGCCATTTCAAGCTTAAACACGGTTGTTTTCCAAAGTAACGAGGCGCATAACTGTTGAGTGGAAATACGATATGGACACAAAGATCAAATCTGAGAATCCACCCCTGTCGTAAAAATGGTACGACCCTCGGATTCCCCTCTTATTTGGTCAATGCAGGTTTCAGAATGTCAGTTTTATGATATAAATATAACAATGAAATAAGACAAGCTTCGGACGTCACAAAGTCGACGTGAGCGCGTTTTGTTTTTTGCATTTATTTATATATCCTATATATCATATATAATATATGATGAGAGGGGTGGTTGGTTCTGCAGGAAGATGTGATGCCGACGAGTACCATGTAGTCTATATTATGATGATCATACACTTGACGTTGACAAACATACCTGGGGTTCCCAGTAAAAAATAATGTTTAACTATCATTTTAACAAGTTAACATTACAACATAATGTATACAAATGATTGAAATCATAGAATATTTTCAAATGTCCAGGCCAAATGTCGACTATGTGGGCAGTGGGTCTATAACATATTTGGATGTGTTGATATATAGGTTTGACATCATAGTAGCCTGTCTGTTCTTCCCTCGTGGGCTATTAGTCTGATGAAACATAATCTGCATATAACCCATACCTGCATATAACCCATAGCTCTCTGTACATGTACATATACATATTTATCCACATCTGTCTGTACATATCTATAGTATAACCCTTTTTATAGATACTATATCTATATCTGTACATATCCCTACACTATACCGCTGGACAGTATGAATTACTACCATATAGTGTCTTTATACCTGTATCACTGTACATATAATATACTATAACATTGCACATACAACTAATTATAACTATTACTCGTACTCATTTATATATTGTATACCCAGCTTAATCACTTGTACATTGTATACTATTGCACTTTACTGTTACATTTGCACTCTGGTTGGTTGGTTGCCAAACTTATTTTTGTTGTACTGTACTTGTGCTGTATAATGATGATGATGATGATGACATTTGAATCTAATCGCATCTAATAAAATGTGTTGTAGGCTATACTTTTACGCCACAATAGAGGATGAGAGAGACAACAAGGACTGGGTGCTCCTCGGTTACACACTATGCTTATTTGTTCATTATGCATCTTTCTCCATCCCAGTAGGCACGACTCGCACGAGTCACGTACGTGTAGGCGGCCATAGTGGTGGAGCTGGTAGGGGGCTGCGCCGCGCTGTGCAGACGGACGTCCCTATTGGTGGAGCGAGCATCCAGACGAGAGGAAGGCCCGCCACCTAGCAGACCGTTTGGACATCTCGCTCCCACTTAGACGAGCTTTTGAATCGACTGTACGGTTGAATCATAGGGGGACGAGCCGAAGGTTTTTTTAGGGAGAAGAAAAAGGTAAGAAGAAGAACCCTTCCTTTCGTTTATTTAATGAGATTATATTTTATATATAACACCGGCGTAGACCATTTGAATTTTGAATTGAGTATTTGTCGTGAGAAAATGGTTTTTAAACCGTGCATAATATAACGTCATTATAGGGGACGCCTTTGACTCGCAGAAATGACTCAATATTCGCATCGCGTTTTATTTCAGGTTCATATATCCTATAATATATTTTTGTAGGATTATTTCCAAGACGCAGTTAATAATTAAAAATAAAAACAGGACCAATGATATACGGAGCAAATTGTTGCATTTAGTAACCGAAGGCTAGACTTGATATTTCCAGGGTGTGATTCTTGACGAATTGCTACTGTATCTTTCGTGACACACGTCACCCCTAGCAACAACACATATCTTGAAATTGGTTATTTTTGTGTAAAGCCGTGCTGTAAGTGGGAAGCGTCACTCGATCACCATTATATAATTGTTATTCCAAAATAATAAACATATTAATAACATAATATAAACGATGCCCCCCCCCCCCCACCACTTTCGGCTAAACCTTGAATATGTATCGCTATGCGCTCCATCAGATGCCACTAAGGCCGTGCGCGCTCCGTTCAAAGGCACATTGACAGAGTTGCATTACAAGTGTGCAATAATTAATGAGCGCGTGCACAATTAACCGTTTCATTGAAATATATTTGCTCTGAATATTTCATGCATTGGCGACGTGCATGATGTGAAAGGTGGTGGTGGTGGGGGGGGGGGGGGGGGGGGGGGTGAACGCTTCAGTGAATGGAGGGTTTTACTATAATGGCTGGATGCGTTGCGTCCTTCACCTCCCCGTGGCCTCCTCCTTGGTGACAGCCAGGCAGGCAGCCATCCTCCACCACGGTGTGACTCTTTGTAGAAATGGTGCTCAGACTAAATTAAACTATGTTGAATGAATGAATGAATGAATGTTGAGCTACTTATTCATATTACATGATTATTAGAAGTGATGCAATACACAAGGCACAAACACTACGGAGAATGGGTTGTTAAAGCCTCTACAACAGATAACTGACTATATGCTCCATCTCTCCACAGTAGCTCGGCCAAGATGGATGTGTTCATGAAGGGGTTGTCTAAAGCGAAAGAGGGCATGGCGGTGGCCGCGGAGAAGACCAAGGAAGGCGTCGCCGTTGCAGCCGAGAAGACTAAAGAAGGAGTGATGTTTGTCGGTAAGATGGTCTATCTATAATATACAGTACCATGCAGATATATTATTATATCGATCGATGCAAAGCACGCGTCTATATATGGGCACCGTCCGATCGTCTTCTCTGGCTTCATGTAACAGGTGACAAATCAGCGTTGAGGATGTTTTATTCATCACAGCATCCCCCCATAGGTCCAGAGAAAATTGTAAATCGTCTTGATTGGCTGGATAAGAGGTGGGGCTTTGCTCCCCACTCTGTCATAAATTAAGACTAGTGGCTTGACGTGTTAGCAGCATGTTACACCTAAAATTATGTAAACGCTCTTATTTCTACCCCCCATGGATGCTGAACGGTTCTATACTATGGTTTCTCATTTGAGTGACGTTTTCTTAGAGCTGCTATGAAAACCTCAGGAACAAAGGTTTAGAGTGGTTCCACATTAACATAGCATGGCATCAGACTATACTATAGGCCTAATAAACTCCCATTGTCTTACACCTTTCAAGTGGATATAAATAATGCTGTCATCAGCAGGCATGATACACATTGTGATGAAATGTCAGATTTATCAGAGTATTATGAAATAACTGATATTTCACAATGAGGAGCCCCATACGGTGACCGAATGGCGAATGCTCTGCCTCGGTGGATGCAATTTAACAGAGCAGTGGGCAGATCAATTAATCTACCAGTCAGTCAGTAAATTGATCAATATACCTTTGTTCCACTTAGTAAAGTCAATGGAGCCTTTGATTAACCGGCATTTTATTTTTAGAACAAGGACACAATGGAACAACTAGAAGCATTCGCTTTCTTTAAAGATTTGAGCTGGACAGTGTTCTGTAGGACAGTGTTCTGTAGGACAGTGTGATGTAGGACAGTGTTCTGTAGGACAGTGTGATGTAGGGACAGTGTTCTGTAGGACAGTGTTCTGTAGGACAGTGTGATGTAGGACAGTGTTCTGTAGGACAGTGTGATGTAGGACAGTGTGATGTAGGACAGTGTGATGTAGGGACAGTGTTCTGTAGGACAGTGTTCTGTAGGACAGTGTGATGTAGGACAGTGTTCTGTAGGACAGTGTGATGTAGGGACAGTGTTCTGTAGGACAGTGTTCTGTAGGACAGTGTGATGTAGGACAGTGTTCTGTAGGACAGTGTTCTGTAGGACAGTGTGATGTAGGACAGTGTGATGTAGGACAGTGTTCTGTAGGACAGTGTTCTGTAGGACAGTGTGATGTAGGACAGTGTGATGTAGGGACAGTGTTCTGTAGGACAGTGTTCTGTAGGACAGTGTGATGTAGGGGACAGTGTTCTGTAGGACAGTGTTCTGTAGGACAGTGTTCTGTATGACAGTGTGATGTAGGGGACAGTGTGATGTAGGACAGTGTGGAGGTCCTGTGTCCTCTGACCTGGCCGGCCTGCAGAAGGAGGCTGGGGGTGGTGACAGAGAGAGGAGGCTGGGGTGGTGGTGACAGAGAGAGGAGGCTGGGGGTGGTGACAGAGAGAGGAGGCTGGGGGTGGTGACAGAGAGAGGAGGCTGGGAGTGGTGACAGAGAGAGGGGGGTGGGGTGGTGGTGACAGAGAGAGGAGGCTGGGAGTGGTGACAGAGAGAGGAGGCTGGGAGTGGTGACAGAGAGAGGAGGCTGGGAGTGGTGACAGAGAGAGGAGGCTGGGAGTGGTGACAGAGAGAGGAGGCTGGGAGTGGTGACAGAGAGAGGAGGCTGGGGGTGGTGACAGAGAGAGGAGGCTGGGGGTGGTGACAGAGAGAGGGGGTGGGGTGGTGGTGACAGAGAGAGGAGGCTGGGAGTGGTGACAGAGAGAGGAGGCTGGGAGTGGTGACAGAGAGAGGGGGGTGGGGTGGTGGTGACAGAGAGAGGAGGCTGGGAGTGGTGACAGAGAGAGGAGGCTGGGAGTGGTGACAGAGAGAGGAGGCTGGGGGTGGTGACAGAGAGAGGAGGCTGGGAGTGGTGGTGACAGAGAGAGGAGGCTGGGGGTGGTGACAGAGAGAGGGGGTGGGGTGGTGACAGAGAGAGGAGGCTGGGAGTGGTGGTGACAGAGAGAGGAGGCTGGGGGTGGTGACAGAGAGAGGAGGCTGGGGGTAGTGACAGAGAGAGGAGGCTGGGGGTGGTGGTGACAGAGAGAGGAGGCTGGGGGTGGTGACAGAGAGAGGGGGTGGGGTGGTGGTGACAGAGAGAGGGGGGTGGGGGTGGTGACAGAGAGAGGAGGCTGGGAGTGGTGGTGACAGAGAGAGGAGGCTGGGGGTGGTGGTGACAGAGAGAGGAGGCTGGGAGTGGTGACAGAGAGAGGGGGGTGGGGTGGTTTGGTCCTCGGGGGAGCCAGCAGATTCAGGTCACATGTCTGCGAGTTGGATGGAAACAGATTGTGAGGCAGAGTCTCAGCGAGTGGCCAGAGGCCCCTCCAGGCTTCTGTGTTTCTCTCCTTTATATTCAGGCCAGTCAGCAAGAGCCACAATCAGAGATACCTTAGGGACCTCAAACAAGGAGCTACCAGCCACAGTTATCGTTTCAGTAGGTTCCAGTGGTATTGTTTATATCTTACATTCATAAAGACACGCTTTGAGCACAGTCATTATTTGGATTTTCTTTTATTTAACCTGTATTTAACCACACAGGTCAATTAAGAACAACTTCTTATAATAACTGCTCCCGATGAGCAGGTCGGCACCTTGCATGGTTGCCTCCGCCGTGATTGGGTCAAATGTGAGGAACAAATTGTAAAGCGCTTCGGATAAAAGCTGCTATATAAGTGCACCATTTAGCATGTGACGTGAGCACTGTGTCAGATCAGCACTCGTACTCTCAGAGGTGTGATGAACAGAACATGAGCTCTGGTTGGCTTTAGGCGACCAGAGGTGTGATGAACATGAGCTCTGGTTGGCTTTAGGCGACCAGAGGTGTGATGAACATGAGCTCTGGTTGGCTTTAGGCGACTTCTCGTCGAACCCGAACCCTCCGCCAACCGAGACAAAGACAGTAAGGTCTGATTAGCTAAGGTATCAAGTCAAGTGTTCTTTTATTAATCCCCATGGGGACATTCAGGTGTCATAGCAGCATGGGGGGAGGGGAGATACAGGTGTCATAGCAGCAGGGGGGAGGGGAGATACAGGTGTCATAGCAGCATGGGGGAGGGGACATACAGGTGTCATAGCAGCATGGGGGGAGGAGAGATACAGGTGTCATAGCAGCAGGGGGGGAGGGGAGATACAGGTGTCATAGCAGCAGGGGGGGAGGGGAGATACAGGTGTCATAGCAGCAGGGGGGGAGGGGAGATACAGGTGTCATAGCAGCATGGGGGGAGGGGAGATACAGGTGTCATAGCAGCAGGGGGGGAGGGGAGATACAGGTGTCATAGCAGCAGGGGGGAGGGGAGATACAGGTGTCATAGCAGCAGGGGGGGAGGGGAGATACAGGTGTCATAGCAGCAGGGGGGGAGGGGAGATACAGGTGTCATAGCAGCATGGGGGGAGGGGAGGTACAGGTGTCAGCAGCAGGGGGGGAGGGGAGATACAGGTGTCATAGCAGCAGGGGGGAGGGGGAGGTACAGGTGTCATAGCAGCAGGGGGGGAGGGGAGATACAGGTGTCATAGCAGCATGGGGGAGGGGAGGTACAGGTGTCATAGCAGCAGGGGGGGAGGGGAGATACAGGTGTCATAGCAGCAGGGGGGAGGGGAGGTACAGGCAGAAGAGCTAATAATAGCAATAGTAATGAATATAGAACATAGTAATAATAGTGAATAGTGACACACTAATTGATACCTAGTCTGAATGCCCCCAAGGGGATCAATAAAGGAATATCTTATCTTGTCTTATCGATAACTAGTCCGTAGAGGAGGTTCCAGAATGAATGCACATTCTGAGCAGCCATCCAGGCATCCAAGTAGCCAGTGTTGTAGTCGAGTCACTACATCTCGAGTCTCGAGTTCCCAGTGTTCGAGTCAGAGTCCAAGTCTGAGTCACCAAAGAGCCAGAGTCGAGTCCGAGTCGAGTCCCTACCCGAGTCTGAATAAATAAATAACTGTATTTATCAATTAACAAGTCCGAGTCCTCTGCATCTTCCGAGTCCAAATGCAGTCAATGCTTGAGTCCAAGTCCGAGTCATCAGTGCTCAAGTCCAAGTCGAGTCACAAGTCCTGAAAATCAGCCGAGTACTACAACACTGCAAGTAGCAGCGTCTCTCACTAAGGATAGAAATCTGGAGATTATTCTGATGGATTTACTATTTTATTACACAAGGAGCCTTTTATAATCCCATTCCAATGCATTATTACTGTCACAAAATTCATCAAATTCTAGTCACAACAAGGTCAAATTCCAAACAACATCAGCGATTGAAGTGATTCTGACTCTTGATTCAGATTTTTATTTGACTGTTATTTTCATTATTATTATATATATTTTTTGTTCCAAATGAGAGACATGTATCTATTCGAGGCAGAGCAGTTCGGAACAAGTGCGGATCCAATTGACCGGTGTGAAACTCCACCCTCTTTTCTCGATCCTCATCCCAGATATTCATTCGATCTTTATTTAATCTCGAAGGATCACCGAGAGCGAGCTCTCATTTACAACGAGAGAAGTACAACACATAACACACGATACAGGCAAAGATGGCAGCGTGTCTCTCTGCTCATCATCACCAAAACCAAACGTGTGTTGCGAACGAGGGTAAAACCTCAACGTCCCTTTTCGAGAATAAATACAGGTTTAACCCTTTCACTACCACACTACAGATGGTTAACCGGCTGTAACCGTCTGTAATGTGGTAGGGAAAGGGTTAACCTTCTGTAGTGTGGTTGTGAAAGTATTAACCCTTTGTTGTGTGGCAGTGAAATGGTTAACCTTCTGTATTGTCACAGTGAAAGGGTTAACCCTTTGGTAGTGAAAGGGTTAACCCTTTGTCGTGTGGCAGTAAAAAGGGGTAACCTGCTGGGGTTAACCCTTTGTCGTGTGGTAGTGAAAGGGTTAACAATCTGCATTGTGAAAGGGTTAACCCTTTGGTAGTGTGGTAGTGAAAGGGTTCAAATCTCTGTGGGCTGTGATCTAAACGCACGCAGGCGAGTCTCTGTTGGCCCCGTCCAATGCGTCCATGCTGCAGCTTGGCTCGGGTTCTTCCCGTAGAGCTGCGGGGGGGGACAGGCGTGCGTGTGTAGCCCCGTGCCTCTGCCCCCTCCTGCATGCTGAGCGTGCTGCTGGTGCTGTGCCCTAGAAAGCGGCATGTGATTCGCTCGAAGGCCCTTCGTGGAGGAGGGGCGAGAGGGAGCTGATAGGTCCGTGGCCCACCTTTAACAGCTGCTGCTGCGGACCGCCCACCCAGCTGAGCAGAGCAGTCAGAGAGGACGAGGAAGGTGCCCTGCTCCAGACTAGTGGTTCTCAAAACCTTCTTCGTGTCAAAGACCCCAGGTTGATGTGTAACAGGCCATGGACCCCCCCCCCCCCCACCTCCTTCTGAGAAGATATTGGTTGTGAGTTGTGAGATATGATTTAATCGATAATTCCATAACTGTGCCCAGGGGTGTAACAAGAAATGCTGTGCACATGTTGTGTCTCTGGTCCCACCCTCCCCCCTTCCAGCCGTGATTCATACACACCTTGAGAAACTAAAAGACATTGTGTGATGTCCTGTAAGCCTGGTCATACTGTTTAAAAGACCTGGGCCCTGATTTATCAATGGTGCGTACGCACAGATATGTGCGTAAACCGTGCGTACAATCATTTCTAAGCAAAGTGTGGGACTTATCAATTTGAACGTGTGCTTGAGATTGTGCGTATATATACGCACAGCTCAGACCGTGCATATATGGCGCCCAGTGGTAGAATAAGAAAACTGCAACACGGAAATAAGCTTTCATGCATTAGTTTCAACACTGACATGTTCGGTATGACCCGTAATTCATTATAGTTAATTGTAAAATAGCGACATTGGTGTAATTATTGTCAAACCCTATAAATAGCATATCTATATAGCGTTATCGGAATACTACAGGGTGTGCTGACTGCGCTCCGTGGGGAGCTGTTTTCAGAGATAGGACAGTCTATTTGCCGAGAGAACATAATATTAGAGTCCGCTACCCGAGACACATTCTCCTTGATTTGTACCGCAATTTGGGACCCAAATTTGAGCGTGGAACAAAACGCACAAATGCCACCCCATGCACATTCAAGTCCTCTCCACCCTCGGGTCTTTGGCCACCGGCACGGTCCATCGTGATATATTGGAGATGGATCGAGCAATAGACTGTTACTGTACCACCCATGTAGCTGTTAAAGCTCCATCACAAATTCAGTTATGTGAATAGAAAGGGATTCCACTCAATGTTGCGATGCGCATTTGACTGATACATGTCGTTGCTGGTGACCGGGAGGAAGGCACGCATTGTATTGAATTCAATTGTAATGTTATTACTGGGGTATCTGTAATTAAAATATCGCTTAAGTGCAGGTGATCGGGGTTATCCACTGAAGCCATAGTTAATGATTCTGACCAACCCAACGAACAACCCAACAGGAGTGCAATTATAACCGGCTCACGCGCGAACAAGAGCCCGTTGGAGCGCAGCTGGCCTGCTTGTTTGGCACGGGGGGGGGGGGCTGACGCAGAACACCGACCTCCAAACTCGATTAAATATATAATATATATTTATTTTTATCCACTTTTTTTTTTCTCCCCCTATTTTTTTCTGTATTTTTCTCCCATCCCAATTTTAGTCATTATGCCAATTCCCCCCTCCCCTTCCTGGTCGTTGCGCACATTTGCCCCCCACTTGTTCATCTAGGGAGCCCTGAAGTCTATCACATGCTTCCTCCGATACATAGGAAGACAGCCAGCAGCCTCTTTTCACCTGACAGCGCGGACTCTCATTGGTGAAGTGTAACGCGTGGGAGGGTCACACTACCCTCACCAGCTCCTTCCCTTGCTGTGCAGGCGCCCTGACCTACCTGTAGGAGTCGCTGTTTACAACGACCAGAACACCACCCACCAGCTTCCCACCCGCAGACACTGCCAATTGTGTCTGTATGACGACCGGCCAAGCCGGAGGCACCGCTGACAGCCGGATTCGATACCAGTGTATCTGCGGTGGTAGACAGACGCTTAGTCCGCTGCGCTACCCGGCCGCCGTACGATTAAATATTGTTTAAAATAAAAAGCGAAATACTATTATTTTGTGTCATGTTTCCAAATAAGATTGGTCACAACGAAATGCTTTCTAGCTTACATTTTTTGTTGGTTGGTCAATAGATGACCTCTGTTGAAAAAAAATTGAGAGCGAGATTGATCACGGAGGACTCGCTCTCAGTGAAGTTTCAAGTCCGCTTAGTCCATTATTCTACATTCCATGGGGGTGTTTCATGGCCATATATGGTTCATTAAGGGCGGTTCAGTATGCAAATGCTTACAATCATGCACGAGCATAGACGGTAAGTGGTATTTATCAACACGGAGTGTGCGTAGGACCTGTGCATGCACGGTTGATAAATCCCAATTTCTCTGTGCGTAGAGACATTCTAAATTCCGTGTTTAGGAACGAAAATAGAACACTTTCTACGCATTATTGATAAATGAGGGCCGTGGTGTGATGTCCTCTAGTCCTCTAGTCCTCCATACAATTGTACAGCTCATCTAGTCATCTAGTCCTCCATACGCTTGTACAACTCCTATAGCCTTCTAGTCATCTAGTCCTCCATACACTTGTACAACTCCTATAGCCTTCTAGTCATCTAGTCCTCCATACACTTGTACAACTCCTATAGCCTTCTAGTCATCTAGTCCTCCATACACTTGTACAACTCCTATAGCCTTCTAGTCATCTAGTCCTCCATACACTTGTACAACTCCTATAGCCTTCTAGTCATCTAGTCCTCCATACACTTGTACAACTCCTATAGCCTTCTAGTCATCTAGTCCTCCATACACTTGTACAACTCCTATAGCCTTCTAGTCATCTAGTCCTCCATACACTTGTACAACTCATATAGCCTTCTAGTCATCTAGTCCTCCATACACTTGTACAACTCCTATAGCCTTCTAGTCATCTAGTCCTCCATACACTTGTACAACTCCTATAGCCTTCTAGTCATCTAGTCCTCCATACACCTGTACAGCTCCTCTAGTCCTCCATACACTTGTACAGGTCTTCTAGTCCTTCAGTCCTCAATACATTGTATAGATCCTCTAGGCTTAGAGTTCTCTAGTCCACCATACGATCATGCAGCTCCTCTAATTATCTAGTCCTCTAGTCCACCATACATGTGTATAGCTTCTCTAGTCCTCTAGTCCACCATACACGTGTATAGCTTCTCTAGTCCTCTAGTCCACCATACATGTGTATAGCTTCTCTAGTCCTCTAGTCCACCATACACGTGTATAGCTTCTCTAGTCCTCTAGTCCACCATACACGTGTATAGCTTCTCTAGTCCTCTAGTCCACCATACACCTGTATAGCTTCTCTAGTCCTCTAGTCCTCTAGTCCACCATACACGTGTATAGCTTCTCTAGTCCTCTAGTCCTCTAGTCCACCATACATGTGTATAGCTTCTCTAGTCCTCTAGTCCACCATACACATGTATAGCTTCTCTAGTCCTCTAGTCCACCATACACATGTATAGCTTCTCTAGTCCTCTAGTCCACCATACACATGTATAGCTTCTCTAGTCCTCTAGTCCACCATACACATGTATAGCTTCTCTAGTCCACCATACACATGTATAGCTTCTCTAGTCCACCATACACGTGTATAGCCTCTCTAGTCCTCTAGTCCTCGATCCACGTCATCCAGATACGCAGCACAGTGTCAGTGCCTCTGCAGCTCTTAAATGGATGCATCTCTCAGCCTGATGCATGTGTTGCTGTAGGGCTTCTGCTTTGTGAACGAGATCTATAGTTCTATACCTCATCACCCCCCCCCCCCTCTTCTTACTGGGCTCTCAGAGGCCCCCAGGGACCAGTGAGTGACGTGAGTGCTGGACAGTATAGAGGATGACAGTAAGGTTGAGTGATCCGCACCAGTGGTCCACATAGACAGGACTGACCTCTGGCTGGAGTGCGGTTTGTTTAACCCTTTTACTGCCGCACTACCAAACGGTTAACACTTTCACAATACACAGAAGGTTAACCCATTTCACTGCCACACGACAGCAGGTTAACCGTAGTGTGATAGTAAAAGGTTAACCTTCTGTAGTGTGGCAGTGAAAGGGTTAAAGCCATTCAGACTGTAGTTTCTGAACTGTGGTTTCAGTTATTTTGTCTTGTGCTACATGAGTAACATGCACCTGACAACAATACAAGATATTATAGAGTCAGATTGCCCCCATGAATCATCAATAAATGAATGATTGGAAGAACAGTCTGTTCCAAGCAGCTTACAGTGAGAACCCAAAACATCACAGCTCCCGGTGCTCATTCAGATCAGTCTGATATGAATATTCTTTTACATACACTATGCATGGCCTCAGAACAGTGTACCCCTACAGTACAGTGTACTTCCTAATAGGTATAACAGCAGGTCTATAGAGACGGCAAATAGAACTGTCTTTGAAACCAGCTTTATGGTTCACTCTGTTTAAAGCCGTAGCATGTAGTTATTTTAACAACTAACTAAACGATCTGTCCTCAGAGGAAGAATGGGTCACTGGAACACCGTTTGAAGTTCGACACCTACCAGGACAGTTACTGTTACCACTGTGTTGTTTACATGTGTCAGGGCCTGTCATTTAGTTACATATAATATTAACCCTTTCACTACCACACTGCCAAAGGGTTAACCCTTTCACTGCCACATGACAAAGGGTTAACCCTTTCACAACCACACTACAGAAGGTTAACCCTTTCACTACCACACTACAGCCGGTTAGGTTAACCTTCTGTAGTGTGGTAGTGAAAGGGTTAAGAAGTATCTTCTGGGTCTATGTTTGGTTTGTACTGCCTCAAATAAGATGTTGCTTTGGTTCATAAAGAAAATAGATTTCTATTTTAAGAATTGCCAAATTACTGTTTATCGAGTAATTATTTCCTCAACTTTAGTGCAACTTTAAATACTTTAAAAAAGGTATGTTTTTCCTCACTGATGTCTTGTTCTTCTCTCCACAGGCAGCAAGGCCAAAGACAGCGTTGGCTCAGGTAAGTTAGCTCTCTAGAAGCCAGACGGTGACATCAATACGGTTGGAGGAGTAAGAGGCTTAGTTACTTTACGGTGACAAGACACTTACGACTGATTAGAAAATGAGAGTTTGGCCTTAAACTGAGCAGAAAGATTAGTCTGTTGTCGCCGTATGGCCTTTAGCGCAACCGTGTTTGTATAGTGTGTGTGCGTGTGTGTGTGTGTGTGTGTGTGTGTGTGTGTGCGCGCAACAGAAAACGTAAATAATGTACTAATTGACCACAGTAAGAAAGGTACACAATGTACATTGTGTTATAGCCATAAGTAATATATTTATACAGGTAAAGGCACTTGCCTCCCATGTGAGTGTCCTGGGTTCGCTCCCCAGGAACTCAACCGTTAATATATTACTTATTTAATATATGATGATCATGATGATGTTTATCAGTGAGCTGGATACAATCCTACCTGGAGGGGAGGGAACAGATGGTGGAAGTAAACGGTACCCTATCCCCCCCCCTCACAGTGAGCTGTGGTGTTCCACAAGGAAGCATACTAGGACCGCTACTATTCCTAATTTATGCAAATGACATGTCGTCAGCTTGTGACTGCAACTTGTTCCTGTTTGCGGACGACTCAGCCCTGCTGGTCTCTGACAAGAACAAGTTACAGGTTGAAAAAGCCCTCAGCTCGGAACTAGGCAAAATCTGCATATGGCTCGCCGACAACAAACTATCATTACACATGGGCAAAACAGAGTCCATTCTCTTCGGCTCAAATAACAAACTCAGCAAGACCGACGGCTTCTCGGTTACAGTGGGTGACAATATTATCACAAGGAAAGATGAAATTACCTACCTGGGTTCCATCCTAGAGGCTAATCTTTCCTGTGACAAAATGGCATCCAATGTAATAAAAAAAGTCAACCAACGAACGCGATTCTTGTACCGGATCTCCTCTCTGGTAAACAAGAATACCCTGAAGACTCTAGCAGGAGCACTCATTCAAGGGTACTACGACTATGCTTGCACCTCATGGTACCAAAGCACCTCAAAGGCACTAAAAAACAAATTACAAACATCTCAAAACAAGCTAGTCAGACTACTACTTGACCTGACTCCTAGAACCCACCTCACCCCTGCCCACTTTGACAACCTAGGATGGCTTAGAGTAGACGACAGAGTACAGCAACTTGCAATGGGCCTGGTCTACAAGATACACTACGCGACCAAGGTACCCATGTACATGTCAAAATACTTCCCAAAGGTCAGTGAATACCACGATCACAACACCAGAGGGAGCTCCACAAATCATGTAAAACCCAGATTCGGCTCAAACAAGGGACTAAACACGTTTCGCAATTATGCCACATCAATGTGGAACGCCCTGCCTAAAGCTGTAAAGGAATGTGAATCACTACCCACCTTCAAAAACACTCTCAAAAAACACCTACGTGAGACTGCAATTCGAAACTGGCCCCTACAAATGTCCTAACCTAGTTGTACAGTAAATGACCAAGTAAGGCTTTGTCAATATTCCAATGTACAGTGTAAAATGTGTGTGTGTCCCCTACCCAAACCCCCCCCCCCCCACCTCCAATGTACAGCCCTCACCCAACCCACCCAACCCCACCCCACCAACCTCCTCCAATGTACAGTTTCTACGCCAAATGTATATACACTCCTTTTCTGGACACTTTTGTATCACAAACAGTACTGTATTTGCAAATCTGATATGTCATAAATGTATAGATGTAGCAGTACTGTCTATCTGTATGTCATGTATGTCATATATGTTATGATGAATTGAAAATGGGGGACCCTGGTGGAAACAAGACGAAAGTCTTTCTCTGGTCTGCATCCCCTTAACAATTGTATGTATTGAGATGTACTGTACTGTACCCATTCTGCAATCTGTTAATAAACTTTTCAATCAATTCAATCAATCAATCAATGATGATGATGATGATGATGAAGACTTTATTTCAGACTCAAGGTCCATATTACACATAATATGACTCCAATAAACGACACATACATTTAAACATCATGTTCCTCCGCAGAGCATGGAAGCAAGTAGTCACAAACAAATGGCTTGCACTAGTCCGTCTTGGGAGCTTAACACTTTGAGCGCCACGCCGGGTTTTCCTTTTTACCCGCTGAATGCCACCATCGGCGCCAATGTTAACGTTAATATAGCCTAATCTATGTTTTACATTATGGCTATGTGTCTAATCTGCCCATCGCATTATCAAAGGCTATTTTCCAGTCAGTGCTGTCAAGGCAGATTGTTTTTTTATCGCGTCGTTTCCGCTTCAGAGCATTTAGAAAAGCACCCGTTTTCAGATAAAAAAACAGCCCATTCTGGAGCATTCTATGAAAATCGTCTTTTACTGGAATATTCCAAAACGTTGATATTTGTCAGCCTTTTTATGAATCGTTTTCAAATAAACGCTAGATGATCAATATTATACGTGCACGCAAGCACATTCGAGCCGCGCACGGATAATCGCCCCGTTGATTTCCTCTCGGACTTTTACAGTGAAACCGAAAGCGGACATTTCACAAAACAGCTTATAACTTCATCAAACTTACTCTGATTATCCTAACACTGATAACATAGAGTCCTTACCTGACATCAGATGGTATCCAACTGGTATATTCCAATTCCTGATCACCATTCGAAAAAATCGATAAGTGTATGGATCCAACGCGATACAGTAGAACTCCATGATCAGCGGGGCTCTGATGTTCCAGAATTAACTGTGGTAACCCCGGCTGGATCAGTGGACTGGAAAATGTGGAGAATTTTTTTCCCCATTCATTTTCATTGAGTCCATTCCAAAATCACTTATGTCATCTGAGAGACGACAGGGGGCGCTTTTTTCCACAATGATCGCCGGCGCCGCTCGGTTATACTCGGGTAGGCTCGGGTGATGCAATATGATTTCAGATCGCTAAAAAAAAAGAAAAAAAAAATTCCGAGAAATCTCGTGAGTGGCTTTCAACCACCTATAAAAAAACACGAGATATCTCGTGAGTGGCACGGAAAGTGTTAAGGAGGATCCTAAATGCTACCTGCAATTTTTGAATTTTTGCTGTGCTATAATTAGACCATAGGTGTGCAGTATAAAATGGAGTACAATGGTAGGGCGTTAGGTCACGTGACAGAATGCGGACGCTAGGAAGAATTCTACAAAATAACACAGAAGTACAAATATAAATATCCACTCTGTGCCAAATATATGACAATACATTTTACATTTCAACATTAAAATATACGTTTATGTGTTTTGTTTTAAAGTTTTGTATTATTTGATCAATGTCCGTTTTAATAATAATAAGTTATGAGATCATTAAAACAGTGACAGACCCGTAGAACGTAAATTACACATATATTTGAATATTATATTATTCATTGGATTAGCATAATATTTTCAGATTTTCTTTTTTTTATGTCAAGCATTATAGTCTCTATCATCCCTGAAAATGTCATTACAATGTGACCAACCTATATTAAGCTATTAAGGAAAGTATGTCAAAAGTAGTGGTAAAAAAGGTGCATTTGGTGCCATTCCTGAACACAGCTGTTCCATTGACATAATGCAGTGAGGTGCGTGGCCTTTTTGAACCCGTCTTGGTTCACAAAAAGTGTTGTATCTCTGCAATTGTAGGACCTATCTTCACGAAACAAAGTGCGTTGTGCTTCTTAGAGTCTGTTCTATAACATTGTCAATTGTACCAGCAGAAGCAATGTTTAAAATTGGTCCCTAACACCCTAACAATAGGCTCTGAACAGGCTTATTTTCACACTGTCTGTAAACATAACATTTCCGTGTCAATGAATCCAAAATGACAATGTGGTTAGAAGTGTTGGAGAAAATAAAAGCTAGCATATAATGGTAGTGTCTGGTTAGGAGCGAGGGATAATGGATGGATTATCCAATGGGGGGTC
Organism: Notolepis coatsorum; assembly: GCF_963971535.1. Lineage (NCBI taxonomy): Eukaryota > Metazoa > Chordata > Actinopteri > Aulopiformes > Paralepididae > Notolepis > Notolepis coatsorum. The sequence continues at coordinate 81,433,960 of NC_140180.1, read as the reverse complement.
CGGGAGGGGGGGGTACGAGCTAGAGCATGTGTGTAGGGTATTAGATAGCAGGTATTGGGGGTATATCCTGTATAAGACATTTAACTATATGGTGATTTCATTGGATGTGCACTGTTAATAATGCTTGTATATCTTATCGTGTGTTGTCATGTTTGTTTATGTTTGTTTAAAAAATAATAAAAAAATAAAATACAAAAAAAACAAAAATTTCCGTGCCAGCATATTGGCCTGTGCATACAGTTTGCAGCACTGGCGCTGCACATCAGCATCATCACTCATGCCATCAGTGATATTGTGACCCAAATATCGCACACTCTTCACCACATCTAGAGCGCAGTCAGACAGCAAGAAGGAGGGAAACTTTTGCTTCTGGTCCTCCTTAGTTTTCACTATCATAACAACACTCTTGTTGGGTTGAATTTGATATCATGTTGTATATACCATACACAGAGCAGATTTTAAGCAATTGCTGTAAACCAGCACTATAGGGGGACAGTATGACTAAATCATCAGCATAGATCAGATGGTTTATAAGGCTCTCCCCCACCATACATCCAGTCTTACATTCCCTTAGTTTAGTGGAGAGGTCATCCATATATACATTGAACAGGAAGGGAGACAAAATCCCGCCCTGTCTTACTCCATACCCACATTAAAATGAGCTGACATAGAGTTACCCCATTTAACTTGTATAAGCTGATGGGCATACCAAAATGCTAAAATCCTAACTGTGACCTTAGGAACCCCTCTTTGGGACAGTTTATGGAACAGTATGTTATGATTTATTTATTTATATCGAATAAAATAAATAGAATATTTATTTTAAATATATATTTCGTTATAGATTTTATAGCTATATTTCGCTATAGTGTTTGCCTTGATCTATGATCTTGTTTTGAGTTTATTTTCTAGACCATGTTGACACGTATTTTGTTCATATATCATTATGGACATTGATGAGATGGGAGTGGAACTTTGTACAAGCCCTTTGGGCTTCGTTCCCTCCTAGCACTGTTTTTTTTTTTTTTTTTTATAATAATGTGCTAAATAAATAAACTAAACTGAACTAATACATACACATTGTACATTTTTGTAAATGTGTCAATATATAACTTATGGCTATAACATAATGTACAATATGTACCTTTTTCCTGTCGTCAATAAGTACTTTATTTACATATTTTACGTAAGATTGGGCTGGCGTGTGTGCGTGCTTGCATGTGTGTGTGCCGTGCAGACAGTAGCTATATACATGTTTGACCACAATGAAGAATTAAAACATTTTGGTTTTCAAAAAAGCCAGGTAATATTGTAAAATGCTCTCTAAAGTGCTTGTGTGTGTGTGTGTGTGTGTGTGTGTGTGTGTGTGTGTGTGTGTGTGTGTGTGTGTGTGTGTGTGTGTGTGTGTGTGTGTGTGTGTGTGTGTGTGTGTGTGTGTGTGTGTGTGTGTGTGTGTGTGTGTGTGTGTGTGTGTGTGTGTGTGTGTGTGTTCCTGCAGTGGCTGAGAAGACACACGGGGCCATGGGGAACATTGCTGCTGCCACTGGTCTCGTGAAGAAGGACGAGTTCCCCGTAAGCGTAAGCACCACCCCATCTGTGATTTTTTTTTATTATAACTCTTATTCCACATCTTTACTCGTTATTGCCCGCCAATCTAATAACGCCAACAACGAGTTTACTCGTTTTTATAATCGTTATTTCCTTTATTCGCTATTGGCATTCATAATTCATCCAGGAAGGCTCCGGGGACCAGCTGGACCCTGTCTGATATTTCAACGCCTCAATACCGCCTCCTGGTGGATTTCGGGCGAGTTGCACTCTACTCTAAACCGGATGTGGTGCTCTCTGCATCGGGGGAAATCCTCTGGCAGAGATATCTTGTTATGTTGATCAAGACAAACACTTGAGTGCATTTGATCGCTTTCGAGACGCAAGAATCAATATGCTTTCAGCGTTTATTGCGTCATACAAACGGAAAAAATGGGACGGGGCCTATAACTCGCATTCTAGGAATTACTGCTATACACTCCAAAAACATACGTATATTCACGACGGTACTACCACGACAATGTATGAATGGAAAAATATAACGTTCCCACATCCGGAAAGATAGATACCCGATGTTGAATGGGCCATAGTAATGTCGATATAGCTATATAATATTTAAAAAGTTATAGCCCTGCAAAGAAGGTGAGCGACTCCATAGGCTTACAGCACTGGCAGAGAGTGGTATATGATGGGCAAACTGTGTGGCACAGAATGTGTTAAAGACTCTCATTCACAGTGGAAGTGATTGGGATTGACATTACAAATGTAAATACATGGACTGTCCAAAAAATAGACTCTTTCTATGCTTAGTCCACTGTGATGCCTGGTGGTGCTGATGTGGAAATGATTCACTTAAATCAAATCAAATCAAGTTTATTTGTATGGTCCGACAACACACGTTAATGTCCCCATGGGCCGGACACGTCTTCTTTAACATTTTCAGCGCCAGCCATTACCCTTATCCCTGTAGCTAATGCGCCAGCTTTCCATAGCCTATTTTCACTGTGCATCACTATGTTTGGAGAGCTATATCTATATTCTATATTATAGCTATGGAGACAATACTATGGTCATTTGACAGTCACTTTCTCCTGTCGAACATGCAAGAAAGAGATACATTTTTCATGTATATGTTCACGCGTCATCCCGTGGTGAATATTGTATAGTTTAGGAGTGATCTGGGCTAATTCCTGAAAAGCTGAGTTATAGGGCACTATGTGAATTTTGCTAAAGTCGTTGGCGTTTCTCGCCTGGACACGCGACTATTTCCAAATCAAATGTATATAATAGGTATTATGTTTCATCATGAATGCATCAAAGATCAAAGGGGGGGGGGAGTTTTTTGATGATCTGATCGTCATTAACGGCATTCGTTTTTAACACCACACACGCTGACCAGCTGGATCGATATGAAATCATTGTAGGATCAAGGTGGAATTTATGTTAGATAGTCCTTACCTTTGATCGGGGGTATTCCAAAAAGAATATTCCAATTGTCTGATCGCGATTTCCAGTATTGGTGTCCATCGGGTCCCCGACATAATCCGGCACAACACATGCATCGAGGGGCCATGGACGCGTTTCAATGTGATTGGGTGAAGCGTTCGACTTGCCTGGACCAAATTCTCCGTCCGGAGGACATTAGATGTGACACAGGGTCTGGAACAGGGTTTCAAAGGGTGGGCAATACTGCCACCTAGCTGGATTTGGCCGGTACTGCACTTTTGGCGTCTCAGTATGGCTTTCAGCGGTATAGGTCTGTGAGTGTAATATTGATATTAAAATCTAATAAAAGAAAAAACAATCTAAAAACTTAATATTACCTTTTTGGCGCCCAACGGTTGGCGAGCAAATACGTAATATTACGTGATTGGGCGTGAATGAGTTAAACAAGTCAAGAAGAAACATCACAATAAATCAAGAACAAAACAAAAACACCATAAAGTCCAATTTCTTTTTAAATAAATGCAACACTCCCAGACATAAGGAAAAACTCACTAAAACATAGCAATAGGAAAAAATGCACCACGGGAAATGTGGAGGAGAGAAACCTTAGAAGGGCCGTTCAAGGGGGGATCTCCCTTCTTAGATGTCAGTGATAGTAGTGTTGCAATAAAACAGGCGAAACAGTTGGTAAGCATGCACTCTGTTACGTGCCCCCGTGGGGAGACGCAACACTAGGCCACAGACAGGGTAGGTGAGGGTGCAGTGACACAAAACGCCAGAGACAGATTGAAATAAATAATAATATTTATTTCACAAATGAGGATCAGCAACACAGAGAGCAAAGAGGACCTACCAGTGAGCACCAAATAATATCAAAAGGAAACAAAAACCCTCCCCCCCTTTACAGGCGCGGACGCCCCAAAGTACAGGAGGTGGTGCTCACTCTAAAGCTGGTGTCTTTAACAGTAGTTCTCCTACGTGATGCAGAATGTAGACCCAGGGTATCTTCCTGCCCTCAATGTCCCTGTGTGCGAAACAAAAGATTAATAACAAGAAAAACAATCACCATAGGCTGGGTGACAAACAAATATACAAAGGATTAAGGTTAGACAGAAATGTACTACAAACACCAAAATACACAAGGATTCCAATAAAGAACTATTCACCAAATAGTTCTTCCTCAAAAGCACACAGCTCTACAATTACAATAATGCTCCAAAAGCCACAGTTCTACAATAAGGCTGAACCCAAAAGATATCTCTTAACCTAACTAACAGCACAAAGTGCCAGAGCCTTCACCAGCTCTATTACCACACAAACGGAGAGAGCTCTACCTACAAAAGCACAGAGACATAGTTACCACCAACACAGACCAAACGAACCAGGGAGCTAACTAACACTGAAACAAAAAGGGTATATGAAGGGAGAGTGGATGTTGATTGCAGAACGAGTCTCAGCTGCCGCTGCACCGGGGTGAGTTGCTGATTGACCAGCTGCTGCTGCAACTGGGAACCTGAGAGTGGGATATGTAGACACAAGAGGGAGACAAGACAACAACAAACAAAACATGCCTATATATACAACATAAGATACATTACTCCCTCTATATACATACATAAGGACACCGTCCGTAACACACTCATATGTGTAATGACACAGATAAGTGCATGCAATAGCAACTGAACATTTTGAAAGATTAAAAATAGAGCTGATGGCGGATCTATTTGAGGCATGGGGGCGGCACAGAGAGGGTTAACCCTTTCACTGCCACACGACAAAGGGTTAACCCTTTCACAACCACACTTCAGTGTTAACCCTTTCACTACCACACTACAGAAGGTTAACCTTCTGTAGTGTGGTTGTGAAAGGGTTAACCATTTGTCATGTGTCAGTGAAAGGGTTAACCTTCTGTATTGACACAGTGAAGGGGTTAACCCTTTGGTAGTGTTAGTGAAAGGGTTAAAAAACATATTCTCATGAATCGGCTCGTACAAAAAGTTGCCCAACAATTCTTAGTTCAATTCTGTGACTTTGCAGTTAAGTTAATGTCATAGTTAGGTTAAGGTTAAAGGAACACGCCAACACTATGGGAAATACGCTTACCGTCTTCTCCAGAGACAAGTCTGCTTTCATTCATTTGTGTTAAGCTAGGCTGTGCAGCCGGATAGCTTTCTATTCAATCCACAGAGAGGACAAGAAAATAGTTCTTGTCTGACTCTGGAGAAGACAGTAAGAGGATTTACCATAATGTTGGTGTGTTCCTTTAAAGTTATGGTTATGGTTGTGGTTAGTGTTAGGGTTAGGGTTATTATAAGGGGTGGAGTTAGGCGGTTAGGTGGCCGAGCGGAGATTGCGTTCGTCACCAACCCCGGAGCTGTGAGCTGGATTCGCCTGTTCGAATCCAGCTCACAGCTCCGGGGTTGTCACCAGCTTGGCTGGCCGTCTGCACTAATACAATTGGCTGTATTAGAGGGTGGGAGAAGCTGGCGGGGTGGGTCCGGGTCGTTGTAAAACAGCGACTCCTACAGTTCGGTCGGGGCGCCTGCTAAGCGCGGATAGGACTTGAGGGGGATAGTGTGATCCTCCCACACGCTACGCCCTCTCGATGAGAATCCGCGCTGCCAGGTGAAAAGAAGCGGTGATTGGCTGGACGTGTGTCGGAGGAAGCACGTGGTAGCCTCCACTCTCCCAGATGATCTGACTGTGGGGGGTAAGTGCGCAGCGACCAGGAAGGGACTGGGAATTGGCATACGACTAACATTGGGATGGGAGAAAAATCGGAGGAAAATGGAGGGGGAAAAAGACAAAAAAATAAAAATAAGGGGTGGAGTTGCAGTTCCTTGCTCACTCACCAAGTTGAAAGTCGGCAGTCATGAGAACAGAGTCAAAACAGTTAGGGGTTAAATGTCTCCCTCAAGGACACTTTGACACGTCCGGAATCAAACCAGAAACCATCTGATTACCATCCAGACGACCGCTCTACCTCCTGAGCTACTGTCGCCCCCAGGCAGGTGCCACATAATGACCTCTCTGATCTCTCTGTGGGACTATCAGCTCTCCTCCAACCCAGTCACACCCTGCCGACCTTAGCCAAGGTCACTGATATCTGTGTCCCTGTTTCCTATCAGTTAAAACACACGCGTGCGCGCACACACACACACACACACACACACACACACACACACACACACACACACACACACACACACACACACACACACACCACAGAGCGTCTGGGGTGCCAGGCAGAAAAGAAGAGAGGGGAGGGGAAGAAAAGAGAAGAGGAGAGGAGAGGAGAGGAGAGGAGAGGAGACAAAACAAGGTTAAGAGTGGACAGGTAAAGAGGAGAGGGGAGGAAGATGGCAGTGGAGAGGAGAGGAGAGAAGGGTAGAGGAGAGAAGATGAGAGGAGGAGAGAGGAGATGAGGGGATAGGGGAGGAGGGGAGTGGATAGAAGAGGAGTGTAGAGGAGGAGAGAGGAGAGCTGGGTAGAGGAGAGAAGAGGAGGGGAGAGGAGAGGAGTGTATAGGAAAGGAAAGGAGGGGATAGGAGTGGAGAGGAAAGGAGGGGAGAGTAGAGCAGATGAGAGGCGAGGAGAGGAGTGAAGAGGAGAGGAGAGGAGGAGAGCAGAGGAAAGGAGGAGAGAAGGAGAGTGGGGAGTAATGGAGGCAACAGGAGAGGAGGGGATAGGAAAGGATAGGAGAGCAGAGGCAAGGAGAGGAAAGGAGAGGAGGAGAGCAGAGGCAAGGAGAGGAAAGGAGAGGAGGAGAGCAGAGGCAAGGAGAGGAAAGGAGAGGAGGAGAGCAGAGGCAAGGAGAGGAGTGGAGAGGAAAGGAGGATATGAGGAGAGTGGGGAGGAGAGGAGAGGAGGATAAGACTGATAGTTTCCACAAAAGATATGGAACGGAGGTGTGGACCTTTAAGTCATTTCAGTATTTTGCCTAATAAATGGTAAATGGACTACATTTATATAACAGCTTTTATCCAAAGTGCCTTACAACATATGCAGCACACGGCGGAGGCAATGTGCAATATGCTGACCTGCTCATCGGGAGCAGTTAGTTAAGTGTCTTGCTCCAGGACACATCAAAACACTTCCCAGAGGAGCCGGAATCGAACTGGGAACCTTCTGATTACCAGACGACCTGAGCCCATAGTCTCTTGCGCCCTACATTGCCCTGACTATCCTGTCCTCTCCTTTAAACACACTCTACATTGACCACGTAGCGGCCAGAGCGCTGTGCTCCAACTCTCTTGCAGGCTTCATCTCTCTCACACTTTGGATGCACAGCGGCCACCTGCCGTCTGCAGGTCTGTCAGTGATGCAGAATGGTCTTCCTCCTGCCCTGTGCCCTCCTGCCCTGTACCCTCCTGCCCTGTACCCTCCTGCTCCCAGAGCAGGACCCTTTCCTCTGACGCACGCATCTAGTAAATATCCCCATCTGGTCTAAGAGGCTTCTTCAAGGTCATCTCTGTGGGGTACAACTTGGTTCTCATATCAGTGCAGTCCGACAAAATACCGCAGACCCGCTGCTATAGCCTTATATCACCATACTCATCACATTCCTCTACTATATACTGTTATATCACCATACTCATCACATTCCTCTACTATATACTGTTATATCACCATACTCATCACATTCCTCTACTATATACTGTTATATCACCATACTCATCACATTCCTCTACTATATACTGTTATATCACCATACTCATCACATTCCTCTACTATACAGTTATATGACCATATTCATCACATTCCTCTACTATACAGTATACACTATAAAACCATACTCATCACATTCCTCTACTACTATATATACAGTTATATCACCATACTCATCACATTCCTCTACTACTATATATACAGTTATATCACCATACTCATCACATTCCTCTACTATATACTCTTTTGCTGAAGGGGGCTCTTAAAATTTGCACGTTCGTATGTGAACCACTGTAGCAATATTGTTCTCATACAGTGCAATTATGATCCCATTGTACCACCCCATACAGACTACAGTGGTCTACCTGCATGGTATGTTAGTTGTTTTGTTAGTCTTGTCTTAGCACTGTGTCCATGCTAATCGTGTCTGGTGGGCTTACAGTTATAATGCTGGCCGTGATGGGAGAACAGGGGATTATGGTCTGTTCCACTGTGGCCTAATTGACTTAATTAGCGCAGTGTTTAAAAATAAATATGCTGTGACCCACTAGCTTAATTTCCAGGCAACCAGAGTCACAGGTGCTGTATTACAAAGCAAACCGGATACTTTTAATACAGGACGTGATTTTTACCCTTTGAGGTCTATTCTACAATCTCACACATGAGATTAGAATTTTGAGAACTGAACATGTCACAATGGCTACTGCCCATATATGGGTATCGTTTGGGAATTATTTTTGTTCTCTCTTTCTCTCTCACTCTCTAAAATGAGCGTGGGTAATCCACTCCCCTTAGAATTTGGTTCTTTATTGAAACAGTAGGAAGGCTAAGAGGGAGACAGAGGAGAGAATGTTCTTTATTGAGACAGCAGGGAGACTGAGAGGTTGATATAGGAGAGAAGACACAGGAGAGAAGGTTCTTTATTGAGACAGCAGGGAGACTGAGAGGTAGATATAGGAGAGAAGACACAGGAGAGAAGGTTCTTTATTGAGACAGCAAGAAGGCTGAGAGGAAGACAGAGTAGGAGAGAAGGTTCTTTATTGAGGCAGTAGGAAGGCTGAGAGGGAGACAGAGGAGAGAAGGTTCTTTATTGAGACAGTGGGAAGGCTGACAGGGAGAGAGGAGAGAAGGTTCTTAGTTGATACCGTTGAAAAGCTGAGAGAGAGACAGAGGACAGAAGGTTCTTTATTGAGACAGTTGGAAGGCTGATTTAGAGACAGATGACAGAAGGTTCTTTATTGGGACAGTTAGAAGGCTGATGGGGAGACAGGGGAGAGAAGGTTCTTTAATGAGACAGTTGGAAGGCTGACAGGGAGACATGGGAGAGAAGGTTCTTTATTGAGACAGTTGAAAGGCTGATAGAGAGACAGAGGACAGAAGGTTCTTTATTGAGACAGTTGGAAGGCTGATGGGGAGACAGGGGAGAGAAGGTTATTTAATGAGACAGTTGGAAGGCTGACAGATGAGAGAAGGTTCTTTATTGAGACAGTTGGAAGGCTGACAGGGAGACAGAGGAGAGAAGGTTCTTTATTGAGACAGCAGGGAGACTGAGAGGTAGATATCGGAGAGAAGACACAGGAGAGAAGGTTCTTTATTGAGACAGCAAGAAGGCTGAGAGGAAGACAGAGTAGGAGAGAAGGTTCTTTATTGAGGCAGTAGAAAGGCTGAGAGGGAGACAGATGAGAGAAGGTTATTTATTGAGGCAGTTGGAAGGCTGACAGGGAGACAGAGGACAGAAGGTTCTTAGTTGATACCGTTGAAAAGCTGAGAGAGAGAGACAGAGGACAGAAGGTTCTTTATTGAGACAGTTGGAAGGCTGATTTAGAGACAGAGGACAGAAGGTTCTTTATTGGGACAGTTAGAAGGCTGACAGGGATACAGAGGATAGAAGGTTCTTTATTGAGACAGTTGGAAGGCTGACAGGGAGACAGAGGAGAGAAGGTTCTTTATTGAGACAGCAGGGAGACTGAGAGGTAGATATAGGAGAGAAGACACAGGAGAGAAGGTTCTTTATTGAGACAGCAGGGAGACTGAGAGGTAGATATAGGAGAGAAGACACAGGAGAGAAGGTTCTTTATTGAGACAGCAAGAAGGCTGAGAGGAAGACAGAGTAGGAGAGAAGGTTCTTTATTGAGGCAGTAGGAAGGCTGAGAGGGAGACAGAGGAGAGAAGGTTATTTATTGAGACAGTGGGAAGGCTGGCAGGGAGACAGAGGACAGAATGTTCTGTATTGAGACAGTGGGAAGGCTGACAGGGAGACAGAGGAGAGAAGGTTATTTATTAAGACAGTTGGAAGGCTGACAGGGAGACAGAGGACAGACTGTTCTTTATTGAGACAGTTGTAAGGCTGACAGGGAGACAGAGGACAGAATGTTCTGTATTGAGACAGTGGGAAGGCTGACAGGGAGACAGAGGAGAGAAGGTTCTTTATTGAGACAGTTGGAAGGCTGACAGGGAGACAGAGGACAGAAGGTTCTTAGTTGATACCGTTGAAAAGCTGAGAGAGAGACAGAGGACAGAAGGTTCTTTATTGAGACAGTTGGAAGGCTGATTTAGAGGCAGAGGACAGAAGGTTCTTTATTGGGACAGTTAGAAGGCTGACAGGGATACAGAGGATAGAAGGTTCTTTATTGAGACAGTTGGAAGGCTGATAGAGAGACAGAGGACAGAAGGTTCTTTATTGAGACAGTTGGAAGGCTGATGGGGAGACAGGGGAGAGAAGGTTCTTTAATGAGACAGTTGGAAGGCTGACAGGGAGACAGGGGAGAGAAGGTTATTTAATGAGACAGTTGGAAGGCGGACAGACGAGAGAAGGTTCTTTATTGAGACAGTTGGAAGGCTGACAGGGAGACAGAGGAGATAAGGTTCTGTATTGAGACAGTTGGAAGGCTGATGGGGAGACAGAGGAGAGAAGGTTCTGTATTGAGACAGTTGGAAGGCTGACGGGGAGACAGAGGAGAGAAGGTTCTTTATTGAGACAGTTGGAAGGCTGAGAGAGAGGGGACAGAAGGTTCTTTAGTGAGACAGTTGGAAGGCTGATAGAGAGACAGAGGACAGAAGTTTTTTTATTGAGACAGTTGGAAGGCTGACAGGGAGACAGGAGAGAAGGTTCTTTATTGAGACAGTTGGAAGGCTGACAGAGGAGAGAAGGTTCTTTATTGAGACAGTTGGAAGGCTGACGGGGAGACAGAGGAGAGAAGGTTCTTTATTGAGACAGTTGGAAGGCTGACACGGAGACAAAGTAGAGAAGGTTCTGCATTGAGACAGTTGGAAGGCTGACAGGGAGACAGGAGAGAAGGTTCTTTATTGAGACAGTTGGAAGGCTGACGGGGAGACAGAGGAGAGAAGGTTCTTTATTGAGACAGTTGGAAGGCTGACGGGGATACAGAGGAGAGAAGGTTCTTTATTGAGACAGTTGGAAGGCTGACAGGGAGACAGAGGAGAGAAGGTTCTTTATTGAGACAGTTGGAAGGCTGATGGGGAGACAGAGGAGATAAGGTTATTTATTGAGACAGTTGGAAGGCTGATGAGGAGACAGATGAGAGAGGGTTCTTTTTAGAAACAGTTGGAAGGCTGACAGGGAGACAGAAGAGAGAGGGTTCTTTTTAGAGACAGTTGGAAGGCTGACAGGGAGACAGAAGAGAGAGGGTTCTTTTTAGAGACAGTTGGAAGGCTGACAGGGAGACAGAAGAGAGAGGGTTCTTTTTAGAGACAGTTGGAAGGCTGACAGGGAGACAGAGGAGGGAGACGCAGGACAGGCGGCTCTGGCGAGATTCAATCCCAGGCCGGCAGTGATACCTGTGGTTCCAGGGGACAGGGGCACCAGGCTTTGACATTTAAACATGAGAAATCATTATACCCGAAAGAGGCTGATATCAATCTTCCACTGTCCAGTCATTTGATAATCCATGTTTTTCTTCATGATACAAGCGTTTGGTTTTAGTTTTTTCTTTTTTCAATATTGATAGAAATTCTGTAGTTGTAAATTAAACTCTTCTCTTTCACTTCTCTCTCTCTCTCTCTCTCTCTATCTCTCTCTCTCTCAGCCTGAGGAGTATGGGCAGGAGGCCATGGAGGGCCAAGGAGAGGCGATGCTGGAGCCAGAAGGGACATATGATGACACCCAGCAGGTAATGAGGCCCAAACAAAAATGGCTGTTCCACAGTCTGGCTTCTGTATGGTTGTCACCAGTCAACAGTTAACAAACAATACATGATCTCATTTATATACCAGTAGTCATCAGAATTTATAAATCATTAGCTAACAGTTTGGTATCGATCGATTCATTGTTAACATAACAAATAGCTAATGTATATAGGTATAGCTGTCCTGTAGCCTGCAGTGTGTTTTATTTTGATCTACACTTTCTTTTTATTTTATTTTTTACATTATGAAATGTTTTTTGAACTTCCAACTAACATTCTTCACAAAAAATGTATAGAACATTAACAAACACACCCACAACACCATCCTACCACCCTCCCACTGCCCCAACTCAACCATCCTACCACCCTCCCACTGCCCCAACTCAACCATCCTACCACCCTCCCACTGCCCCAACTCAACCCTCCTACCACCCTCCCACTGCCCTTCCTCCCCCATCCTACCACCCTCCCACTGCCCCAACTCAACCCTCCTACCACCCTCCCACTGCCCCTCCTCCCCCATCCTACCACCCTCCCACTGCCCCAACTCAACCCTCCTACCACCCTCCCACTGCCCTTCCTCCCCCATCCTACCACCCTCCCACTGCCCCAACTCAACCATCCTACCACCCTCCCACTGCCCCAACTCAACCATTCTACGACCCTCCCACTGCCCCTCCTCCCCCATCCTACCACCCTCCCACTGCCCCAACTCAACCATTCTACGACCCTCCCACTGCCCCTCCTCCCCCATCCTACCACCCTCCCACTGCCCCAGCTCAACCCTCCTACCACCCTCCCACTGCCCCTCCTCCCCCATCCTACCACCCTCCCACTGCCCCAGCTCAACCCTCCTACCACCCTCCCACTGCCCCAGCTCAACCCTCCTACCACCTCCCACTGCCCCAGCTCAACCCTCCTACCACCCTCCCACTGCCCATCCTACCACCTTCCCACTGCCCCAACTCAACCCTCCTACCACCCTCCCACTGCCCCAACTCAACCCTCCTACCACCCTCCCACTGCCCCAGCTCAACCCTCCTACCACCCTCCCACTGCCCCAGCTCAACCCTCCTACCACCCTCCCACTGCCCATCCTACCACCTTCCCACTGCCCCAGCTCAACCCTCCTACCACCCTCCCACTGCCCCAGCTCAACCCTCCTCCCCCATCCTACCACCCTCCCACTGCCCCAGCTCAACCCGCCTCCCCCATCCTACCACCCTCCCACTGCCCCAGCTCAACCCTCCTACCTATGCAGTTTTCCACAGCTCACCTGAAAAAGCAGTGATTGGCGTTTTTCTTTCTTTTAGATGTAGTGTCAGTTTAGTCGTGACTTGGAAGGGTTGGAGGAGGGGGGAGGGGGCGGGGGGGATGACTCCATCCACATAAATGCAGAAGGAGGCTCATCAATATTCACCGTGGCTAGGCGGTAACACATTTCAACCGTATTGCATTTCAGCAACGCTCCTCTTTGTAATCCTACCCCCCGTGTCTGTCCCTCAGAAGCATTAGAGCACAGCGTGAGTTATGGTGCTCATAACCCCCCCTCCCACCAAAAATATAAATAAGAGGGGGTTTGATTTAATAAGTCAGATGGCACATACACAGTTGGGTATGGTGCCTCCTGCATTTAGCACAGTGTGTGTGTGTGTGTGTGTTTATTTGTTTCTGTGTGTGTGTGTGTTTATTTGTTTCTGTGTGTGTGTGTGTGTGTGTGTGTGTGTGTGTTTATTTGTTTCTGTGTGTTTGTTTGTGTGTGTGTGTGTGTTTATTTGTGTGTGTGTGTGTGTGTGTGTGTGTGTGTGTGTGTGTGTGTGTGTGTGTGTGTGTGTGTGTGTGTGTGTGTGTGTGTGTGTGTGTGTGTGTGTGTGTGTGTGTGTGTGTGTGTGTGTGTGTGTGTGTGTGTGTGTGTGTGTGTGTGTGTGTGTGTGTGTGTGTGTGTGTGTGTGTGTGTGTGTGTGTGTGTGTGTGTGTGTGTGTGTGTGTGTGTGTGTGTGTGTGTGGAGGATGGGAGCGAGTCCAGGACAGATGGCTATTTTTGGACGCAGGTTCTCGAGGACGAGACGGTCTGTACTGAACCCATGCCTGTATCAACCAGATAGACTGAGATACTAAATGAAAATGTATAATAATAAATTAAATCGCACAATTCACGTTATGTTTAATGCGTGATTTAGGATGTAAAATGGTTGGTGGTTAGGTTGTTGGAATTAGATTCGATTAAAATGTATCATTATACAGCACAAGTACAGTACAACGAAAAGAAGTTGGCATCCAACCAGAGTGCAAATGTAACAGTAAAGTGCAATGATAATATACAATGTACAGGTGATTAAACTGGGTATGAAATATATAAATTAAAGACATAATTTCCTCTTATTCTACCTATATTTTTCCTGATAGGTCGACTAGATCTAAATGTTCAGATAAAGGTGGCAAATGTGACACGATGTTCAGCTCTGCACATGCCTGCCAGGCTACGTTAGTGTGTAGCCTTTAATTAATGTACCATTTAATTCCATGGGCAGGATACACTATTCATTTCCCAGAATTCCCTCCACCAAGGGCTTAATCTTCACATCAGATTAGCGAGAAATATAAAGTGTAATTGTGTGTCTAGATTGTAATGGGAGTGGAAACGCCGTCCTGATTCAGCGGCACGTCTCTCAGACAGTAGAGCCTGCTTCTATCTGTGCCCTTCCTCCTCCATCGCTCTCTCTTTCTCCTCCTCCTCCTCCTCCTCCGCATCTCTCCCCTCCCCCATCCTCCCCGTGTACTCTCAGCACGCAGCGCACGCTCTGCCTGAATGGGTGTGGTGGTGACGTGCACTGCCTTGGTGCATTGTGGGTAGTGTCAGGGTCTCCCTGCAGTGCTGTAAACATGGAGTCTCTCCGCTGTTCCATCGAGCAGCGCCGCATGACAGCCGACCGATATAAAGATATAGAAGCACATATCCTGGTCTAGAACCCCACACTCTCTTTATGAGAAGATGACCTCATCACGTTGCATAAGTGATGACCGGAGCCCTTGTGACATGTGTGAGGAGGATGAGGAGGAGGGGGGGGGGGGAGAGGAGGAGGAGGAAGCTCGTGAGGGTTTTGCGAGGATGCTGAGGATATGAGCACAACGTGTCCTTGAGGCTGGCGTGAGCTCACTCTGCCCCCTGCTGGACTGAGAGAGTCACTGCGGCAGTACGGCGACATAGAGTAGTGACGTCATTGTTACCGTCTGTCTCGTGCTGCTCCATAGACTTTCACCAGAACCATTGCTGCAGAAGACGTTAGGAGAGCAACATATCATCACGACATTTCTTGAAACCTTTGTATTGGAAGAAGTGAAATAATCTCACAACAACGGCAGACAATCATGTTATTGTTATTGTTATTTTTCTAGTTCAAATATAACCAGAGATATGCCATTTTACATATTGAATGTCTCAAAATTTACTGGGAACCTTTTTCAACATGCATTGGTGACATTCAACATGTAAAATGGCATATCTCTGGTTCTATTTGGACTAGAATAATAATATTGGTATCTCTGGAAAGGTAGCATTCTCCTATGTCTTTCCAGAATGGCTGATATGAAATGTAGGGGGGGCTCAGCACCCCAAAAAGCGATCTAATGACATTGATGCCTGCCATGGCCAGTAGGGGGCGAATTTGCAGTGGCCCAATATCAAGATTTCTTCTAAATATATTAAGCTACATTATGTACCAAGTTTGACGCCTTTATCACAAAGTGCACAATTCTTCAGCTAAACTGCCCCACACATGTGGTCCTAGCCTTCACTACTCTCCTTGTGAGTCATTTGGTCCTTTTGAAGTGGAAACAACTTACTCCTAATACAATCTCATTTCTAATACACACTCAGAGGGTCCTCTCAAACCTTGGTCATGGAGGCCCCTTCTGGCCTGTTGTGACTCCATACCAAACCCCTTGATAAGGAATAGGGTGGAGCTCACAAGTGTCCTATTGCAGCAGTGAGCAACTACATTTCACCCAGGGTCCCCCCTCTACTGCCAACTTCCATTTAGTGCCTCTTCTTTCTCTTTCCCCCAGGAGAACCAGGACTACGAACCAGAAGCATAAAAACCAACATTCCAAGCCACCGTCCAACCAGCAGCACAATAACATTTATAATAACAATAAAAAGGACAAACATGCTGAAACCGTCACAATTAAACCCCTGTTGCAAAAAAGTACAAAAAAAAGCATTCCCACTGGAAAATGTTCTTCCTTCAAGACAAATCTTTTATTATGATAATATTGTAAATGTCATGTTATCAATGTAATGTGTTGGGTGTAGGTATTTATTGAGATGTAGGGGCCATCCTCAATCGGTCTCATTTCCTTGAATCCCTCCCAATGAAATAAGACCAGATCCAGGGCCCTTGTGACTTAGTCCTTGTGTGTAATATCTGTATTTAGAACATGTGTGATAGATGTTCTCCCATCTTCCAATGACACGTTGGGAGTGACCCCAAAACAAAAAAAGTCCGGTTGCAAACAGATAGTGACTACAATAATAATAATAATCCTCTTAAGTGTCGACGCCTGTTTGTGGGGTTCTCTCTTTTGCATTTCCTTTGAAAAAGCAAGTTATTTATTTATTTATTTAATGTTTTTTGAAGTAAGAGTTTTATACATTGTATCTTTATAGTTGCTTGTGAAATCATTCCAGTGGAAATCTTCTATCTGTTAGAAATGGACAAACTATACATGTTTGTGTGTGTGTGCGTGCGTGTGCGTGTTTGTGTGTACTGAGAGATTTTAACGAGTTAAAAGTCAGTATATTATGTCTTGAAATCATAATGGTTGTCGGATCAATAATGTGCTTTAAAACGCAGGACTTGTCAATATAAAGGTTTACGTGTCGAGCCAGACGAACAAATCCTCTGTAAATAAAACGTGGAAAAAAAGAAACACTGTGTTCCTTTTTTTCTTTGGGCTTTATCTGAATTTAACGTCTCCCTGGTTATTTGGACGCCATGTGAGCGATGCCTGAGGACACTTTGACGCAGTGGTGCAAGAACCGAGACGGGGAGGAACCGAGACGGGGAGGGACAGAGAAGTGGAACTCCCTACTAGCTACTTATGTTACCAGCTCTGAGAAAATAAGCAGAGAATTGAATGGAGTGAGACATAAAATAGCTTATACCAGTAAAAGCCCCATGTTTAGGGTCTTAGAAACATATTGATGTGTTAGTGTTAGTCATTCAGTGGATCTTCTTTAAAAGGGATTTCTGTTATATTTTGGTTGCATACTGATGACGTATTTCACCTTTTTTGATGATTTACAAACTGAGGGTGAGCTAAGTGATTTGGCTAGTTTTTACATCAAATTGAGAAATTTTAACTTACTGTACGATATTGAAATTTGCATTCCTGATATTTAAGCTGCTGATTGCTATTTTACTGATGTAAAACACATAATTTCCTGTGTGGAGGATGATTTTCCTGTCCTACCAGACACCAGTGTTTAGAACAGGAATGTCTTAGAAGACACCAGTGTTTACAACAGGAATTTTCTACCAGACACCAGTGTTTAGAACAGGAATTTCCTACCAGACACCAGTGTTTACAACAGGAATGTCCTACCATTTACATTTTACATTTAGTCATTTAGCTAAATGACGCTTTTATCCAAAGTGACTAACAAGACAGCAGGAAGGGTACAACTCTATCAGCTGAGTAACAATGTTCATCAAAGTGTTGAGTGCTACAGTGTAGGTTAGTATATTATTAGGACAAATGCATGACAGTAAGGTTAGTTAGCGTTAGAGTTTTTTTTATTATTATAATTTTTAAATTTCAGACAATGATTGAAGAAGTGCGTCTTTAGTCGATGGCGAAAGATCAAGAATCAAATCAAATTTATTTGTAAGGCCCGACAACACACGTTAATGTCCCCATGGGCCGTACACGTCTTCTTTAAACAAGTCAAGAAGAAACATCACAATAAGTCAAGAACAAAACAAGAACACCATAAGGTCAATTTTTTTTTAATAAATGCAACACTCCCAGACATACCCCACGCGAAGGTAAGGAAAAACTCACTAAAACCTAGCAATAGGAAAAAATGCACCACAGGCAATGTGGAGGAGAGAAACCTTAGAAGGGCCATTCAAGGGGGGGATCTCCCTTCTTAGATGTCGGTGATAGTAGTGTTGCAGTAAAAACAGGCAAACAGTTGGTAAGCATGCACTCGTGTGTAGTGAAACACAGATGAGTGCATGCGATAGCAACTGAACATTTTGAAAAATTTAAGATAGAGCTGATAGCGATAGCAACTGAACATTTTGAAAGATTAAAGATAGAGCTGATAGCGGATCTATTTGAGGCACAGGGGCGGCGCAAAGAGGGTCGCATCCTCCCGGTCTTAATCACGGGACGTTCAACACTCCAGTCATCACTCCGAGACAGCCGGAGACAGGGGGCGGCGCAGAGAGGGTCGCATCTTCCCGGTCATCATCACGGGACATCCAACACTCCGGTCATCACTACGAGACAGCCGGAGACAGGGGGGCATGCAGAGAGGGTCGCATCCTCCCGGTCTTCATCACGGGACATCCAACACTCCGGTCATCACTCCGGGACAGCCACTCACAGGGAGACAGGGAGACGGGACAAGCGTTAGACAGCTCACGTGATTGTGATGGGCGGACATAGCAATAGATACAAGTGGTAAGCATATATGTGAATAGAATAGATATATGACGTAAGCATATTATGTGAATAGAATAGAAGTACTTAACCCAGCAATGAAACCATGTTGACAGACCACGGACAGAAGACGGTAAGAAGCTGACCCATGGCCTCTGTGGTGCACATAGAACAGTCACTGCAATCTTGGCCAAGACCCCGAGACATCCACCACCTTAGTCAGCACTACGAGACAAGCACTCAGAGAGATGGGGGGGGGGGGGGGGGGGGGGGGGGGTTGGGACAGGGGTTAGAGAGTTCCCATGTTTGTAGTGGGCGGAGATGGAGCAATAAATACATGTAGTGAGCAAATGCATACATGGTGACAGTAGAATCATAGTATATAAGAAAATTGTGAAATAGAGTAATAGATAGAACTACTGCAAGCATATGGATACAGGATGAGATACAAGACAATAGCTCAGGGCCGTATACCCGTGGGGGCAGGAGAAGTCACTCAGAAGGTTCAGCACTGCAGGCCAGACAGAAGACGGTATGAAGCTGTTCCATGGGACCGGTTGAGACAGAGACAGAGGTTAAAAGGTTGTCCCATCCCATCGAGCTGCGCAGGTGAAAAGATGCGACTGCTGTTACCGCAAGTACCGGAGGGGACTTGTGCTATGTATGACTTAGTCCACATTGCAGCCGGCTTGTGGGAGGCAAGAAACAGCGTTCGTGACAGGGGAGGGTTGAATTGGATGATACGAAATTGGGATGGGAGAAAATATAGAAAATGGGAGAAAAAGTGGATAAAAAAAAAGGAATCGATAGAAGCCCCGCATTTTGTGAGCGCATAGCACGAGCGGGCGAGTATCGGGAGATGAGATCGGATAGATAGAGCGGTGCAAGCCCATTTAAAATTGTGTAGGTGAGGACTAGCACTTTAAAGTCAGATCGGGCTTGAATATGAAGCCAGTGTAGGGCGGACAAAAGTCTAGACGTGATGAGACAAAAGCATGAATTAGAGTTTCAGCATCAGCCAGAGTGAAAATGGTGCAAATTTTTTCGATAATTACGAAGATGGAAGAAGGCAATTTTGGTGAAATTTTTTATATGTGCATTAAATGGGAGGGAGGAATAAAAAATTACTCAGAGGTTTTTTATGGTGGAGCTCTGGGATACATGACAAGTATCAAAGTTGAGGGAGATGTCCTGAAACAGGCCTCTGTGGTTTGGGGGGCCAACAATTAACATCTCAGTTGTATCTGCATTAAGGAGTAGAAAGTTTTGCGACATCCACTTTTTGACGGCAAGCAGGCAAGCCTCAAGATTTTGTAATTGGGAGGAATCATTTGGCTTAATAGGTATATATATAATTGGGTGTCATCAGCGTAAAAATGAAAGTTTATGCCAAATTTGCATATGATATTGCAGAGGGGTAGCATGTAAATCGAAAATAGCAAAGGGCCCAGGACAGAGCCTTGTGGGACACCGCATTGCACTGGGAGGGTCTCAGATGTTAAATCATTATAGACCATGCAGTGTGTTCTATCAGTTAAATAAGATTTAAAACAAGCAAGTGCGTGACCCCCATACCAGGGCATACAGTGAAATGCGGGTGGTCTTGCCCGCATTGATTGTGCAAAATACAATAATAAAATAGAATAAAATAGGCATCGAAAAAATTAAATAGATAAGACAAAAGATATGCATGGTAAAAAAAAATACATGCTAGGTGTTATGGTTTGTAACCGACCTCAAACGCAACGGCACAGACAGGAAGTTCAGAGTTAGCCAAATGCTAGGGCGTATTTATTTACAGAGTCAAAAGAAGGATAAAGTACAATAATCAAACAAACGGGGAGACTGCCTTCGGCAGAGTCATCTGCCGCTCTGCAGAATCCTCCTGGTGATAGTGGTGGGGAATTGGCATGTGACGTTGTAGCGGCTCTGCAGATACTCCCAGCAGATAGTGGTGGGGAATTGGCATGTGACGTTGTAGCGGCTCTGCAGATACTCCCAGCTTTCACTCAAGGTGGAAAACGGAGAGAGAGAGAGAGATATCAGAAACAGTCCAACGAAACACAGAGGCAGTGTGGTTCCCTCCTCCCTAGCTGGGTCCAGAACCAATTGACAGTGACAGTCCTCAGTGTTCCCCACAACACACAATTTAGCCGAGTTAGTGCAACAAAACGAAGTCTTCAGTGTCTCTTCTAAGACACACAATCAGAATAATCCAGAGGGGTTTGGTTCCACTCACCCAAGCGCAACGCGTAAAGCGGGCAAAACGAGGCGCAGCTCCAAACGGGGAACAAGGTTCTCCACAGCGGTTCTCCACAGAAAGGTCCTGGAGAGAAAGTAGACCAGGAACAGCAACGGGGAAAAGCAGGCAAATGCAGTTGTATTCCAGAACGACCCGACAACGATAGAAGGAAGGTCCTGGTATATAAAGCCCTCTGGGGCGCTAATCACAAACTATGACAGCTGCGTGATGAAAGTGGCAATCGTTCAAAAAGCGTGTGGTGGGGAATGCACCAATCAGCACCATACCTCAGGAGAGCGTGTGGCGGGGAACCAACCAAACCTCACACTAGGTTCCTGAGAAACTGGTTCTTATATACACTACTATGCAATATACAATTTACAATGTTAACTCTTACTGTATCTAAACTATACAGTACCTCCTTTTAAAGTGTTTCTAAAGATAATATTTTTTAAAAGTGACATTTTGTTTAAAGTGATTTTTTTAGCGGTTGCCGCATGAGTAGTGTGTGTGTGTCTGTGTGTGCTCATGTGTATTTGTGAGTGGAGAGTTCAGTGTTCAGTGTTCTGATGGCCTGGGGGAAGAAGCTGAGTCGGAGTCTCTCTGTTCTTGCAGCGTGTGACCGTAGGCGCTTGCCTGACCGCAGCAGCTTAACACTATGGCGTCCGAGAACGAGTATATACGTGTTTCGAAAAAGAGCGTTGTGGACCAGAGCCACGAGTATATACGTGACGAGTTGTTATTGTTTTATTACATATTTATAACGCTTCTTAGGTACCCGATCCACTACCAGCATCTTTTCACATATTTGATTTTCGAAACATGCAGTACCGGCCAGACCCGTTTAGGGGCCCCATCGCTCCACTGCAGTATCATTATGTGAATAAAAAAAAATGCAAGTACAGTTCTGTGGGTGGATCATAGTTCCTTGATCCCAGCCGAACATCCTCCATCTTGGATCAGCTTGCAGAGCGTTTTTTTCAGCGTGGAATAATGGGATTTATGATTAGCCAATGTGCATATCGATCTACGAGAATCCGATGACTGGTGAGGAAATGCTGCCGGCGATCACATGGCCTGACGGTAGGATAATATTACCCCAAATTACAGCTGGATTGGACATTGTTTTATAACGTAACGTGATCGGTCAATGAAAATGCTATATTGAATGCACACTTTATTGCTAATCAATAATAGTAATCGGCGTTCCCCGCCGCCCCCATTTCATCCATAGATGCTCTGTAATAGTCCGGATGCTACGCAGTTTGTTTTATTTCATTCGTATATATACAGCAGAAATGGCGTTTGATATAACGGCGCCAACATTTAGCCTATTCTGCAGCCTCCTGCAGAAAAGCCTAGACTAAAAGCGCGATATACCTTATATTCACGACGCTATAAAATGACAACCAACCGATGGATTTTTATTTTCTTTAAGCCATTATGAAGGCACGGTTTATGCACTCAAGTGACAATGAGAATGGACATATAGCAATACTATAAATGATATATAAAGCTCTTAGAAAGTACATCGGTTTGTTTACAATCCGCTGTCCTCTGAGGCCTAAATCGCTGAGCCCCCCGCCGGTCGCCATAGTGTTAAACAGGCTGTTTAAACAGGCTGGGGTGGTGAGGGTCTTTCATAATTCTGCAGGCTCTGGATTTGCACCTCCTGTTATATAAGTCCTGCAGGGGTGGTAGTGCAATACCTGTAGTACGCTCAGCTGAGCGCACCACTCTCTGGAGTGCCTTCCTGTCCTGTGCCGTGCTGTTTCCAAACCAGGCAGTGATGTTTCCAGTCAGAATGCTCTCTACAGCCCCGGAGTAGGCGTGGAGTATCTTCCCCGATACTCTGAACTTCCTTAGCTGTCTCAGGTGATAGAGGCGCTGTTTCGCCTTTTTAACCACAGAATTTATGTGTGTAGACCATGTCAGGTCCTCTGTGATGTGGACTCCCAGGTACTTGAAACTGCTCACCCTGTCCACGATAGCCCTGTTTATCCACAACGGCGTGTGTGTCCCCTGCTGTATTCTCCTGGTGGGGACTATGGTGTTGAAAGCTGAACTATAGTCAATGAACAGCAATCTCACATAGCCCCCCTTCTGACTGTCAAGGTGAGATAGTGTGTTGTGCAGTACTTGGGAGACCGCATCGTCAGTGGACCTGTTTGCCCTGTATGCAAACTGCAGTGGGTCCATGTTACTAGGAAGGGAGGCACAGATGTAATCCTTGACCAGCCTCTCAAAGCATTTCATGACCACAGAGGTGAGTGCCTGTACTCATTCAGGCTTGTTGGAGAGGAGTTTTTTGGCACAGGGATTATGGTTGACATCTTGAAGCAGGCAGGGATCACAGACTCAGCCAGAGATATATTGAATATGGATGTAAATACTGGGGCCAGCTGGTTTGCACAGGACTTAAGTATTCGTCCTGTTATCCCATCTGGGCCAGCCGCTTTCCGAGTATTTATACCCTTAAACATCAATCTCACGCTGTGTTCCGTCAATGAGAGAGTGCCCCCCCCCCCCGTGGATGAGCCCCCTCTTCCCGCGGTAGCCGGCACGTCAATGACGTTATTAGCCGGTGAGCTAACGTCGCCACTGCTCGCTCCAAAACTGGCGTAAAAGGAGTTTAGTTCATCCGTGAGAGAGGCGTCGGCACTCACTATTGAGGGGGGACTGACTTTATAATCAGTTATCGTACTCCCCGCCATAAGCCTCTCGTGTCGTTCTGTGCCATCTGTGTCTCCATCCTGTTTGCATATCGCCGTTTAGCAGCCCGCACCTCCTTGCGTAGCATATAGGCTGCTACCTTATACTCTTCCATACTTCCCGATGCTCTGCCCGAGTTGTAAGCAGCGGTACGAGCATTCAGGGACACTAGGATGGAATTGTCCACCCACGGTTTCTGGTTTGGGAAAACCCGCACCTTGTGGGGACAATACCGTCAGCTAATGTTGCTATAAAGCTAACAACAACATCAGCGTATTCACTGACGTCACTGGAGCTCGACTGTATCATCCCCCAGTCTACGCCCCCCAGTGCGTCCTGTAGTGTGGCCTCTGAGCTCTCGGACCACTGCTTCACCTCTCGTGACATAACAGCCTCTCAGGCTTGTTGTTTGTAGCTTGGTAAAAGAAATATGGCGTCGTGATCTGATTTACCTAGCGGAGGTGCTGGTACTGCCTTATAGCCCTGTTTGAAAGGGATGTAGCAAGGCGGCTGGGTGGCGCAGCGGACATTGCCCTCGTCACCAACGCAAGAGACACCGGGTTCAAATCCGGCTGTCTGCGTTGCCTCCGGCTTGCGCCGGCCGTCATACTGGCTCAATTGGCAGAGTCAGCGGGTGGAAGTCGATGGGTGGTAATCTGGACGTTGTGGACAGCAACTCCTACAGGTCGGTTGGGGGACGCCTGCACAGCAGAGACAGGAAATAGCGGGGGTAGTGTGAGCCTCCCACACGTTACACCTCGCCAATGAGAGTCCGCGCTGGCAGGTGAAAAGATGTGACAGGCTGCCTCCTCGTGTACCAGAGGGGACACGTGATGCAAGGCTTATATCCTCCCTACGACCGACCTGTGGGGGGCATATGCGAGCAACGTTCAACACAGGGGAGGGGAGAATTGGAAACAGCGAAATTGGGATGGGAGAAAAATAGAAAATAAGGAGAAAAAGTGGATAAAAAAAAGAAAGGGGTGTAGCAGTGATGCAACGTGTCGCCCTCCCTAGTTGTGTATTTGATGTGTTCGGAAAAGTTTGGCATAACTTTTTTCAAGTTAGCCTAGTTGAAGTCACCGGCTACGATCATAGCCGCGTCCGGATGTTTGTTTTGGTGTTGATTCAAATAGTCCTGTAGGTCGGCCAGAGCTCTGGTGGTGGCGGCTTGCGGTGGAATGTAAACTGCAGTTGTTATAATGGCTGTGAATTCCCAGGGGAGATAGAACGGGCGACAAAGGATGGACAAAAGATTGGACGGGTTTCCAGACACCAGTGTTTACAACAGGAATGTCCTACCAGGCACCAGTGTGTAGAACAGGAATGTCCTAGAAGACACCAGTGTTTAGAACAGGAATGTCCTAGAAGACACCAGTGTTTAGAACAGGAATGTCCTAGAAGACACCAGTGTTTAGAACAGGAATGTCCTAGAAGACACCAGTGTTTAGAACAGGAATGTCCTAGAAGACACCAGTGTTTAGAACAGGAATGTTCTACCAGACACCAGTGTTTACAACAGGAATATCCTACCAGACACCAGTGTTTAGAACAGGAATATCCTACCAGACACCAGTGTGTAGAACAGGAACGTCCTACCAGACACCAGTGTTTAGAACAGGAACGTCCTACCAGACACCAGTGTGTAGAACAGGAAAGTCCTACCAGACACCAGTGTGTAGAACAGGAACGTCCTAGCAGACACCAGTGTGTAGAACAGGAATGTCCTACCAGACACCAGTCAGTCCTACCAGCCAAGAACATTAAATATAAAACATTCATGAACTGGTTATATGTGACATTTGGGCTTTTGCTCTCACCTAGCAGCGGGAGTCCTGGCGGCCTGTTACTGTTCCGCAACTATAAGTTACTTCCGGGGTAGGCCTGATTGGCCCCGACAGGCACGTGACGCGCAACTTTCTCTGCCGCGCGGCACGCTCCGCGGAGCGGAGCGGCAGAGCTTGCGGAATTATGTAACCGCCCTAATCCGCCATGATTTTCATTCGGCGCTTCAGCTCACCTGGCAGAGCAGCGGTCCTGCGGTCCGTTGTTGACGAGTTCGAATCCCATCAAATTTTTTTTTTAACGTGATTTTTTTTTTAACGTGTATTCTTCCGCCGGTTAAGGTTAGGCATGGTTAAGGTTAAGGTTAAGGTTAGGCATTGTTTCGGAGTTGGTTAAGGTTAGAACGGTTAAGTTTAGGCGCTGTTAAGGAGCTGGTTAAGGTTAGAGTTTGTCTTAGAGAATGGCAATATTCTTTCTATGGTTAAGGTTAGGCATGGTTAAGGTTAAGGTTAAGGTTAGGCATTGTTTCGGAGTTGGTTAAGGTTAGAACGGTTAAGTTTAGGCGCTGTTAAGGAGCTGGTTAAGGTTAGAGTTCGTCTTAGAGAATGGCAATAGACAGCCTATTTCCGCGCGACAGCTCTCAGCAGCCTCGTTGCGCGTCCTGAGGCTGCCGCGTCACGTGCCTGTCGGGGCCAATCAGGCCTACCCCGGAAGTAATTTATAGTTGCGGAACCGGTACAGGCGTCCTGGCGTTACCCTGGAGTATTTCACCTTTTTTTCCTTTCTCCTAATTCTCTTGATTGCTCTGATTAGCGCCTGCTGTGTGTGGTTTGATGTCCTTCATAATGTTCTCCTGTGTGCTTTCTCTTTGTCAGTTGATCACTGAACGGTACCGTGAGTACACCTGTCAGCAGAAGCTTGTATCACTCCCGTCTTGGAGGATACGTTCTCGCTGTGATTATCGTGTTTACATTATTGCCTTTAAGTTTATGTATTTTGATGTGCGCATCTGCAGCATTACCAAGTGCCATGTTATACTCAGTTTTTGGAGACTATTGTCTCTCATTTCTTTTACCCTGTTCTGTTTACAGTCTTTATTTTCGTGTTTAGTCTTTTGCAGAGTTTGTTTTGTATAACCTTTTCTTTCCTTATTATACCGGGTTGTGGAGACTGCGCGTCTCACCCGTATCATTTTGCTACGTGCCTGCCTATGCTCCGTTGTTTCACAAATAAAGAAACACTGTTTATAGTGAAAGAGCAAACATCGTTTCTGCATCTCCTTTCTACTCTGCACACGGGTCCAGCACACCTACCCCAACCTAGGTACTGGCTTAATTACTCAGTGCACGGCGCCAGTGCGCCTCCTGGTAGCAGGGGGTCTGTGTGAGTCACCTACTTCTCCTGTGGTCTTGGGTCATCCTTGGTTGGTAACAAATAACCCTTGTATTAACTGGTTGACGGGTGAGCTTTCGCTACAGAGAGGCCCTTGGCCGGTCTCAGTCGAAGGTTCATCCACCTCTCTCTCTTCTCTGTCTCCCTCCAGGGTAGCCGTAGGAGCCGCAGACTCTACGTCCTCCCCCAATCCCGACTTAACAGGGGTCCCCGGTATTTATTGGGACCTGGTGGAGGTTTTTAGCTAAACCTGTGCTAAAGCACTACCTCCTCATAGACCATATGACTGCACTATTGATCTTCTACCCGGTACCTCTCTACCTCGGGGGCATCTGTTATCCCTCTATAGCAACATTGAGGAAGCGCTGGCCGCTGGTCACATACGCCCTTCCACCTCTCCCGCTGGTGTGGGCTTCTTCTTTGTAGCTAAGAAGGATGGAGGACAGCACCCTGCATAGATTATCGTGGTTCAAATGACGTCTCTGTCAAAAACCGTTACCCCCTCCCCCTCATGAACACCGCCTTCGAGTCATTACAGGGGGCGCAATTATTTTCCAAACTGGATTTGCACAATGTCTATAATTTGATTAGGATTAGAGAGGGGGATGAATGGAAGACTGCGTTTAACACAGCCAACGGGCATTACGAGTACCTAATCATGCCCTTTGGCTTGGCTAACGCTCCTGCAGTCTTCCAAGTGCTGGTCAATGACGTGCTGCGGGACCTAATAGGAGTGTCGGTCTATGTGTACCTGGATGACATTCTTATTTTTTCCTGCAATATATCGCAGCATCAACAGCACGTCCGGCAAGTTCTCCAGCGTCTCCTCCAGCATCAGCAGTTCGTTAAGGCTGAAAAAATTGTTCTACATACAGATACAGTGTCCTTTTTAGGGTTTGTACTAACCAGGGGCGATCTGCATATGGACCCGGCCAAGGTGAGTGCTGTTTTAGACTGGCCTCGTCCTTCCTCGCTCAAACAGCTGCAGCGTTTTTTAGGGTTTGCTCATTTCTACAGCCGCTTTATTCGCAACTTTAGTGCCCTAGCTGCTCCCTTAACAGCCCTCACGAAAGTGTCTCTGCCAGGCTTTGACTGGTCGCCTCGGACAGAGAACGCTTTCCGTGACCTCAAACACCGGTTTACCTCCGCCCCTGTATTGATCCACCCCGATCCGGAGCTTCCATTTATGGTAGAAATGGATGCTTCCGATGTCGCGGTGGGGGGGGGGGGGGTGGGGGGGGGGGGGGGGGGGGGGGGGGGGGGCTCTCCAGAGATGCTTAAAGGACGGGAAAGTGCATCCTTGCGCTTTTTTTCCCGTGTCGTCTGTCCTCGGCCGAACGCAACTACGACGTGGGGAATCAGGAACTGTTGGCTATTAAATTGGCCTTGGAGGAGTGGAGGCAGTGGTTGGAGGGGTCCGCACATCCATTTACTGTGTGGACCGACCACAAGAATCTGGCTTATATCCAGGGGGCTAAACGCCTTAACGCTCGCCAAGCCAGGTGGCCGTTGTTCTTCACCTTTCCTCACCTCGCCCTTGTCCCCGCCGCTCCCGGCTGTTCCTCCACCCCGCATCCTTGATGGACAGACGGTCTACACTGTGCGGAGGATCGTGGGTTGCCGGCGGAGGGGTAGGGGGTTTCAGTTTTTGGTGGATTGGGAGGGTTACGGGGTGGAGAAGCGGTCCTGGGTGCCTCAGAGGGATGTCCTAGATTGCAGTCTTATTAGTGACTTCCATCGACTGCACCCTGAGGCCCCCAGGTGAACGTCAGGTGCCGTTCATCGGGGGGGGGGGGGGGCATACTGTGACATTTGGGCTTCTGCTCTCACCTAGCAGCGGGAGTCCTGGGCCCTATTCCCCGTACCTGGTTCAACTAAGTCGATCAAGAGTCCCATTATCCAGATTCAATTAACCCGATGTTTGAAGCCGGGATTTTCCTGTTCCTCGAAGGTGGATTCAGTCTCGTTAACTCGAACCAGACTTGATACTCAGGATCAGTGCGCGCGCCCGCCTCAGCTGAGAAGACAGCAAGTGTCGAGAGCAGAAATCCTGATTTTCTAACGGCATTGATTGATTGATTGATTTAAAACTTTATTAACAGATTGCAGTATGGCTCAATAGCCTCGCCGACAAGTTAAATGCATAATCTATAGGCAAATTTTAAGTCCCTCATTACCCCAATCAATCAGATTATATTTCTTTAAACGTGCCCTGCTGGCAGTAGGTTCATGGAATGGATAATCAAATGAGATCTTGCTAGCGAAAATAATTAGTTTATTTATTAGTAAACAGTTTCAGAATAAGGATACGGCTCTCTTATCCATTGATGGATGTATGGTTGATGTTTCATTTGTCTGCCACCGTGGTCTGATGGTCGAGCATTTTGCCTTTCACACGGACGACCCGCGTTCGAATCCCACTTCTTCTAGTTTTCTTTTTGAAATGTAAATACTTCAATTTGGTGCACGTTGAGAGCTATATAAAGAATTACATCCTCAATGCATGTAGATTTATAATATTTTAACTTAAAACTAGGCTACTTTTGCGTATAATCATTAATATTATATTACAAAAAAATTATATTGGAAACGCGGGGTCTCGAACTCCGGTCGCCCGCTTGCCAGGAGTGAACACTGGCCGTTGGACCACTGTGCCAGATGCGATATATTCATTGTGTATCCATCAATGGACAAGAGACCGTGTTTAGAATATTTTTCTTTTGAATTAAGTTTTATCTCTTTATTCTCAAATGCATTAATCCCAGTTACAATATCACAATAACGTGTGAGTGATGATACAATTCAACAATCCTCAGATTCCTCGTAATTCATAATCCACAAAAACCACAATCCACGCATAGACACTTCAATTTTATGCTTGAATGAAACACAATCCAGGCGCTCCGTTGAACATCCACAGCGGAGAATATGAAAGGAATCAGAGCCAAACGAGCGATAGGTTTCAATCATTAAAAATATCCCCGCGGGATTCACATTTGCAATGCTGCGCGTTGTTAAAATAACCACATAATGTGTACATCGCACCTAGCGAGCGCCACGGTATATATAACGTGCATTATTTAGGACAACGTGAATTTAGTATCAGCATTTTGGGTCTATTTCACATTTCAAAAGCCCCCTCTAGAAGAATGAAGCACAAGAACATAATTCAGAATGGTATAATGCAGATCTAGACTGTGAGAATCATTTCAGGAAGCGAGCTGGCATTTCTTTGCGGGGGCGTGGCCATGGTTCATCCAGCTAACTGAACTTAACCCTGCTCTCGACCAGGCTCAAACTTTTTGATCTGTTACCATGGTGATTTAGACAATCGAGCGTTGGGGAATGGAAAGGTCTGGCTTAAGTCAGGCTATACTGGAAATTATCCGGCTAACTCAGTTAGCCAGGTACGGGGAACGGGGCCCTGGCGTTACCCTCGAGTATTTCACCCTTTTTTCCTTTCTCCTAATTCTCTTGATTGCTCTGATTAGCGCCTGCTGTGTGTGGTTTGATGTCCTTCATAATGTTCTCCTGTGTGCTTTCTCTTTGTCAGTCGATCACTGAACGGTACCGTGAGTACACCTGTCAGCAGAAGCTTGTATCGCTCCTGTCTTGGAGGATACGTTCTCGCTGTGATTATCGGGTTTACATTATTGCCTTTAAGTTTATGTATTTTTTTATGTGCACGTCTGCAGCATTACCAAGTGCCACATTATACTTACATACATTATACTACTGTCTCTAATTTATTTTACCCTGTTTACAGTCTTTATTTTCGTGTTTAGTCTTTTGCAGAGTTGGTTTTGTATAACCTTTTCTTTCCTTATTATACCGGGTTGTGGAGACTGCGCGTCTCACCCGTATAATTTCGCTACGTGCCTGCCTATGCTCCGTTGTTTCACAAATAAAGAAACACTGTTTATAGTGAAAGAGCAACCATCGTTTCTGCATCTCCTTTCTACTCTGCACATGGGTCCAGCACACCTACCCCAACTATAACAGTTATCTAACTATTGAGTTATTAGTTGGTGATAGAGAGAGTGGCAAAACATTTATTTATATGAAATGTTCAGAGATTATTACTTTAAAGTAAAAGTAGAAATACTAAGATAAAAAGTATTATTGTAAAAGTAAAAGTAGAAATACTCAAATAAAAGAGTATTATTTTAGAAGTACAAGTAGAAGGGGTGGAGCCAGGCGTGATGGAGTGAGGGCTCCCCACAAACTTTGAATAACACACTTTTTACCCCCATAGTCTTTGTTTTATTTTTGGTTTTTATTTGGTTTTTATTAAGTACATCGACAGGTTGACAATTTTTCATTTGTATATGGATATGGCGAGCAAGCGGACTGCGGGACGAGGCGTGGCGACGCCGGCAGCCGATAAGACACCAATTAGCTCTTTGTGTACCACAGCTGGCACAGCAGGGACCGAGCTAAGTGAAGCTAGCCTTGCAGTCATTAGTAAACTTATATCAGCATCAGCGGCAGCAACAGAAAGACAACACTTTGACGCATATCGTCAGTCAGTGATGGAGGAGATAAGAATGGCAATTGAACCAGTGATGGAAGAGGTGGGGACGCTGCATACAAGATCCTTGGCTAACATTAACGAGATAGCCTCGCTCACTGGGGAAGCCTCGAAACAGAGCGAACAGACGGAGTTGGCCAGAATTAGCAAGATACAATCCCGGGAGAGACGCCTCAATATAAGAATCGTTGTAATCCCTGAGGGCTCTGAAGGGAACCGTTCTTCAGACTTCATACCCGGCTTACTGCAGGAAATTCTGGGCAAAGATGTTCTTCCTAAACCACCGGAATGTGATGTAGCCCATAGAGCTAACCTAGCGAGGCCCGGTAAGGATCAAAGATCAATACCCTTTATTGTGAAACTCCATAGATTGCAGACGAAATGTATATATACTGTATGATTAAAGTGCTTTATGCCTCATCGTCAGCAATGATAATGACAGGCAAAATATGCTCCACACTCTTCCCGGTCTCTAGGTCTTCTAGGCAGGGTTGTCCTCTGAGCCCCGGATTATTCGTGCTTTCCCTCTAACCATTAACCCAATTTATTAGGCAAACAGAAGAAATCGCCCCTATAATAATCAATGATACACCACACAAAATTGGTCTTTATGCTGATGGCTTACAATTTCTTTTTATGAAAGACCCCTCCCATTTAGCCACAAAGTTACTTATTATAATTGATGATTTCGGTAAATGATCAGGTTTCAAAATTAAATGGCCCAAATCAGCTTGTTTACCACATGCAAGGGCCGACACGATTTGCCCACCGGCACATTGGCGACCACTAGTGGCTCGGGTGTGCATATTTTGTTGTTTGCAGAGATCAGGCCCACCACAACTGTGTCGTCAGCAAACTTGATAATTGTGTTGCTGTTCCGCTGTGCCACACAGTCATGTGTGTACAGCAAGTAGAGGAGGGGGCTCAGAACACAGCCCTGGGTGGCACCTGTGCTGAGAGTGATGCATGAGGAGGTGCAGTTGCCTGCTCTCACCACCTGGGGTCTTCCTGTCAGGAAGTCCAAGACCCACTGGCAGATGTCGTAGTTCAAGCCCAGGTCTCTGAGCTTGAGTACGAGCTTGGAGGGGACTATGGTATTGAATGCTGAGCTGTAGTCAATAAATAGCATTCTCACATAGTTCCCCTGCCTCTTGTCCAGGTGCAGCACATGGGCTATGGTGTCCTCCGTGGACCTGTTGGGGCGATATGCAAATTGCAGGGGGTCCAGGGTGTTGGGGAGGGAGGAACAGATGTAGCCCTTCACTAGCCATTCAAAGCACTTCATGGCTATGGAGGTGAGAGCTACAGGGCGATAGTCGTTGAGGCAAGCAGGCGTGGATTTTTTGGGTACAGGGATAATGGACTTTTTCAGACAGGTGGGGATGACAGACTGTTCTAAGGACAGGTTGAATATGTCAGTGAATACCGGGGCCAGTTGGTCGGCACAGACTTTTAGGACGCAACCGGGATATAAGATATCTAATCTTATCTTATCTTCATCAATTCATGCCATGTTTTCTATGCAAAATGTTTTATTTGAAAGTACTGTAATAACTAGTAACTGATGGGTTCAGATGAGTGTGGTGTAGGTTATGTCATGTTACCTCAGAGTACAGCCACTAGATGTCGCACTAGAAGTAAAGTAAGTAAGTACAACTTTATTTGTATAGCACCCTTCTCAGCACGAGTGCACAGAGTGCTTCACAGCATTTTTAAAACATCAGTAAAAAATACAAGAAATATATGTAAAGCGAAGAGAAAAAAAACATTAAAATGGGCTAAAACACCAGAATAGACAACAAAAAACTAAAACTAAAACAAAACAGACATGAACAGAGAGAAAACGGCTATGAGTGTTTAAAAAGCCTGCCTGTAGAAGTGGGTTTTTAGCTGCCTTTTAAACTAGAGCACCAGCATGTTGTCATTTATCCAATCATGTACATTCCAGGTGGGCAAATGGCAACATTATTAATTATAAATGTATTAATCAATACTTTTATTTTGCACCTTTCTAAAAGCTCTCAAATTATTTCTTTCTTATTATGATTACTCAACATAAACATTTTATCTATAGCACCTTGGCTTTAACCCATTTGGAACCCAATGTGTTGTTTAAAAAATGAATCAGTGTCCATTCATCTTCTTTCACAACCTCCACAAGAGCGGCACTGAACATCACCTTGTGTGTATTTAAAGAGGTACAATGTTATTATGTGGAGGAGGTAGTTATTCACCAGATTACCAGATATTCACACCATACGGTAGTACTTCACCACTAACTACCTTTGGTCATGTGTTTGAATCTAGTAGTTTAACTACTTCCTCTAAATAGTGTTATTGATCATTTGACAAACGACATTGTTATAGGATAAGTAACTTGTCTTATTTCATTGCAAAGTAGTTTGAGAAGCTACAATTTTAGTCCCCTCCTATATTTCTCTCTTTCCCTCCCTCTCTCTTTCAATTATTATTGAAAATAATGTGAACTAGTATTTTTGTAATAATATATTTATATTTATTTATCTTTTGCTGTAGTGGATAGGTATATTATTTTTGATTATGATAGATAACTTATTACATATTGATATGGTATTGTAAGGAAGGGGCAGGACCAGATAAGCTTTGCTTCTTTCTGTCCCTTCTCGAACAAAACCATTTGTCTTTCTTGAGCTATGTTGACAATTGCTTCCATGTCTAGAAAGATATATTTTATTTGTATTTGTATTTTATTTATTATTATAATTAAAAAAAAAATTTTGTTATTTTTTTGTTATTTCAAGTTTGTGTGTTTATGGTTGTTCGAGATAAATAAAGATCAAATCAAAATCAAATCTCTCTCTCTCTCTGCTTACATCCGTCTGTCCTAGGTGTCTGTGGCTTGGTGATGCTGCCAGCCTGTGTAGAATGTGCTGAGGTGGGCCGAGGGGCTGTGAGTCCTGGCAGGGTTCTATCATAGTTGGGATGCCAGTCTAAGCATGTCTCTGTGGACCGGTTTTGTTTTGGTAATCCAGCCGTAAACCGCGGCCTCTGTGGTGTCTGTCACAAACAGAGGCTATTAAACAGCCCCCCTCACTGCTGTCTGATCAGACTGATGTCTGGACACTCTGGGGGACGAGGACAAAGACAGGAGCCATGGCCTCGTTCAAGAAGTCCTTTGTGGGTCTGAAAAACACCGGCCAATCAGCAGCCAAAAGTGTCTCCGAGACTGCAGGTACAGAGCTGTAGCCGCAGGCTAATCTATGGCCTGACGCTTATTTCATTTCATTTCATTTGTATTTGTTTCATTCATGGTAACGCACAGTAATGCACAGTAATGCACAGTAACACACAGTAATGCACAGTAACACACAGTAATGCACAGTAATAAACAGTAATCTACAGTAATGCACAGTAATAAACAGTAATGCACAGTAATGCACAGTAATAAACAGTAATGCACAGTAATAAACTGTAATGCAAGTATTTCATAATCAAAGCACCTCTCAAAAGGAGCAGGGAGAAGAAAATCTTATTTTGCCTGCCCCTTACTCTAAACAATAAATAAACAATAGAAATAGAAGGTCTGTCAATTGTAAACATTTAACAATCAATACTTACAATAACGTGAGAAAAAAAAGAAAATATTCACACGGAAAGCTGTTACCCCTCAACTTCATAAAGTCTAATTATTATTTCTTTCTTTTTACATTTTCTTGAGCTGAAAGATATTCGTACAACCCTTTAAATCATTTTGTAGAGAATTCCACAGTTTTATGCCACATACTGAAATACACATTTGCTTTAAAGTCGTCCTACATACTGATGCTTAGAATAAGATTTCCTTCTGTTTCTCATCCTCAGAGCTAAAAATAAACAACTTCTGCAAGCTGTCTGGCAATACTATAAGAGCTATAAGAGCTATAAGAGTGGTGTTCCCGACATATTTGTTTATTCACCATTAACAGGAGATGTTACGCAATTTCCAGATTACTTGTGAGTTTGGGGAATTGCGTTAAGGTTCTGTCTGGGTTCAGAGTAGCTTTGAGATGTTGAGCATTAACGTTCTCTCACTTCAGGGAGAAAACATATTATGCACCCTTTTTAACATGATTTCTTTCTTCTTTTTTTACACTAAAAGTGTTTATTTCAGTCACATGTACAGTAGTTACACTGTATGATAGCATGTACAATAATGCTGTATATACCATATACATATATTTATATTTACCATAGATATAGATATATTTATCCACATCTGTCTTCTGCATATAATCCTTTTATACTATATCTATCTGTACATATCCTTTACCTACTCTTACTAGTTATACGACTTACTACCATAGTCTCTTTATACCTGTATCACTATGCATATTAATACTCTGTACATACATCTGATTAGCACTATTACTCAGTAGTACTAATTTATATTTTTTATATACAGTCTATATATTAATCACCTGTACATTGTATATTGTTAATGCACTTTACTGTTACATTTGCACTCTGGTTAGATGCCAAACATATTTCCGTTGTACTGTACTTGTGCTGCTGTATGATGACATACATTTTTATATAATCTAATGTGTTTTTGTTTGTAGAGCAAGATCATATGATATCATACGACCAACATGAATTTCATAGTTCCAAGATCACTGATTTATATTGCAACTTAAAATGTGCCTGTTTGTTTGTTTGTTTGTTTGTTTGTTTGTTTGTGATTGCTTCTACAACTTTTTAAATAGCTAATAATTGGCCTTTACGATGTAGTGACATCAATATATGAGCACAGTTAAGTGGCTGCAGAAGCTACTACGATTAAAAGTATGTTTATAGGTGGTACTATTCAAAAGGTAAATATGCCTGCTGGTAGTTGCATAATGATAGCCATGTACAATAATATATATATATATATATATCTGTATATAACAGTACCTGCTCTTACTAGTTATACCACTGGCCAGTGTGGCTACTACCGTAGTGTATTTATACCTGATGACAATACATCTGAATCTAATCTAATCTAATCTAATCTAATCTAATCTAATCTAATCTAATCTAATCTAATCTAATCTAATCTAATCTAATCTAATCTAATCTAATTTAATTTAATTTAATTTAATTTAATTTAATAAAATGTCTAATAGTGGTTTCACAAGAGCCACTTCTTCTCAGATCAAATCTTCTGTGGTTTCAGTCCAGGCAGCTCAGGCGGCTGTGCAGCAGGTGGCAGAGTCCTCCAAGGAAACAACCAACATAGGTACAGTAACAGACTCACACACTGCTGCTGGGAAAAACCTCCCACATGTCACTGCAATTCATGTTTTAAATGAATAAGGAATGTGTTCTTATAGCTAGTTATACCACGGTCTCTCTGGGTGAATAGTCTTTTCTGATTGGCCTGGACAGGTGTGCGTTAAAACTGTTTAATGCACATGTAGTTCGGCATGAGTTCACCATTCACCATTCTGAATTCATCTGCTGCCCACCCTGTAACCATGGCAACGTTAAGGAGCACAGCTGTCAAAGCTACTCATTATCAACTGCGGCGAGGCACAGTTTTTGAAGATAAATACACCAATGGCAAAGTGCAGAAACTTCACAAAAAATTAGCAAATGCTTTTATTTTATATTGTTGACAAATGACCAAGCAAAATAATCAACTTGTACAGTAGGTGTGCGTTAAACGGCTGCACACCGTGCCTTAAAGGACCGGACTAGTATTTTTGACATGTGGGTTCCAAGTCATTCTTCTTAAAGGAACAGACTAGTATTTTTGACATGTGGGTTCCAAGTCATTCTTCTTAAAGGAACAGACTAGTATTTTTGACATGTGGGTTCCAAGTCATTCTTCTTAAAGGAACAGACTAGTATTTTTGACATGTGGGTTCCAAGTCATTCTTCTTAAAGGACCAGACCCGTCATTTTTTACATGTGGGTTCCAAGTCATTCTTCTTTTTTTTTATCCACTTTTTCTCCTCCTATTTTTTCTATATTTTTCTCCCATCCCAATTTAGTCGTTATGCCAATTCCCCCCCTCCCCTTCCTGGTCGTTGCGCGCATGTGCCCCCCACTGGTCGGTCTAGGGAGCCCTGAAATCTATCAGATGCTTCCTCCGATACATAGGAGACAGCCAGCAGTAGGGCGGCTACGTGGCGTAGTGGGCAAGGCGCTCGCCACGAAATCTGGAGACGCTGGGCTTGCCTGTTCGAGCCCAGCGCTCCACATTTGCTTTCAGTTTAGCTGGTCGTCCGTACTAATACACATTGGCCGTATTAGGGGGTGGGAAACTGATGGGTGGGGATCGGGCGTTGTGGACAGCGACTCCTACAGGTCGGTTGGTAGAATCAGGAAGTGTCTGGGGCAGCGTGAGCCTCCCACGCATTACTCCTCGCCACTGAGAGATCGAGCTGCGCAGGTGAAAAGATGCGACTGCTGTTACCTCAAGTACCGGAGGGGACTTGTGCTATGTATGACTTAGTCCACATTGCAGCCGGCTTGTGGGAGGCAAGAAACAGCGTTCGTGACAGGGGAGGGTTGAATTGGATGATACGAAATTGGGATGGGAGAAAAAAAATAAAATGGGAGAAAAAGTGGATAAAAAAAAAAGGAGACAGCCAGCAGCCTCTTTTTCACCTGACAGCGAGGACTCTCACTGGGGAAGTGTAACGCATGGGAGGATCACACTACCTTACCCAGTTCCTTCCCTCGCTGTGCAGGCGCCCTGACCGACCTGTAGGAGTCGCTGTTTACAATGACCAGAATACCACCCACCGGCTTCCCACCCGCTGACACTGCCAATTGTGTCAGTATGACGACCGGCCAAGCCGGAGGCACTGCTGACAGCCGGATTTGATACCAGTGTCTCTGCGGTGGTAGACAGACGCTTAGTCCGCTGCGCTACCCGGCCGCTCCCAAGTCATTCTTCTTAAAGCAACAGACCAGTCATTTTTGACATGTGGGTTCCAAGTCATTCTTCTTAAAGGAACAGACTAGTATTTTTGACATGTGGGTTCCAAGTCATTCTTCTTAAAGGAACAGACTAGTATTTTTGACATGTGGCTCCCTGGTCATGAAAACTACTTTTTTGAAATATTTTGTGTGTGTGTGTGAGCACAGCGGTGTCTGTGTTTATTATTATTTCATGAAATTGGGAAAATATCTTAATTTTACATATATGTTCATTGTGTCAAAAGCTTATAATATGAAACACTCTAAAACAATAGTTATAGTGTTTAGTGCCTTGTTTACCCCTGGTCATGTTTTCTACTCCCATCCGCTCCCATGTTAAAACGGCATTTTTAACCATTTTTAAATCTGCTCTCATTTGTTAAATTCTCGATATATTTACCAACTGCTTTGCATATTCCACAACCTAATGACACAGTCTAACGTTAGGGTGTGCTGTTACGATGTAAAACACATGGTGGCGTAATTGCTCTACAGATAACTTTGCCACAATTCAGGGGAGGGTGAAGAGAGGCTGTTGCGGGCTTCCGGTGATTGAAACTGCGGATACATGGTTTGGGGGGGGGGGGGTTAGAGCGAGTGGATTTTCAACACAGAACCAGAGGCGAACCGGACCCCGTAGTCCACAGCGTGCCATACGCCGAAACACGAGCCCCCCATAGCCGGCGCGCTCCAACGAGGAAGTGCACTTGCCGGAGCACGTCTGGTCCTCCTCCCACCAGCGACCAGAGTTCAAGATTCCAGCCGTAGAACCACTTGGAACCGCCCGCAGGACATTTAGGTATCTATGAGCGCTTAGTAACGCTTCGCCTCAAAGCCGTTTCTGGCCGAATTAGTCATCGAATCTTTAATCTTTTTTTTTATTCGTTCAGAGGTATTTCGTCGAGATTTCATAACGGGTAATGTTGCGGCGGAAATGTGTAGAAATATGGTAAAAAAAACATTTATCCGTTTTTTTCCGATGAAAAAAGACGTTGTATCAAACAGACACAGATTTGAGTGGTTATAATTCCGAAATATGAGTAATCTGTTAGAGATATATTGAGATTATGCTATTACTGTTAATCATGGGGAAAAAAAAGTTTAAAAAATAGTAAACAGTTAAAATTATATGGCTTTAAACATGAGCCATCATTTCATCTCCTAAGCCCAGTGTGTGTCAGCAGTTCTAGGGAGCCACAAGGGAAAGGAACAGACTAGTATTTTTGACATGTGGGTTCTAAGTCATTCTTGACATGTGGGTTCCAAGTAATTCTTGCCGCGATACAAAAAATAACAGAGCCATTCTTTTTTCATAATCTGCAACCGTTAACTGAAAGAAATTGAAGCCATGAAAGTCACCACATTTGAATTAAATGTTCAAATAAGATGATCAGTGATAGAAGGTAGATGTATGTGGTGACCTTGAGTTCATTTATGTGGTGAAATCCTTTTCCAGAAATGGTTAAAGATTATGAAAAAAGAATGGCACAGGTTTTGTATCAGGGAAGAATGATTGTATTGCATATTGTATTGTGTGTGATGACCGAATAAAACTACTACTACTACTACTACTACTACTACTACTACTATTACTACTACTACTACTATTACTACTACTACTACTACTACTACTACTACTAATATTACTACTACTACTACTACTACTACTACTACTATACTACTACTACTACTACTACTACTACTACTACTACTACTACTACTATTACTACTACTACTACTACTACTACTACTATACTACTACTACTACTACTACTACTACTACTACTACTATTACTACTACTACTACTACTACTACTACTACTACTACTACTACTACTACTATTACTACTACTACTACTACTACTACTACTACTACTACTACTACTACTATTACTACTACTACTACTACTACTACTACTACTACTACTACTATTACTACTACTACTACTACTACTACTACTACTACTACACTACTACTACTACTACTACTACTACTACTACTACTACTACTACTACTACTACTTTGAGTTCTAGCATTCGAAAAGTACTGATGACTTTTAGAAATACAGAAATAGTAGAAATGCAGTCATTCATTCATTTATTCACTCACTCAAGTGTGAGCACATCGGATGAGTGTGAGCTCACAACAGTGGTGTGTATGTAACCGTTTTATGAAGTCCTTCAGACAAGTGGT
Organism: Notolepis coatsorum; assembly: GCF_963971535.1. Lineage (NCBI taxonomy): Eukaryota > Metazoa > Chordata > Actinopteri > Aulopiformes > Paralepididae > Notolepis > Notolepis coatsorum. Next base: position 81,393,701 of record NC_140180.1, on the reverse strand, counting down.
TGTCATCCATTGTTTATCTACTTTATCTGCCCACATTATCACTAGAACTCCCTCCACCAACCACATCACTCCTGTTCTCCACCAACTTCACTGGCTGCCTGTTAAGTCACGCACTGACTACAAAGTATTACTACTCACCTTCAAGGCCCTCCGTAACCTAGCCCCTCCTTATCTCACAGAACTTCTCCAGTCCTACACTCCCCCTCGGTCACTCAGACCCTTCCTGTCTGACTACCATGGGATCCAGAGCCTTCTCCCGCTGTGCCCCCCTGCCTCTGGAATTCCATACCACAAGACATCCGTGCAATAGACAACCTCCCCACCTTTGTTTCCCATCTCAAAACACATCTGTTCATTCTGGCATATTCACTTTAATTTTAAGTTTATTATAACTGCTCCCCTATGTGTAACTCTGTAATACTGTGTTTTACTGTGTGTAATTGAATATGTTTTTTTTAACCCTGTATGGCGGCGACCTTGGGTGCTTTGAAAGGCGCCTTTAAATAAAATGCATTATTATTATTAATTATTATTACTTAAACGTGCATCTTCTGCCTCTCCGAAGCTGCTCAGGAGGCCAGCAGACAGACGGAGGTGGCCATAGGGAGAGCTGCGGACAAGGCCACGAACGCCGTCAAGGAGCTGGGACAGAAACTGGAGAACAAGTGATCTCTAGAATCCCCTCAACGAGTCCGGATGAGACCCCCCCCAAAAAAATAAAACATTCCCCACTGAGAGCTCATTCCCCCTCATCTCCCCAAACAAGCCCCATTCGTGGAACTTTTCTTTTTTGTATTGTTGATTTAGGTTTAAGTTTAAGTTTATTTATTTATTTTCTACCCAGGGACAGTGGACATGAATCAACATCTTCAGTTTCCACATCAATGTAAATGTGCTAGAGTTAGCTAATGAGCTAGATTTCATCTGTAGTCCCTGCCTACCGTGCATGTCTTTGTGGTGTGGGAGGAAACCGGAGTATCCAGAGGAAACCCACGCGAACACAGGGAGAACATGCAAACTCCACTATTATGTAATTATTTGGGCAAATAAAGAAAATATTTACTTGGTTGTCATGTTTATGGGTTTTGGTATCATGGAACATACAGACATCAAATACTAGTTTTATATGAGTTAGCTAGTTAGTTAGTTAGTTAGTTAGTTAGTTAGTTATCCTGTGATCTAATTCACCAGGGGGGGGGGGGGATGAATGAGGCTCCAGACTACTCTAAAGACATATCAACATTTACAGCATATTAACTCTCTGATAAAGCATGCGTTATCTCGTCCGGTTGAGTGCTTTGAAGGGTGCTACATCCACACATCACCGCGGTCTTAATTGTCAGCACAGCGCTGAGAAGTGGACCTTTGGCAGGTTCGTAGCACACGATGTGAATGTGATCGTAGCTGTTTACTTTGGCCCTCGCAGCACATCACACTGCCGGTTGCTAGGCAACAGAACTCCGCGGCGGCCGGGGATTGGTGGAGGCTTTTGGATTGATGGTGAGAATTCTGTACACAGTGTTCTGGCTCAAGTCTTGGCTCGCTGCTACACTATTTAGGGGGAAATGGAATAATATATATATATATATATATATATATATATATATATATATATATATATATATATATATATATATATATATATATATATATATAAATGATTAAATGTCTCGGTCCCAGAAATACTAAAGCTCTCTAAGAATTGCCATATCGGGATGCACAGATGGTGAGGTGGAGAGGATGCAGGATTTGGCGGTTTACAAGTGTCTGTGTGGGAGGAACACATCAGCTCCCTCCAGGCGATGTTGGTAGCCTCAGAGATAGCACTTTCGTGTACACCCAGTTCAAGAATATTATACACATAACAATAAAACACTTCGCGACACTTGGAATACATTCTTTGGTCTTGTAAACACGTTGTGATTACTCTGCTTCAATAAACTTTACATAGATACTGTTTGCCTAATATACACTTTCGCATTCATACATTCCTTTGCATCGGGGCCGATGAAAATACTGTGGCCTTCAGTAGTCACTGCATGCCTTCCTGCTGTGACAGAGGGTTATTGACTATTAATGGAATAGACCTTCTCTCTTCTCCTCTCCCCAGAGAGAAATCCTGTAAATGAGCACCTATTATTTATATAGAGGCTGTTACCACCACGATTCATGACTCTTCTTGAATCGTTTCGGTTAAAGCCAATGTTTGAATTCACAGGTCTGGGTCCTCTGCGTACAGTCAACCGTAGTGCTGTGATAACCTGGTGTTAATTATTATAATTTGCCGATGATTAGAGAGCCGAACAGAGATTTTGTCATTACATTACCACTTGCTGCTAGAAGCCAACCGTGGTTTCCAGGGAAACTAGAAATGTGAAGCTTTTCAACAGACACACACAGCCACTGCAAAAGCCCAAGGACTGCCTAAGATAGATTCTTCCAGAGACAAACCTGAATCCACTGCAATCAGCATCCATCAACGGGGGAGCTGTACGTACAGTCGCGTGTCTTGATCAGTGGGATTTCTAGGGATTGACTTGGATCTGTGAGTGAGATCCGTGGAGACTTCAATCTGACTTGGACTGAGGCATGATGAGGTATGTTGTCGTTTGACTCCTTGTCTCCTTTCTGTTTGTTGAATATTGTTATTTTACGGGTCAGATCAGAAAACTGATGGGGGGGGGGGGGGGGGGCTTCCACTGCATGTTTAATATGATTGTGGACCTGGACCTGTGGAATATTATCAAGTGCGCATCTATTGTAAATATCCAGTCATAAATGCTCCATATCATATATACAGTATAGTATCTACTACAGGGGTGGCAGGTGCATAACTTGAATATATATTCCCAGCTTTGTGGAGCAGTCAAATACGGGATTTTGATACTTGACACTGATCTCAAGTGTAATAGTGTGAGCCTCTTGTTCATGGACACAAACGGATGTTTATTTTTAACGCTCCACAGTTGCGCAATGTTGTTATTTTAGTATATGGTGCAATACGCAGTAGAGGTGCATCAGTGTTTCCTGTCTTCCAGGTAACTGCTGGACGCGTCATGTGCAGTGAGAGAATGGAGAGCTGTAAGGATGAGATGAGAAGCCCTGCGGAAGACCCCCAGTGCCGTGAGGCGGTGACAGAGGACCAAGAGTCCCCAGGGAGCTTGGCCACCGGCCCTCAGACAGACACCAGTCAGCGGGCAACAAGTCAAGAGGGATATCAGTCACAGCTCTGTGACTACATGGCGGAGGAGGGTGAGAAGCAAGCTGGTGGTGACACTGATCAGCCAGACTGCATCCAGACTCTCGACACGTCGCCGCAGACACAACAGATTGACGCCGAACCGAATGCAGCAGTGACGCCACCGCCGGTCACTCCGGGTGAAGGGGCGATCTCACGCCGTCAGTCGACTCCTGATGAACTCCTCACCCATCTCACGCTAACGGACAGAGGTAGCGAAGAGCGTGGAAAAACATCCAGAGAAAAAGAGAAGGACGTCGGCATAGAGGACGAGGGAGAGAAAGAGGGGGAGAAAGAGAAAGAGTCTGTGTCGTCTGGTCAAGATACTCCTGCCCCGAGCACCCCGACCCCACCCCAGCATCACATGCACACACAGGTCAGCCTGGAGGTGGTCCAGTGTGTCTCTGTGGCAACCAGCCCCATGACCCCCCCTGTGGGAGAACAAGCCTTCTTCTTCCCGTACTCCTCCGGGAGGCTTGCGAGGACAGAGATGAAAGACGGCGAGCCACAGGTCGATCGACAGGTGGAGTTCCGCTCCGTTGGCACGGCGCCCATGACCCCAAGAACACCCACCATCCCGGTGACTTTTCCAGAGGTCCAGACTGAGTCCGGTCCTGGGACAGAGTCTATTCCAGCTCTCAAATGTAACACACCAAAGGAGGCGATTGAAGGGACAGACTCTAACTCATCAGTTGCATCTCCAGAGAACTCCATTAACTGCCCTCCTACGATGCTCGGAAGCTCACTAGTAACACTTGACGATAGTAAGCAGCAGTGTAAACAGCATGGACTGAGGATGGGAAGCATGGAACAAGATATCTCTATCTTAGTGACCCACCATGACAGCACTGAGGCAGATGATGAAGAGGAGGGAGGAGTGGACACTGAATTGGAGGTGGTGAAGACGGATGAAAGCGATGATCTTAATGTTGACACCAGTGAGGTACAGAGAGTCACGACGCTTCTACAAAACAGAGGCAACATTGAGGGTCCGTCCATTCGGCTTAGTAAACACCCCCAAATAGAAAAAGGCAGAAATAAGCAAATGTCTGGAATCAAAGAGACAAAAGAAGAAGATGTGACAAATGCTGCTGTTCCCAGCTCACCGATCCCCTTCAGGCCGCAGCATATGCAGACCCAGGTCAGCCTGGAGGTGGCCCAGTGTCACTCTGTGGCAACCAGCCCCATGACCCCTCCCGAGGGGGACCAAGCCTTCTCCTTCCCGTACTCCTCCGGGAGGACGGTGGGGAACGAGACGAAAGACACAGAGCCGCAGGTCGGTCGTCAGGTGGAGTTCCGCTCTGTCGCCACGGCGCCTATGACCCCAACAACGCCGACTGCCCCAACAGGGTTTCCAGAAATGCAGACTGCCCCAAAAGGGTTTCCAGAAACCGAGAAGGATGAGAAAATATCGGAGGAGGACAAAGAGAAAAAGAAGCCCATGACCATAGAGAAAGCTGCTGAGGACGGGAAGAGAGGGGATGTGGAAGAGGAGGTAGTCGAGAAGAAAGCAGTCAAACCGGGTGTCAGTGAACAGGAAAAAGCATTTGAGGAGAAGGGCGAGGAGAAGGGCGAGGAGAAGGGTGAGAAGGGTGAGGAGAAGGGCGAGGATAAGGGCGAGGACTCCGAAGAGAAGGGCGAGGAGAAGGGTGAGGAGAAGGGTGAGGAGAAGGGCGAGGAGAAGGGTGAGGAGAAGGGTGAGGAGAAGGGCGAGGAGAAGGGCGAGGAGAAGGGTGAGAAGGGTGAGGAGAAAGGCGATGAGAAGGGTGAGGAGAAGGGTGAGAAGGGTAAGGAGAAGGGCGAGGAGAAGGGTGAGGAGAAGGGCGAGGAGAAGGGTGAGGAGAAGGGTGAGGAGAAGGTTGAGGAGAAGGGTGAGAAGGGTGAGGAGAAGGGCGAGGAGAAGGGTGAGGAGAAGGGTGAGAAGGGTGAGGAGAAAGGCGAGGAGAAGGGTGAGGAGAAGGGTGAGAAGGGTAAGGAGAAGGGCGAGGAGAAGGGTGAGGAGAAGGGTGAGGAGAAGGGTGAGGAGAAGGTTGAGGAGAAGGGTGAGAAGGGTGAGGAGAAGGGCGAGGAGAAGGGTGAGGAGAAGGGCGAGGAGAAGGGTGAGGAGAAGGGTGAGGAGAAGGGTGAGAAGGGTGAGGAGAAGGGTGAGGAGAAGGGCAAGGAGAAGGGTGAGGAGAAGGGCGAGGAGAAGGGTGAGGAGAAGGGTGAGGAGAAGGGTGAGGAGAAGGGTGAGGAGAAGGGCGAGGAGAAGGGTGAGAATGGCGAGGAGAAGGGTGAAGAGAAGGGTGAGGAGAAGGGTGAGGAGATGGGTGAGGAGAAGGGTGAGAAGGGTGAAGAGAAGGGTGAGGAGAAGGGTGAAGAGAAGGGTGAGGAGAAGGGTGAGGAGATGGGTGAGGAGAAGGGTGAGGAGAAGGGTGAGGAGATGGGTGAGGAGAAGGGTGAGAAGGGTGAAGAGAAGGGTGAGGAGAAGGGTGAGGAGAAGGGTGAAGAGAAGGGTGAGGAGAAGGGTGAGGAGATGGGTGAGGAGAAGGGTGAGGAGAAGGGTGAGGAGATGTGTGAGGAGAAGGGTGAGGAGAAGGGTGAGGAGATGGGTGAGGAGAAGGGTGAGGAGAAGGGTGAGGACGCTGTGCAGGCTGTGAGCTGGGACGAGAAGGGGATGACGTGGGAGGTGTACGGCGCAGTGGTGGAGGTGGCGGTGCTGGGCTCAGCCATCCAGAAACACCTGGAGAAGCAGGTGAAGAAACACAGACAGAAGCCGTCTCTGCCCCCCCCTCCTCCGCTCAGCCCCTCCGCCGTGCCCCTCACCCCCACCTCGGGGGGCTCTGCCCGGGGGAGCCTGAGCAGGAAGAGGAGGGGAGAGCGTGACGGGAGGCTGATCCGGCGCAGACGGAACCCCTTCCGGATGATGATGCAGAACATGCAGCAGCCGCACTGTTGTTCCAGGGCCCACGCCACAGAGTGACAGAGCGCCCACGTCTCTCAGTCTCCACTCTCAGCTGATCACTGGTTGCCAACAGCCGCATCCCAGCGTGTTTCTTTTCTTTTCTCAAAGCTGTACTTTGACCCAGGGTATATTAACTGAGCATGCTCTTTCAGCTTTCAAACTCACTCCGGGGATAAAACCCAGCTTCTATAACCGTTAGACTACCACTGCCCGCTGGACAGAGTACGAACATAACCGTTTGACCACCGCTGCCCGCTGGACAGAGTACGAACATAACCGTTTGACCACCGCTGCCCGCTGGACAGAGTACGAACATAACCGTTTGACCACCACTGCCCGAGGTCTGGGAAAGAGTAAGAACATAACCATGCCTCTGTGACTGCAGAGATGCAGTGCATTCACCCTCTTGTTTATTCCAATGTACAGATAACACTATTTCAAATGTTTCTTTATCTGTCAAAGGGCCAAAGGGACAAACTGCCTTCCAACAAAAAAGCACAAACAGCATTTGATAAAGGACTCATAATGTAGTGTACATAGACAACCAGAAATCAATGAAAATGAGCCAAACATGATTTCCTTCCTTTCCTTTTTCTTCAGGATAACTCTCTTGTGATGTTGTCAATTTGAACAGTACCACAAAAACAGCTCAATAGAGATTGACACATACAGAAACCTTTCTTATTCAGGAAAATGTAGGTAATATGTCATCTTTACCTCCTTTCCTTTTCAAAATAACCATCTTTAAATCGTACACTATATCATTTTGAACTGTGATGGGTTTTTTGTTTTGTTTTGTTATGCACCTCGGATAATGTGAAGCCATGGTAACCAAAATGTTTTTCTTTTCTTTCTGGTTGCTTACAGTACATGCTTTAGCCAAACTGTGGGTGAAATGGAGAAAGGTCAGAGGTCACAGTTGATATCAGTAGGCAGCATACGCTATACTGGTGACTATACATAGAAGCAGCCCAATCTCACTTAGAAGATGTAAAGTACTAATCGACCACAGGAAAAAAGATACATAATGTACATTATGTTACAGCCAAGTAAGTATAGCCAAATGTAACATGTGTATGTATTACAAATAAGTACATATATTACATATAAAAAACGTTTAACTCGTTTTCAGAAAACCTTTAAGTTGCCCTGCTGGTGATTGAACCCTAACTTTATGTCTTAACCATAACCGTTAAGCGAATGTTAAAACTAACCTTAACTCTTAACTATAAATATAGTTAGATAGTGTTGAGAGCACTCGCCCGCGACTGCAATGATTGTTGGTTCAACTCCTGGTTGCTGCATTTGTTTTGAACTTTTGCCGATGCAATACGTAAATATATGACTTATCGCTATAACATAATGTACATTATGTACCTCTTTTCCTATGGTCAATTAGTACTTTAATTAAGTTTTCTGATGAGACTGTGTTGATAGATGACAATTACTGGAACAGTGATTTCTGGCCTCATAGTGTACAGCACAATCTTTTTATTTGATTAAGGAATGATGACTTAAAGTAGTCTTGTTTAGGAAGGGATGTTAGGTATACTGAAAAAGCTATCGGAATTGATTTACAATCAGTGTTGACCATCTTGATCTATCTGTGTATTAGAGAACTCTCTACCACCAGTCCTTATAAATGTAGGCCAATGTTCCTTTTTTTGTGGTTTTGGTGCAATGTTCTAATTTAATGTGTGACTTGTATTGTGAAAATAATGAACATGTACATGCAGTTATACAATCAGTCATGTACAAAAGTAATAATTCCCAATATGAGGGTTTTCAATGATAATGACATGATTAGTCATGCATCCTGATGAGTGGTTCAGTGGTGAAACTTTCTTTGTTTGTATTATGGTGACGTTTAAGCAACAGTAACGATATTATATGTGTGCAAGTAGGCAATTCAGCCAATTAAATACAATATCATAGATTTAGATGTTTATACATTAGCCTCATTGTTTTTGAAAGAAAAAGAAAATGCAACTTTAAAGAAATGACTTTTATTCAAAGATTGCACTTGCCATACATTCATTTATACATCAGTGTACAATTGAAACATTCAACTAAACTCTCAGTTGTTTTGAAACATGATTCTTCTATCTAGTGATTCATTGTATCAGGCCCAATGTGGATTGAATCTTTAAATGTGCAAATTGAAAATCTTTTAACATGCAACAATGAGTGATTTTTGTATTCAGATATTGCTAGTCTAGTACCATATGCATCAATCCTCTCTCCAATGCCAGTATTCCCTATTATATTTCAATTGCAACAAATAAACATGACATTAAACCATATTACAAATCAAATATATTTTAAAAGAACTGCATAATATATTTAGAAAAATTCAAAGAGATTGTATGACAACGCATTTTTTTTACCACTTAATTTCACAATGTTTAGATGGTATTTAAAAATAATTATATACAGCATTCAAAAGTATTGGCAAAAACATGATACATCATGTCACCTGTTGACATGATTTAAACCTTTCAAAGGTGAGACCCACACAGAGAATATTTGTTTCACCCTTTGCTTCAAAACAAACCCACCAGAGACCCCATCATTTAAGAAACCTCAATAAAGTTATTGATATACAGTAATAATCAGATGATGCAAGATTACTGCAATGTGTTGTAAAATGTTTACCAGCCAAATGTTGATAAAAATCTCCTCCAGATGGATTTGAAACTCATAAACATGTTCTATATTGAATAACAATTTGTATAAATATGTTTTTTCAGCCAAATTGTTCAACAAACTACTGACAATAATCTTAGCAGCATCGCTACACCTTTACCCTCATTGAGAACGCAAGGATCTGTGAATATGCAAATTGGAACACAAGCACCAATTGATATTTACCAGGAATTACAAGTCGTTACAAATGACACATTTTGAAAGATATGTCAGCCTTCTGTGTAGCTGAAGTTAAAGGTGTACATTTCAGGGAGGTACAGAACAGCTCTCCCTCTCCGGGGGAAGAATGTGAAAAAAGGCGCTCTCTGGTGACAATTTCTGCACAAATAACAATCTGTATAGTCAAAAGAATAAGTCCCCTTTCAAGGGACCGTCTCATTCCTGCGGTCAGTGTCTTTTACGCCCAGGCGAGGCCGTCACAGGTCTGAGGTGCTCATCGCAGGGTTGTCGAAGGCAAAGTGTTGTCCGCTGTCCGGGCTTTTCTTCAGGCCTCGCTGGGCGAGCGCGGCCCCTAGGGGCTCGATGTAGTCAGGTTCCCCGTTCTCCTCCTCTTCCTCTTGGATCATCTAGGAAAAAGCAGACAAAGCGGTAGTCCAAATGAACACTTTCAGATTATTGATTGTTTTTCCAAAAGACGTTTTCTAAAAACTGAACGTTTTAAAGTTGTGTACTATAGTTAAAGGTGCTTTAAGTGGTGGTTTTTTTTGTGTTAAAATAAGTGGTCTACATGTTAAAATAATAGCTCTACGGTAAGTGGAAAATAAAATGTAATGTATAATGTTCCCACTTCATCCGATCAGGAGAGACACTGCAAAAATGTACTGACAAAAATAAGAAATAAAAAGTAGATTTAAGCAACACAACCACGAGTATTTTTGGTTGATCAGGAACGTTCAAACGTGGCTCTTCATCTGAAGGATTCAACTGTGTTCATGTCGCTAATTATATGAACACAGTATAATACAGCAACTTCCATACAAAAAGGTAGAGTAGTTCAAGTTTCTTTATTAGTTGTCATACAGAAGTACAGAATACTTTTATACAAAATGCTTCTTTCTGTTACGCTCCAGAGACTGTGCTAGACAAAAATAAATAAGTATAAGATAAAATAAGTATAGCAAGTATAAAATAGAAGTCACGTACGTAGACACAAGTGTTCAGTATGTACATATGTACAATGTTCAATGCAGAGTAGAAGTAACTGAGTTACCATACAATATACTATACAATATACTAATATACAATATATTATATAGTGCAAAGCAGAAATGGGATGAGGTACAATTTAGGTACAATTTACAGTAAGGTGTAATGAGGTATGGGTTGTAGTGCAAATTCTTTACCAATAAATATAAAGTGTGTTTAGGTGTTCTAAAGTGTGTAAAGTGGGTGCTGCAGTGAGTTGTTTGTTTAAAGTGAGTGTGTGCGTGTGGACAGGGCCGCCTCAGGGGGTGTGCGAGCAGTGCGGTCGCACAGGGCCTCGTGGGAAGGGGGGCCTCGCACAATTTTTTTTTTTTTTATTATTATTTTTTTTTTTTTTTTTTTTTTGTGAGGCCCTCCTTCCCGCGAGGCCCTTTTTCATCACAGACCTAAAATCTAGTTTTGCTTATATGCTTATATATTTCACATTAGACACGTTTGTAGAATGTTCCTGGCTCTGCGGCTCTGCAGACATACTCACTATTGGAGCTCTGGGGCTCTGCACAGGTTTCAACTAAGGGAGGGGTTACAACTTACATCATGTGTACGCCGGCGTGCGTCAGCTGCGTTTGACTATTTCGCGTGTGCAGCTTTGGAGGTTATGCTTAGTTATGCCAGCCAAAACGAAGAGGGCGGTCATTCGGCAGATGGACTGAAGATGAAAGTTGTTGCATGTTAGACAGTTCAGTCAGGCTAGCCATCCCGGCTAAATGCAGGGACAGCTAGTTAGCTTTAGCTACGTTATAATATTGAGTGCTAACGTCGGGATAGCCATGATGATGTCGGCTAGTAGCTAGCTTAGCTAAAGGCTAACTAGCGTTAGCTAACCTAGAGAGAGCGCGTGCAGCATTGTTATGCCAAGATGAAGAGGGCGGTCGTTCGGCAGATGAACTTCGTCAACTCCACGCGGTTGTCTCCATCCTCTTGGACGTTTGGTAAGTTTTTAATGCACTCTATTCTATTCCCGCCGTGGATATCTCTCTCTCTCTCTCTCGGGAGCCAAACGGGCCGGCTAGCTGTTGTAGTAGCTAACGGTGTGTGGCCTGGTGTCAGCACCTGATACGAGGGAGGTGAGCTTGGTGTTTCATTATGAGAATATCTCCATGCTCAAGTCGGCTATAGTCCGCGAGGGACTTGTTGCCGGCACCGCTATGGTAAACACCACTCTGTAGTGGGACGTGTATTGCCTTCTTTTTCCCTTCTCTCTTCGTATGAGAAGAGGAAAACACAGCGGCTGTCTGAAGTGTTGGCCTGTATTGCTTTTCTCACGTTGTACAGTTTTTCAGTGGTAGCCGCATAGCTTGCTTCTGCGTTAGCTAGTGGTTAGCGATAGCCGGGTTGAGCTAACTGTTAGCCAGTTAGCTGTTTAGCTACGACGTTTTAGCTACTCGTTTTCGCTCGGCTGGGAACGTTAGCTTGATGCTATCAGTTAGCCTAGAGTTAGCTGTTAGCTTGTGCTACGACCATTGACATTAGCCGTGAGAATAGCAGGCCCTGGCACTCTGACTACGACATCATCTTTGACAGAAGATGTAGTCGGGCCTGCACCATGACAAGGCTCCGGCCATAGCTTCTTTTTGTCCCGCCAGCGAGAGGCCTTTCGTCAACGTGGAGACCTGTGTTGCGGCCTTTCGCCCTGCGTTCCTTGGTGCAGGTAAGATGTCCATTGGACATTACCCCACTCTTCCTTCCTTCCCCTCCCGAATGTTTTGTTAATAACAATGTTTTTTTCCAGGCAAAACATATGTTACTTCACAACATTTGGAGATACGACATGTGCTGTGTGTGAATTGTCTTGGTCGTTTGTGTAGCTTGGGTAGCGTTGGCCAAAGCTGTGTGTGGCCTGGTGTCAGTACCTGGCTACTCTATTTGCAGTTAGCCTATTTAGCTGATGTCGGCCATTGGCTCCTTGCTACTTTGTTTTCTCTGGTATAGACCCTCTTCTCTTTGGATTTAAGTGTTGATCTTTGTCCTTTTGGATCTATGTATATTCATGTTGCCTTTGTGAAGTTATCTTTTCCTTCTGTTTTGTTCTTCCATTAAAAGTTGAAGGGGCTCATCTTTGCTTATCTCTCTCATACATGCTCTCTCTCTAACACACACACACACAGACATGCTTTCTCTCTCTAACACACAAACACACATGCTCTCTCTCTCTCTCTCTCTAACACACACAGACATGCTCTATATCTCTCTCTAACACACAAAATGACATGCTCTCTCTCTATATATTTCTCTCTCTTTCTAACACACATATACATGCTCTCTCTCTAACACACACACACAAACAGACATGCTCTCTCTCTATCTCTCTCTTTCTAACACACACAACTGTGCAGCGATAACACTGTATATTGACTGTAGAACGGGAGCTCTCTCTCGCTCTCTCTCTTGCTATATGTTGACTGTATCATGCCCAGCCTCGGGCAGCGCTATTATTTAAGAATATGTTGACTGTATGAAAGATTTTTTTTTTTTTACCTTTTGGGGGTTTAAATCTCGCACAGGGCCTCGCATTTCTCCCAGGCGGCCCTGCGTGTGGATGTGTGCGCTGTGAGTGCATTTGATGGTTGTTACATAGTGTTATTGTTCGTTGAGCATCCTGATGGCCTGGGAGTAGTAGCGGCCTTTGGCGATTGAGTGAATATCAATCATGGCACATTTCTGGAATGAAACCTTACCCTCATAGGCATTGTGTCCTTCTCAGGCAGGCTCATGTCAATGTTGTAATCCAAAGAATTGAGGCTGGGGGCAGGAGGGAGAGAAGACCGAGACGAGATGGTGTCAGCACTACCTCAATGTGTTTTATACAGTCAATATAAATACAAAAAACATATAATCACTCACAATTACACATGTTTTTGAAATGCCATTGCAGTCTTGAGAAATATGACAGAGAACATGTTTGATCTATCTTTGATTAGCGTTTAGATATCTGGTTGCTAGGGTACATGGAGGCTACATAACGTAATGTAAAAGCAGTGATTTGCAAACTCTTTCACGTTAAAGGAACATACCAACATTCTGGGAAATGTGCTTAGTCTTCTCCAGAGTCAGAACTATTCTGTCACGGTATTTCTTCTTTTATTTAAAGGGGAACTATTTTACTATTTCTTTCACTATTTGGGCACTTTTACACAATTCCTGTTAGTCTATGGAACACCTCTGTAAGGTTTTAATTTTTTTAATTCATTGTTTTGTATTTCTAATCAAATACTCAAAAACAGCATTTTTCTACCTCAAGATCTTAAGCCGTTTTGAGGCTGGGCTCCAACCACTGTGTGGCCTGGTGCCAACTGCCACATCAACTACCAAATTATTATGCAGCTGAGAAATCACTGACATCACAGATATGCACATTTTCAGATGACTCAGTTCAGTGAGGGTGAATATTGTGAGAGGAGAATTGGAAGAATGCGCCAATATGAGAATTAGAGACATAGATCCTATTAATATAAGTCCACATAGCTAGGAAACAATGCTAAACACTGAAAAAGGCCATTTATAAGATAGTTCCCCTTTAAGTTGAGGATTTGTGTGGAATCTTTCCAACTGGAGATGTGGCGTTCGTACCTGATTTTGTCGACGTTGGAGCCCTCCTCGTCAAAACCCAGGTCTGTAGCCGAGTCTATGTTCAGGTTCAGCACAGGGTTAGCCCTGCCAACAGACAATGATGCACACGCGCACACGCACACACACACACACACACACACACACACACACACACACACACACACACACACACACATACACATACACATACACACACAGAGACAGACAGTGAGACACACACACAGACAGACAGTGACACACACACACACACACACACACAGACACACACACAAACAGACAGAGAGACAGACAGACAGACAGACAGACAGACAGACAGACAGACAGACAGACAGACAGACAGACAGACAGACAGACAGACAGACAGACAGACATTGAACAATAATGTAAGTTCAAAGATGTAGAAGACAAGTCATGTTGTAAGGACAGTGTTACTATGTTGTCATGGAAGAGAGCAGACTGACACTTCAACAGGTGTGTGAATAACACAGTGACCAGGTGACTAAGAGCTGTAATACTTTATAATCATGTCATATAATATAATATAAGAGGATGTACTCACCCCTCCGTGGTGTACTTGTTGTAATACTGTGTATATAAGAGGATGTACTCACCCCTCCATGGTGTACTTGTTGTAATACTGTGTATATAAGAGGATGTACTCACCCCTCCATGGTGTACTTGTTGTAATACTGTGTATATACTGTTTATTTATTTAGTTTATTTATTTAGCACATTATTAAAAAAAAACAGTGCTAGGAGGGAACGAAGCCCGAAGGGCTTGTACAAAGTTCCACTCCCATCTCATTGTCCATAAACAATATGAACGAAATACATGTAAACATGGTCTAGAAAATAAACTACAAAACAGGATCAGAGACATAAGACACTATAGCGAAAACATGGACGATTAACACGAGTCAATAACAAGAACAATTTATTTATTTTTTCTTCTTTTTTTTTAGTACAAGAGGGCAAAGGAGAGGAGAATAACATACTAACAGTATATAATGCGGAACAAGAAACAAGCAGCCATACATCAGATGTAACACTGATGCACAGGAGTTACTTAATGTGATGGTGATTTATGTTGAAATTAAATGAGATTTTAATTGTTTTTTAAATAATAAGGATAAGGAGGTTGTTGACCTCAATGGTGAACTTAGAGTGTTCCAGAGTTTAGGACCTCTAAAGCTAATGTTGAATTGATGGCTAGATATCCGACAGAAAGGTAATTGGAGTTTATTACTATGGTTTGTTGGAAATTCTGATGAAAAGATGAAGAAACTATGGAAGGTATCAGGAAGATCTTGCCTATTGTTAATGAACTTGAATATGAATGAGCATGTTTGAAAGGTATTAAGTTTGTCAATTGATAGTAGAGAATATTTGTGGAACAGAGGTGCAGATGGTTCATATCTGGTAGAGTGAGAAATCATCATGAGGAACCTCTTCTGGATTATTACTAATTTGTTAAGATATGATGGATATGTTGCAGCCCAGACTATATTACAGTAGTTAAGGTAAGGAAATAAAAAGCTATAATACAAGGTTAGATGGGCAGAGGGATGTATCATGGGGCAGACCTTTCTCAAAATTCCAAGCATCATCATTGACTTTTTGCATACATTGTCAATGTGATTATGCCAATTTACCCCTTCATCTATAGTAACTCCTAAAAGGCACTTGGAGAATTTCATTTCCATTCATTAATATTTTAGATTCTTCTTTAGGGTAGTACTTATTTTTGTTGCAGAAGACCATGAAGTAAACATTTTTGACATTTAAGCTTGTTGCATTGAAACCATTTAGAGACAATTTCAAGTTCCTCATTCACGCCAACAATCAGGGACTTGAAGTCATGATGAGTAGCTAAGAGATTGGTGTCATCTGCGAATAATAATGGGAGTAGAGTATTACAAGACATAGCCAAATCATTAATGTAAATAAAAAATAGTAAAGGGCCCAGAATAGAACCCTGTGGAACCCCGAAGAGGATCCTTGATTTAACAGATGAGCATCCATTGGATGACACAAACTGCTCTATGTTGTCTAAGTAGTTAATAAACCATTTCTTTAGCTCTTCAGTAATCCAAGGTTGCCCTTTCTTGTTTTTTTGTGGCAGTCAAGGTAATGGACATGTCACATACTGTAAGAGGATGTACTCACCCCTCCATGGTGTACTTGTTGTAATACTGTGTACTGTAAGAGGATGTACTCACCCCTCCATGGTGTACTTGTTGTAATACTGTGTACTGTAAGAGGATGTACTCACCCCTCCATGGTGTACTTGTTGTAATACTGTGTACTGTAAGAGGATGTACTCACCCCTCCATGGTGTACTTGTTGTAATACTGTGTACTGTAAGAGGATGTACTCACCCCTCCATGGTGTACTTGTTGTAATACTGTGTATATACTGTAAGAGGATGTACTCACCCCTCCATGGTGTACTTGTTGTAATACTGTGTACTGTAAGAGGATGTACTCACCCCTCCATGGTGTACTTGTTGTAATACTGTGTACTGTAAGAGGATGTACTCACCCCTCCATGGTGTACTTGTTGTAATACTGTGTATATACTGTAAGAGGATGTACCCACCCCTCCATGGTGTACTTGTTGTAATACTGTGTATATACTGTAAGAGGATGTACTCACCCCTCCATGGTGTACTTGTTGTAATACTGTGTATATACTGTAAGAGGATGTACCCACCCCTCCATGGTGTACTTGTTGTAATACTGTGTATATACTGTAAGAGGATGTACTCACCCCTCCATGGTGTACTTGTTGTAATACTGTGTATATACTGTAAGAGGATGTACCCACCCCTCCATGGTGTACTTGTTGTAATACTGTGTATATACTGTAAGAGGATGTACCCACCCCTCCATGGTGTACTTGTTGTAATACTGTGTATATACTGTAAGAGGATGTACCCACCCCTCCATGGTGTACTTGTTGTAATACTGTGTATATACTGTAAGAGGATGTACTCACCCCTCCATGGTGTACTTGTTGTAATACTGTGTATATACTGTAAGAGGATGTACCCACCCCTCCATGGTGTACTTGTTGTAATACTGTGTATATACTGTAAGAGGATGTACCCACCCCTCCATGGTGTACTTGTTGTAATACTGTGTATATACTGTAATAGGATGTACCCACCCCTCCATGGTGTACTTGTTGGTACCAGGCACCAAAGGGCCACTCTTCTGGTTCTCAGTGGCCATCATGGCTGCAGACTTCATGGCGTTGGCTGCCTTCAGCTTGGTCCTGTAGCTGTAGGGTGTCAGGGGGAGCATTATAAACCCACACAGAGCCTTATCATAAGCTTCCCGTTAAGGGAAACTATGGGATGTAAAGGAGGCGGGTGTTCAGGTGCAGCACAGCGGGAATTGACTGCTAAGCGGTTTGGCGCATTTACAGACGGTCTATTTATCGATGTATGATAGGACAGTCCGTCTCTCTCTCTCTCTCTCTCTCTCTCTCTCTCTCTCTCTCTCTCTCTCTCTCTCTCTCTCTCTCTTTCTCTCTCTCCTCACCTTCTCCTTGTGCAAACCAGAGAGGTGGTGAGGACAGCCAGGACAATGATCATCCCGCCCACCAGGCCTAGCAGGCCAAAAGTCCATGGACTGAGTTTTGGTTCCTCCACAGCTACATTCCCCTAGAACACACAAATGGAGAACATGGATCTTAGGAAAGACAATCAACTCATCTTACAATAGTATATTACTATTATTATTATTTTCTTTTCACACAAAACAATATTTTCACATATCAAATTATGAATTTACATTTTCTTTTATAAATATTTCCACCACCTCTAAGGACAAATTATGCTATTTTGTAACATTTGCAAAAAAATTATCTTTCAAAACTCTAACTGATGACTATAGTGACTATGATGACTATGATGACTATCGTGACTATAGTGACTATGATGACTATCGTGACTATAGTGACTATGGTGACTATGATGACTATCATGACTATGGTGATTATGATGATTATGATGATGATGATGATTACGGTGACTATGGTGACTATGGTGACTATAGTGACTATGGTGATTATGGTGACTATCATGACTATGGTGACTATGGTGACTATAGTGACTATGGTGATTATGGTGACTATCATGACTATGATGACTATGATGACTATGATGACTATGATGACTATGGTGACTATGATGACTATGGTGACTATGGTGACTATGGTGACTATGATGACTATGGTGACTATGATGACTATGATGACTACTGATGGTTAACCGACTGTAGTGTGGTAGTGAAAGGGTTGCTGAGTTTGTTATTTGATCCAAAGAGAATGGAATCTGTTTTAACCAGGCGTAATGATAGTTTGTTATCAGCGAGCCAGGTGCAGATTCTGCCGAGTTCAGAGCGGAGGGATTTTTCAACCTGCATCTTGTCCCTGTCAGAGACCAGCAGGGCTGAGTCATCCGCGAACAGGAACAAGTTGCAGTCACAAGCTGATGACATGTCATTTGCATAAATTAGGAACAGTAACAGTCCTAGTATGCTTCCTTGTGGAACACCACAGCTCACTGGGAGGGGGGGGGGGGGGGGGGGGGGGGGGGTAGTGTACCGTTTACCTCCACCATCTGTTCTCTCCCTTCCAGGTAGGATTGCATCCAGCTCACTGATGAACTATCTAAACCAATTGCTTTTAGCTTGTCAATCAGAATGGAGTGATTGACAGTGTCGAAAACCTTTTGGAGGTCCAGCATGACCATGCCGCAGTATTTGCCTGCGTCCTCCTCTTGTTTGATGTGGTCGTTCAAATAGAGAAGGCATGTGTCAGTGGAGTGGGAGGTTCTGAAGCCAGATTGGAATTCGTAATTAGCTTTTTTTCTGCGAGGTACTTTTCGACCTGTTCGTAGACAATTTTTCCATGACTTTCGAGATGGAGGTAAGAATAGAAACAGGGCGGTAGTTGCCTGGGTCTAATTTGCTGCTTTTTTGTGCAGGGGGGTCTCTCTCGCAATTTTGAAGTATTTGGGGACGTATCCCTGTTTTATGGAGAGGTTTATTATGTGGGTGATGGCGGCTGCTGAGTCTCAGGAATTTGGAGGTGATATTGTCATGGCCAGTGTCCTTGTTAGGTTGGAGGGCGCTCAGTTTTTTGATTACCTGAACTGTTGTGAGGCCATACTGGCTCAGTACCACAAAATGCTCAGGCATGGAGAGAATGGCTTTCACAGTTTCAGAATCGAGGGCTGTCCCGTTGATGTAGATGAAATAGGCCTCCATTACGGTTTCCTCCTTGGAAGCCCTGGGAGATACGACACAGTGTCATCAGGGTACAAAGAGAGAGCATCTCTAAACACGGACAGAGACATTTAAAAAAGATCATCATGGCCAGGTCACAAATGCAAGGAAGCTTCCCATCACCTTGCGACTTAACAAAGTAATGTGTGCTATGCTAACCTACACATCTCAACTGTAAATGGCTCAAATATTGAAAGGGTCACAGAATACAAATATGACATGACAAATTCACATTTAAATATCCTATCAGGACACTTACTAGCAAACTGTGACAAAAGATTGGCTTTGTATATAGAAACAAATCCAGTTTCCTCTTGTTCTGTAAAAAGAGGATCGTTGAATCAACTTTCCTATCAATTCTGGACGTAATGAGGATGTAATCTACAGGCTGCAGCCTCCACACTCAGACCTGTAGACTCTGTTTACCACTGTTTAGCCCTGAGGTTTATTACCGGAAGGGGTGTAAAGTACTTGAGTAATTGTACTTCGTTACAATACTTAAGTATTGTTTTTGGGGATTTGTACTTTACTCGAGTATTATTAGGTTTATATACTTGTACTTTTACTCAATTACATTTCAGAGAAAAAAAACATACTTTTTACTCCTTACATTTAAAATGCAGACCTACAGAGTACAAAGTACAAATCTCGCAGGTTCAACTATTTTAATTAGTATATTTGTTTCTCTGGCCGAACTAACGTTAACGTTATTAATCCTGCGGCCGCACTTTATTTAAAAACAGCCAATCAAATCCCCATCAATGGAAAATGAACCCGCCCATACCCATGCTGATTGGTTCTTGTGTAAGACTAGAAAGCGGGGATCTTTGATTAAACACCTGCTATCAGAAGAATAGACAGTCAGAGTGACAAGCTACAGAAGATGGCCACAAACTATAGTACGAGTGATGAAGAGGACGAAACGGAACATTTCATTACCCCGGAATAAAAAAAAGTTTTTACTTTTAATTTTAGTACTTAAGTACATTTAAAAGTAGAAACTTTTTTTACTTATACTCAAGTGTGTTTTTAGCCAGATACTCTGACTTTTACTCGAGTAAGATTTTGAGACGGTACCCATACTTTCACTTAAGTATAATTTCTGGGTACTTTTTACACCCCTGATTACCGGTGACAGCTACGTACAACACTCCACTGTGTTCTTTACGGTAAGTTTGGTTAGTCCTTATTAACAGGTGTGATAATCATCGGTACCTAGGCGGCGACAGTGGCTCGGGAGGTAGAGCAGTCGTCTGGCAATCCGGAGGTTCGATTCCCGCTCCTCCCGGGCAGCGTGTTGATGTGTCCTTGAGCAAGACACTTAACCCCTAATTGCTCCCGATGAGCAGGTTAACACCTTGCATGGTTGCCTCCGCCATCGGTGTGTGAATGTGTGAGTGAATGGGTAAAAATGTGAGTAACCAATTGTAAAGCGCTTTGGATAAAATCGCTATTTGAAAAAGCAGCCATTTACCATTATCTGTATATTTATAAAGCCCTACTCTGTAAATGACCACCTTATAGCTCAGCTATGTTGCACTGGAATTCTGGTCTGCATGCTGATACGCTCCAGTTCTTCAGGCACCCTATGCCAGGGTTGAACTTGGAAAGACTGCTTGTTGTATTGATGCAATTGTGTCATGGAATCTCTTGCAAACTGACCTAAAATGTAATACTTCAGCATCATTGAAAGCGGGGGTCCCCTTCAATTGACTCCCAAGGTAAAATAAAGTACAAATCAAATCAACTAGGAACCTTCATTTGAATGTACGTAGGTAACAGACAACTTTAAAATAGTATTTTTAGAAATACTACCAATATATAATATATAGGAAGCTTCCTTGCATTTGAGACACTGGTTATAATGAACTTGTTCTATCAGTAAACACAGACTCTATCCTAGTAGCAAGAGAGACGATGGCACAGCCTGGTGGTAGAAAGCAAGAGTAAAGGGATTATCTTGAGGTTTATGTAAAACAACAACCAAAAAATGATGATCAATAACCACATCAAAAATACGTATATGAATACGATTTGAGAGATGTTTGTAAGTTTACTGTTCAAAAAGCTAAGAAAGAGATTAAAATGAGATGTATTTCTATTGTTGGGGTTAACTTGTGGAACAATGCTGATATACATTTAAGAATGAGTCATTCGCTTTTGGGTTAAAAAAATTTAAATAAAAAAATTATTTCAGTTTGTATAGCTATTTTAGAGGGTTACAAATGTGAATGATTTTTCTTATGTTATTATTTTCGTTTTGGAGGGTAGCTCAATTTGATAAGAATAGGCATATAATAAGAATTATGCTTCAGCCTGTACCTTTTTAATCACTGACAAAAAACAAAGACAGTTGACCGTATTTACAATCTGGAATGATTGTGCATATTGTATTGTGTGATGATGACTGAATAAAACTACTACTACTACTACTACTACTACTACTACTACTACTACTACTACTACTACTACTACTACTACTACTACTACTACTACTACTACTACTACTACTACTATATTACAAACAAAGACATTCCAGGTAAGTTTGATAGAATTGTATTATTATTATTATTATCATTGTTTTTTTTTATAAATGTTCATTTGATCATCTACTCACCGGGTTTCTGGAGTGAACTTCAAGATGCTGAAGATATGAACTTCTGCTTTGGTGGCAATAGTAAGATCCCTGGAACGGCAGAATACCCAGAAATGAACACACTGGCATCAAGGTATACGAACAGATCGAAAAGTACCTTGCGGAAAAAAATCTAATCTACGAATTCCAATCTGGCTTCAGAACATCCCACTCCACTGACACATGCCTTCTCTACTTGAACGACCACATCAAACAAGAGGTGGACGCGGGCAAATACTGCGGCATGGTCATGCTGGACCTACAAAAGGCCTTCGACACTGTCAATCACACCATTCTGATTGACAAGCTAAAAGCAATTGGTTTTGATAGTTTATCAGTGAGCTGGATACAATCCTACCTGGAGGGGAGGGAACAGATGGTGGAGGTAAACGGTACCCTATCCCCCCCCCCTCACAGTGAGCTGTGGTGTTCCACAAGGAAGCATACTAGGACCGCTACTATTCCTAATTTATGCAAATGACATGTCGTCAGCTTGTGACTGCAACTTGTTCCTGTTTGCGGACGACTCAGCCCTGCTGGTCTCTGACAAGAACAAGTTACAGGTTGAAAAAGCCCTCAGCTCGGAACTAGGCAAAATCTGCATATGGCTCGCCGACAACAAACTATCATTACACATGGGCAAAACAGAGTCCATTCTCTTCGGTTCAAATAACAAACTCAGGAAGACCGACGGCTTCTCGGTTACAGTGGGTGACAATATTATCACAAGGAAAGATGAAATTACCTACCTGGGTTCCATCCTAGAGGCTAATCTTTCCTGTGACAAAATGGCATCCAATGTAATAAAAAAAGTCAACCAACGAACGCGATTCTTGTACCGGATCTCCTCTCTGGTAAACAAGAATACCCTGAAGACTCTAGCAGGAGCACTCATTCAAGGGTACTACGACTATGCTTGCACCTCATGGTACCAAAGCACCTCAAAGGCACTAAAAAACAAATTACAAACATCTCAAAACAAGCTAGTCAGACTACTGCTTGACCTGACTCCTAGAACCCACCTCACCCCTGCCCACTTTGACAACCTAGGATGGCTTAGAGTAGACGACAGAGTACAGCAACTTGCAATGGGCCTGGTCTACAAGATACACTACGCGACCAAGGTACCCATGTACATGTCAAAATACTTCCCAAAGGTCAGTGAATACCACGATCACAACACCAGAGGGAGCTCCACAAATCATGTAAAACCCAGATTCGGCTCAAACAAGGGACTAAACACGTTTCGCAATTATGCCACATCAATGTGGAACGCCCTACCTAAAGCTGTAAAGGAATGTGAATCACTACCCACTTTCAAAAACACTCTCAAAAAACACCTACGTGAGACTGCAATTCGAAACTGGCCCCTACAAATGTCCTAACCTAGTTGTACAGTAAATGACCAAGTAAGGCTTTGTCAGTATTCCAATGTACAGTGTAAAATGTGTGTGTGTCCCCTACCCAACCCCCCCCCCCCCCCCACCTCCAATGTACAGCCCTCACCCACCCACCCAACCCCACCCACCCAACCTCCTCCAATGTACAGTTTCTACGCCAAATGTATATACACTCTTTTTCTGGACACTTTTGTATCACAAACAGTACTGTATTTGCAAATCTGATATGTCATAAATGTATAGATGTAGCAGTACTGTCTATCTGTATGTCATGTATGTCATATATGTTATGATGAATTGAAAATGGGGGACCCTGATGTAAACAAGACGAAAGTCTTTCTCTGGTCTGCATCCCCTTAACAATTGTATGTATTGAGCTGTACTGTACTGTACCCATTCTGCAATCTGTTAATAAACTTTTCAATCAATCAATCAATCAATCAAGGGCAGCACAACATCAGTTCTCAAATAAGCTAGAAGAGTGCAGACTTCCACCGAGGTTTAAGGTTAGGGTTAGGGTACAAAAGAAAGATTGGATTTGGGGGTTTGTATGATAATAATAATAATAATAATAATAATAATAATAATAATAATAATAATAATAATAATAATAATAATAATAATAATAATAATAATAATAATAGCTTGGATTTATGTGCTTAATTAGCTAAAGTTGCACCCCCGATTTTCTGTTGGCTGTTGCTGGGAACCTTCAATAAAACAGCAGTAGATGACCATAGTGTTCTTGGGGCACATAGTTGACAGGAGAATTGACCAATGTAGCTTGATCCTGTTCCATTTAGTGATGTAAAATGTGGGGTCACTCCATATACAACGAACGAGGCTCTGACTTCATGAGGCTATAAGATGTTTGGGTGAGTTTCACCCAAATGAGGTTGTGATTCTAATTCAGACCTTCAAGCAGTGCTAGAAAATGAACCTACTTAGTTTGTTGGTGAAGTGCCCCTTTAAAGTGCAATAAAACACTTGGATAATAATAATAAGATGATAATAATAATAAAAAGATAATAATAATTAGATAATAATAATAATAATAATAATAATAATAATAATAATAATAATAATAATAATAATAATAATAATAATAATAATAAAGTACATAATGCTAAATCTTGCTGTGTCTTAACTGATATAAGAGTTTGGTTTGACATGGGGGTGAGTATATAATGACACAGGTGAGTAGATAATGACACAGGTGAGTAGATAATGACATGGGGTGAGTAGATAATGACACAGGGGTGAGTAGATAATGACACAGGTGAGTAGATAATGACACAGGTGAGTAGATAATGACACAGGTGAGTAGATAATGACATGGGGTGAGTAGATAATGACACAGGGGTGAGTAGATAATGACACAGGTGAGTATATAATGACACAGGTGAGTAGATGACACAGGTGAGTAGATAATGACACAGGTGAGTATATAATGACACAGGTGAGTAGATAATGACACGGGTGAGTAGATAATGACACAGGGGTTAGTACATAATGACTGATATAGCCTAGCATACCGTGCGGCAAAGGGAACCGCTCCCGCCTACCTCCGGTCAATGGTCTCTAACTACACACCCTCAAGACCCCTACGCTCTGCGTCTTCTGGCCGCCTCAGATCTACTCCTATCCAAGCTCCCGGAGGGTCATCAAAGAGAAGCCGCCTATTCTCAGTCCTTGCCCCACAATGGTGGAATGAACTACCCATCCCAGTTAGGACAGCCGAATCCCGTCCAATCTTTCGCCGTCGACTAAAGACTCACTTCTTCAACCATTATCTGAAATGATAAAAAAAAAAAAAAAAAAAAAAAAAAAAAAAATCTAACCCCGACTAACCTTAATGTCATGCACTTGTCCTAATAAACTAACCTACACTGTAACACGCAACACTTTGATGAACATTGTTACTCAGCTGATAGAGTTATACCCTTCTTGCTGTCTTGTCGCACAGAACTTGTAAGTCGCTTTGGATAAAAGCGTCAGCTAAATGACTAAATGTAAATGTAAATGTAAATGATATGAATTGAAATTTTAACCCTTGTTTGGTGTTCGCATTTTTGTTACTCATCCAATATTCACAGGTCTGGTGGATATTACGTATTATGGATGTGTAGGGTGGTGCACATTGTGAAAATGTGTTCTTGTATGTTCTTCACAGAAAATGAGCCAAGGCCAATGGAAAAAAATTTAATAAGAAATTGTATAATTTCTCTTTTAGTAAACATTGAAAACAGGTCCCACATACCTGAACACCACACAAGGGTTAAAGTGTAAAAAGTCAAGCTGTAACACGTGCCGTACGACACTGTTTATTTTTCCTCATATTTTTATATTCAAAGTTAATTATATTGTTTACACTGTTTATTTTTCCTCTTATTTTTATATTCAGATAACATTTTAGTGCCTATATTTATGTATTCTATTACCCTGTCCATATCTGTACTCCCCTCCCCCTCCCCCATGCTGCTATGACTGCTATCCTCCCAAGGGGATATCTTATCTTATTTTATCTTATATTACCCAATGTATACTGCCCACTCTTTATTATGGATAATAATAATAATAATAATAATAATAATAATAATAATAATAATAATAATAATAATAATAATAATAATAATAATAATAATAATAATAATAATAATAATAATAATAATAATAATAATAATTAATAATAATAATAATAATAATAATAATAATAATAATAATAATAATAATAATAATAATAATACAAATAATAATAATAATAATACATGTTATTTGTATATGTGGATGTGGAAGTTGGTTACCTTTTAATCAGTACTTCGTTCTCCTTCACTTTTTCCACTGAAGAGACAAATCTAAGGACTGATTTGAATGATATGTCAACAGTGAAAATCTGAAAAATGGAAAGAAATGTGAGACAAGTTACAGAAAGTGGAAAGAAGGAAACAGAAACAGTCTGTCCACTGCTGATAAAGTACTAATAAAGTACTAATCCACCACATGACAAAAGGTACATAATGTATGTTATGTTATAACCAAGTAATATATATTGAAAATGTAACATATGCATGTATTACAAATATTATTAAAAAACGTTTGACTCTTGTTAATATTTCTCTGTATATCTTCTTCTGTGTATGTATTTTCTTCTTTATGTGCACTGGCCGGAATACGGGCCATCACGCACGCCCTTGTGCGCACTTCGCGGCACTTTGTCCCCGTCTGTCGGCTGCGTTTTCACCAATCCACCAATACATTGTTGGAAAGTTTAATTTGCCGCCTTTCGATCATCACCACACTAAACCTATAGACTACCGCAACACTTCCGGTATGCTGAGCTCACAGGGGAGCGTGGGGGGAGGAAATGGATGAATGTGGATTAGAGCCTTGACGTAAGTGGTTGTAGCTATGGCTGTGGGGGTGCTGGAGACATGATCAAATACTGACGGGTGCTCAGAGTGTGGGAAGGTGACACAAGAAGACGAAGAATTCCATTGTTTTGACTGTGGGGGAATATGGTCAAGTTGAGACCATTGGAAGGGCACCAATGGGGCACGTCCTCTAATTTTCGCCACTCAAAAGGGCACTTTAGCGTGACGTTTTTCAACCATGGGGGCACCAGGGGGTGCGGCAGTGTTGCTGCACCTTCTTGCCCCTCCCTGTATTTGCAGCGGAGATGCTTGTTCATTTTTTATGTAAAAATAAAATAAAAATAAAAAAGGCTCTCCAGAGGGGCAACTCAGCCAATCAGAGTAAACGGGCTGTTGCCCGGGCAACAATAGCCTGTACCTATTCCTGCACATCCCTGTTTTGGGACCACCGTCTTGCAATCTCTTTCCATTGTTATGCCGACCGGCCCGGACTGGCCATCGGGACGTTCGGGACGAATCCCGATGGGCCGGAAGTAAATTGGGCTGGTCCAAAAAAAGAAATAAAAAATAAAAATAGAATTGTAATGTTTTTTTTGTACTTTTTTTTTAATGGGGGGGGTTCGACTGGCCCATTTAGTCCACTCCGATCGGCCCACTTTGGTAGGGTAGGGCTGAAAAAGTAAGATGTAAAAATGAAAATTGCCACAGAAAGATGCTTAAAAATAGCCTACTAGCTCTTGCAGTGATTTCAGTCATCTCCCAGGCTGCTCGGCGTGAATATTAAAGGCAACCAACTTGTGTTCAGCTTTTCTCTGATTGCCCACGACCCCACGCCGCTAGCCCGCCCCCTTTTGCCGCGAGTGCGGCAGGAACCTTCAAGTTCCCTGGTGCAAAATAAATCTGGTAGTTCGTTTATGACGTTAATTAATAATAAACACTGTTAGGACTCTTAATAATAAACACTGTTAGGACTATCTGACTCTTAATAATAAACACTGTTAGGACTATCTGACTCTTACTAATAAACACTGTTAGGACTATAAACACTGTTAGGACTATCTGACTCTTAATAATAAACACTGTTACAGTGTTAGGACTATCTCGATTCACGCGTCACTACTGTAACTAGAAACTCTGGGTGTCACTGTACATCAGTGTGGAACTGTAAGCTGTAACGTTATACGTTATTTCGCGTTTTTAACGTCATAAACCAACGCACTACCAGATTCACTCGTCACTGTACATCAGTGGAGGCTGCTTGACTCGGTCCAGCTCCAGCAGCAGCGGCCGTGCTCCGTTGTAGAACGAAGCCCTTCAATGACAGAGCTCTCATATTTTGCGAATGCATAAACTATATCTTAAATTATGGCTATGTGTCTAATATGGCTGTCGCTTATCAATGACTTCGCGACAGCCATATTAGACACATAGCCATAATTTAAGATATAGTTTATGCATTCGCAAATATGAGAGCTCTGTCATTGAAGTGGGTGGTGGCAGTGTAACAGCGTTCACCTTGATGTAAAGTAGCGATTTTTATTGTTTTGTCATGACAAACCAATTACATAAGCTGGCTCTCATATTTGCGAATACAACAGCGTTCACCCTGATGTAAACAAAACAAGTCATTGGGAAGCGGTGCAACTCTCTGCCGCGCGGCAGCGCGGTCACGTGGCCGTGTGGCCAATCAGAGAAACGCTGAACGAAAGGCTGAACACAAGTTGGTTGCCTTTAATATTCATGGTCTGTACGGCGGGCCGGTGTGGGCCAGTGTGAGTCGGTGTGTGGGCCACTAATGTGGGCCGGTATGTGGGCCGGTGTGTGGGCCGGTGTGTGGGCCAGTGTGTGGGCCAGTGTGTGAGTCGGTGTGTGGGCCACTAATGTGGGCCGGTGTGTGGGCTAGTGTGTGGGCCAGTGTGTGAGTCGGTGTGTGGGCCACTAATGTGGGCTGGTATGTGGGCCGGTGTGTGGGCCAGTGTGTGAGTCGGTGTGTGGGCCACTAATGTGGGCTCCCTGATGTTGACTCCTTAGCCACAGCCTTGGGTTGTTTAATACTGGCCGTTGTGTGGGCCGGTGTGTGGGCTGGTGCGTGGGCCGGTGCGTGGGCTGGTGCGTGGGCTGGTGCGTGGGCCGGTGTGTGGGCTGGTGCGTGGGCTGGTGTGTGGGCTGGTGCGTGGGCCGGTGTGTGGGCTGGTGCGTGGGCCGGTGTGTGGGCTGGTGCGTGGGCCGGTGCGTGGGCCATTTTAGGGGCCGGTGCGTGGGCCAGTTTCGGGGCCGGTGCGTGGGCTGGTGCGTCTGAATGTCCCGGGCTGAATTTGTGTCCCAGTCCGCCCCTGCGCCGACGACACTCAGGTCTATCTCCCCATGAAACCCAATGACAAGTCCAGTCTTGACAGCCTCCAATCCTGTCTAGATGACATCAAATGCTGGATGGCCCAAAATGTCCTACAACTTAACGATTCTAAATGCGGATTCCTCATTTTCGGCGCCCCAAACCAAACCAGTGTTATCCCCAGCTGCCTGGGTAACCTGTCTGCCCTAGTTCAGCCCTTCGTAAAAAACCTGGGCGTGTTCTTCAACCCCAAATTTACCTTTAACTCATTCCCTGCCAAACAACGATTTTATACGCGTTTGTCCACCAATCGTTGAACGCCAACCAGAATTAGAACTAAAGATAAATGCAATTTTATTAACATATAAAATACATGTGCATGACATATAGTGTAACATCGGGGGGCACTAGGACCCAGGAGTACCCTGGCCAGGTATTGAAGAGTATCTAGAGAGGAAGTCTCACACGAGCGAGACTTGACGTCACGTGTGTTGCCGTCTGTTTGAATGGAAGCACAAGTTATCCGTGCTGCTCCTGCCGCACGCTTTTAATAAGGTATGAGCAGGTTAAACACCTTTTTTTGTTGGTAAATCTATTCCATCATTTCCGACCTACAAACAACTCTTATATGTTGTGTAGACGTTCGTGTAGATGTGGTGGCCGCTAACGTTACATTTGTTCCTATGTGTGCTCAGTGCTCAGTATGTATGTGATGACGACACGACACACAAGAGTAATAATTATTTGTGTCGTGTCATCATCACTGAGCACACTGAGCACACATTAGGAACAACCCCCCCCCACCCTTTCATGCATTCATGATGAAACATAATACCGATAATATAGAGTTGATTTCGAAATAGTATCGTATACAGGCGAGAAACTCACGTTTTTTTGTGAAATGCACGTATCATCACTGAGCACACTGAGCACACATTAGGAACAACCCCCCCCCACCCTTTCATGCATTCATGATGAAACATAATACCGATAATATAGAGTTGATTTCGAAATAATATCGTATACAGGCGAGAAACTCACGTTTTTTTGTGAAATGCACGTATTGCTGCATAGCGTAGTTTTCTGGGATTAGACAGGATTACTCTTAAACTATACTCATATTCACCACGGTATAAAACGGGAATGTATGGATGAAAAAAAATTTCTTTTTCACAAATTGAACGATAGATACTCTGTCAAATGGGCAATAGTATTATATCCATAACTATGATATATAATATAGTTTGAGCCCTGCAAACACCGACACGTATTCGTATACTTTAAAGCGCTGGCATTTCAACAGTAACAGTAAACAGCGCCCTCTGGCGCTGAATGAGTTAATAGGCAGGTGAACTCGGTGGTGAAGGGGTGTTTTTTCCAGCTTCGGTCCATAGCTAGGATCAAGACCATTCTCTCCCCCTCAGACCTTGAGAGAATCATTCACGCCTTCATATCTTCACAACTTGATTACTGTAACTCCCTGTACCTGGGGCTTAATAAGTCAACCATAGCCCGCCTACAGCTACCCCACAACGCCGCTGCTAGATTGCTCACAGGTACTCGGAAGAGAGCTCATATCACCCCTGTTCTTGCCTCCCTTCATTGGCTCCCAGTACGCTATAGGGTAGAATTTAAAGTTCTCTATTCGTCTACAAAGCTCTTAATGGTAAGGCCCCCTTTAACTCCTCCAACCCCCGGACAATAACACACTCTCCTCCCCCGCCCTCTGCAACTCATTTCTCCACTCCTTCAATAACAAAATCTCCCAAATCAACAGCTCACTGACCGCTCGTATTGCCAACTCCGCCCCCGTTGCCGCTCCACTATCATTTCCCCCCCACCTGACTTCATCCCCCTACCCCTCTCACTGCCTTCGCCCCTGTTGACTCCTCCTTCATCAGACATCATGACCACCTCCAAGGCCACTACCTGCTCCGTCTACCCCCTCCCCACTACTCTCACGTAGGCCTGCCTCCCTGCTCTCATCCCCGACCTCACTGCCCTCTTCAATCAGTCACTATCCCTAGGCTACGTTCCCTCCATCTACAAACTTGCCGCTGTCACCCCTGTTCTCACAAAACCCACCCTTGACCCATCCAACCTCTCCAACTACCGCCCTATCTCCAATCTCCCTTTTTTCTCCAAAACACTAGAGCGCTGCCTCCCAACTCCACTCTCATCTCCAGTCCAACACCCTCTACGAACCCCTTCAGTCTGGCTTACGTCCATCACACAGCACCGAAACCGCACTGGTCAAAGTCATCAACGACCTCCTCATCTCCGCCGATTCTGGTGCCCTCAACATCCTGATCCTACTCGACCTTAGTGCAGCCTTTGACACAGTGTCACTCCATGCTCCTCCAAAGGCTGCACGAACTGGGTGTTGACAATGATGTGGGCCCCTTGAACTCGGCTGCGCTCATCCTCCCAGACCCCCGCAAGAGGAACCCCCCCCCTCCCACCCTCCCCCCTAGAAACCGGGCTCCCCCGCATCCCAGGTCCGTCCCACGCGGGGTCCAGCACTCAGCGACACGGGCATCTTGAATCTGATTGGGCCCGACCCAGTAGGGGGGCGAGGGGCAATACTCCCCCCCACCGAGCCAAGCCCGCTACCTCCCATGCCACCAAGCCCCCCACCCCACGCACAACCAACCCACAACCCACGGGATCCCACTCTCCCGGGTCAAACCGCATAAACGCTGACCCCCCACCCCCGACTCCCCCCCCCCCCCCCTGAGTTGAGCCCATTGGCGCCCCCCATATCTTAGGCCGCTGCGCCCGTAGCCGGGCCCCCATCGACACGGGTCCCTTGAATCAATTGGGCCAGGCCCAGTAGAGGAAAGGATAGGGGACTCCCCCCCACCGAGCCAAGCCCGCTATTCCCCATGCCCCCGAGAGCCCCACCCCACGCCCATCGGCCCCCCAACACACAGGGCCCCGCCGGGCAAAGCCCAGCCTCTCTGATCCCCCTGTGAGAGACCCCTCCCTCCCGCCCTCCTCCCCGAGAGATAGAACACCCCCATATCCTGGTCCACCATGCACAGAGCCGAGCCCCCAGAGCCCCCACCCACCCCTGCCCGACCGCCAGGCCCCCGGCCCACTAGAGCCCCAAGCCCAGGTCCGCTGAAGGTCTAAGCACCACGCCTCAATGGCCCCCCGACCCCCCGCGACGCCAAGCCCGGTTCCCCCCCGGCCCCGACACCTGACCGCCCAGGCACGACGGCCGAGGACCCCAGGAAACCCACTGTACCTCCCATGTCACCGACATCACCGCACACGTTTATGAAAATAAAACTAACAATACAATAAGCGCACTCTTTCCCCAGTTGGCGGTTTGGAGGGGGATCAGCCCTCCTACTGGAGAAGCCCCCCCCCCAGAGACGAAGATACCCCCCGCAGGAGGCTCTTCAATTTTTGTCCTTCATATTTGTCCATGTGCACATTTAAAACATATATACTTTACATAAATCGCTCCCAAGGTGTACGGGGGATCCATATGTCACCCCCTCTCCCCTGCTGGTAGGTGCAGAGTATTGGCTCTCTTGTTGAGAGGGCTCTGCCTAGTGGCGGAGGGGTGCCTGATGTCTTGGCCCCCCTTCATCTCACTATAATTGTCCAACATTCGTGTTGTCTATTGTGCTAGAGCTCCTGGTCAAAGTTCTCTGTCTGCTTTTCCTCCTGTTCCGAGACCCCCACCTTCCAGTCCTCCCGTGATTCGAGTCCCATGTTCCATTGTCTCTCCTTCATCCCAGTCCAATGTGTGTAAATCTCTGTGTGTTTATAGTTCTCCATTATTCTATGTGTTGTATATTTACCCTCCTAATTATTTCCATCTGCAGTGATTATAGTGCGCGTTCGTGTATGTGTTTCATTGGGCATTATTGTCTATAGCTGGGGTGGTTAATCCGTTCTTTATGTACTCCTCTCGTTCGCCTCCCCGTGTCTCACCTCGTCTCTTCCTTCACGTCTCCTTATCATTTCCTTCACCTCGAATCTCAAAAAGTTAATAGTAATCGCTCTCGGGGGGCCTGCCAGCGGGCTGCTTCGACGCAGGCGCCCCGTGGGCTCTCTGAATCTCCATCACCACATACAGGGCCATAGACTCCCTTTCCACTCCGTCCTCCAATCCCCATAACCGGGTATTATTTCTCTGCGGTCTCCCTTTCATGTCCGACAGCTTTTCCTTCATTTTTTCTTGTTGTAGAATTGCAATTGTCAGTACTTCGTGTATCTTCGTTTCCCATTCCTCCGCCTCTGCCATTCTCCCTTCCAACGCCGCCACGCTCTCACCCTGTTCCACCATCTTTTCATTGACCGCTTCGAGTCCCGCATCCATTTCTCCCCCGATATCCTCCTGCTCCGTCTTCAATTCCTCCCCCAGCCTCCCGACATCGGTCCTTATCGTGTCCGTAATTGTCTGCATATCCACCAATATTGCGTCCGTCATTGTTTTCATATATGCCAATATCTCGGCCTGCATGCAGACCGCCCATCCTGGCATTTCCCTGTCGAGCGCGGCCGGCCCACCTCCTCCTTCCACCTGGTCCCTCTCTCCCTCGCGACGGGGATTTTGTATCTTCAAATTCTCCCTTCTCAGAGATCCCTCATTTTCTCTCTTCTTCTCATTCCTTGTTTCCTCCTTGTTCCTTGATTGCATCTCCATTTTTTATTTCTTTTCGAGTCTTTATTCATCAGTTTTTTTACTTATTCGACCAGGAGCTCCAGCACACGCGTGCTACCCGTTTCCTCTCGTACCGGAAGTCCCATTATGCATACTTTTGACAATAAATAAAATCAGAATGTGTTCTTACTTGCTTGCCTGGGTAAATAAAGGTTATAGAAATGCAAAAAGAAATTAGGGCGGCTACGTGGCGTAGTGGGCAAGGCGCTCGCCACGAATGCGGAGACGCTGGGCTCACCTGTTAGAGCCCAGCGCTCCACATTGCTTTCAGTTTAGCTGGTCGTTCATACTAATACACATTGGCCGTATTAGGGGGTGGGAAACTGATGGGTGGGGATCTGGCGTTGTGGACAGCGACTCCTACAGGTCGGTTGGTGCGCCTGCGCAGTGGAATCAGAAAGTGTCGGGGGCAGCTTGAGCCTCCCACGCGTTACTCCTCGCCACTGAGAGATCGAGCTGCGCAGGTGAAAAGATGCGACTGCTGTTACGTCAAGTACCGGAGGGGACTTGTGATGTATGACTTAGTCCACATTGCAGCCGGCTTGTGGTAGGCAAGAAACAGCGTTCGTGACAGGGGAGGGTTGAATTGGATGATACGAAATTGGGGGATGGGAGAAAATATAGAAAATGGGAGAAAAAGTGGATCAAAAAAGAAATGCTAAAAAAAATTAATAATAATAATAATAATTTGAAAACCGATACCGATATTTTCCGATATCACATTTTAATGCCAATATCGGCGATAATATCGGTAGGCCAATAATATCGGACATCCCTAGTATTAACCCTTTGTATATTTGTTTCCCTTGTGTCACCCAGCCTATGGTGATTCTTTCTTGTGTATTAATCTTTTGTTTCGCACACAGGGACATTGAGGACAGGAAGATACCCTAGGTGTACATTTTGCATCACGTAGGTGACCTGATGTTAGATACACCAGCTTTAGAGTGAGCACCACCACCTGTACTTTTGGGCGTTCAGAGCCTGTAAAGCAGGGATCGGCAATAGGCGGCCCGCGGGCCGACATTGGCCCGCCAGCAATAATTTCTGGCCCGTCAGATTATTTAGAGAATATGATATTTATTTTACGTGCAGGAAATATTCACTCGGGACGCCAGGGTGTCTTTTATTGTGAAGCTGTATCTATCTACCGGTAGTCATCAAAAGCATGTCTGTCACTATAGCCAATTGAAATGCTAGAAATGGTCACGTGGACTGGGAGAACCAATGGAATAGTCCCACCGGGCGGCGTGTATATTTCCCTAACGCACTTTCACTTCCGCGTTCGAGATGGAGCGAGTAACAAAATGTGTTAAAAAAACAAAACAAACATCTTTGGATAGCTTCTTTGCAACAGGGAAATATAACGCTTCTTTTAATAAACAGGAGCCATACTTAAAATATGGGTTTATCGCAACAGGTCGGTGATTCTTGCGTGCCGAGCCGACGTCCTCTCTGCATAATATGTGGTGACAACAACAACAACAACGAGGAAATGATGACAACTGTGTTCAAGTTGGCAGATAAAGTAGCTGCATTCAACGCCAATCTGGAATTGGAGGGCGGCGAGTGGATATGTGACATGTTTCAAACATTAGCAGGGATTTTGGAGGACTTAACAACAAACAAGGTATGGTGAGTCGTGTTTTCATGCATTCTGTCTTCTGATCTGTTCATCACGCGCCGCGGTGATCTGCAACAGCTGATCTGCTGTTCATGAATGAATGAATGAATGAATGAATGAAAACTTTATTTTTATTTTTTTTTAAACTTTGGCCATTTCCCTGGCTCTTTTATACGTTTATCGCATTTATACTTGGTCAAGTTCGACCGACAGAAGCAGGCTGAAAGGGTTCAGATGGGGGGGAAGACACTCTGGGAAAGGCACGGCTGCAGTCCGGGATTCGAACTCGCTCAGCCCCAGATCCGTGACGAGCACGGTTGTCCACGGCGCTGAAATAGCACTCGCGGTACGTGGTGAGCTACTGGAGCTCCCCCATGAAAACTTTATTTAACAGATTGCAGAATGGGTACAATACAGTACGGCGCAATACACACAATTGTTAAGGGGATGCAGACCAGAGAAAAACGTTTGTCTTTTTTCACTATATTAAATTAGCCATTGTTCTGTATCGTATGGCTCTCGCTCGGCGTCACTCTCTGCACTGTACCTCGCACGTGCACGCGCACTGAATAAAGACCACAATGTACCTTTATATCCCAATATTCGTCTGACCACACCCCTATCAGCTTACCTACATAAGCAGGGGTGGGGCCACATACTCGCCTCCTTCTTCGCTTTCACCACAAGAAAGTGCCTTCGGTAGATCCCCACTTGACGAGGTTGTTAGTAGGAGAAAGTTGGAAAACAAGAGATACGTTGACATCATATCTTTATTTTCTCTCACTATATTCGAGAAAATACGGCGATATTGTCTTCGTACTGGAGTGTCTGGAAGATGATGATCATTCTACACCTCTGCCGGTTTTTTCGTATTGGGAGTTCACGCCGCTACATGCCTCCCAACTGCAGTCCTCATTGCTGCGGCTGGATGGGGTGAAACCCTCCAGCGACACAGCTGGACTGTAGGACGCACCGCTGTTGTGAGAAGCGGTGGGTTCCAGGTTTGGTGAGTAATGTTTGCTTGCGAGCACCACTTGTCTGTTAGTGCTATGGGGGCTAGCTGACAATGTTTACGAAAACCGGCCCCAGATTAGGGTCCTTTGTTCAGCCTTTTTAGGCGACGGTGGAGGATCTTGGTTTGAAGCCCATTATAGCAACTAGTGGGCCACGACCAGTAGAACTGGTGATCCCAGGATCTCTGGACGCGTGGGTACTTCTCTGTCACCGTATAGGCCCCGTATTTCATATGCAAATGAGAGTATACCCTAAACGAGGAAATGTGGCCATGGATGATCGTTATCGGAAAATCCATGTTCAAGTCGGCTACAGCCCAGATGGGACTTGTGCTAGCTCCGCCGGATGTATGGTAAAATCACTGTTGTAAAACTGTGTTAACATCTAGTTTCTCTTCTCTCTTAAAAGGTGAGGAGGGTTTCAGAACGGCGGCCTGTCTGAGTGTGGCTTGTTATATCGTTGTGTACACGTTCAGGTGATAGCTGCTTAGCTTGCATGCTAGTTGTGGCCTACCTGTTAGCCAGTCAGCTGTCAGCTGTTGTGTCACTAGGCTAGGTAACGTTAGCTTGCTGCTATCGGCCGAGAGCGGCCGTTAGCTTAATGCTACACTGTTGAACATTCTGAGACTATAACATGCTTTAAACACTCTGACTACGACGTCATCTTTGACAGAGGATGTTAGTCGAACCTACCGAGGCCGGCCGGCGAGGACTGCGTCAACAAGGGGAACCGTAGCGGCGGGATGGAGTGGCGACGCTGCCCATGTCGACAACACAGGAATGCTGTGTTACTACCGGTGCCTTGTTAGAGACTGCAGTTTCGCTTGATCTGCGCTCACGGTAGGAAGGGTCTTGACCAGACCTTGAACACTTCTTCTTTCTTTCCCTTCTAAATGTTTTGTAAATAACGATGTTTTCCAAAACGAGTGTTGCTGCACTACATTTAGGATACGATGCAAGTTATGTGTGAATTGTCTTGTCACTGGTCTCCATGCAAATCGGGTTGTTTGTTACAGATGTGAAAATGATCTGGTTTGTTGTGTTGAGAAAACATCATGTGTGTTCATGTACCATGTACTCACAACTAAGGGGGTTAAACTAACCTATAAAGCTATGCTTGGTGACATATGAGTAAAGGATGAATTCTTTTCTCAGCCTGTAATGACAATGAACAGTGTGTTCACATATTAACAGGTTTACCTGTTTAACTGGCCGTATTAAGGGTAAAGTAGGAGGGGTGTTCTCCCCCCGGTTCCCTGGGGACTTCTTCACCCTCCTCTCAGACATGTTGTTACAATATATTGTGTCACTGTGTGGTGGGATACGATGTAACCCTTAGCTTGATTGCTGGGGTTGGTCTAGAACTGCTTGAGGAACTGTATTTTCCTAAAAGAAAAGATTGTTTGGTCACTTTTCGTGTGTGCTTAGCAAGGCCTGTGGCCGATACTAATCGAGAATTATGTATTCTCTCATTATGAAAAACGGTGTTCCTCTGTAGAGTGTTTTTGCCATTTTTTGTAGGTGATAATGGGTTGTGTGTGTCGTGGGACCTACAACTGGGTTGGGTTGGCCACAGAAGCACATGTGTAAGTCTGGTACCGGAGCTCTTAAGGGGGCCCGCTCTATTCTGTGTTTTTTCCTTAGTAAAAATCAGATAGCAGGTTAGCACATGCGCTGTGTGAAGCTGTTAGACGCTTCATGGAGCTGACTATGACTGTGTCATACTCTTTTTTGTCATTACATCGTATCATGGGTGTGGGGTCGTAAAGGGGTGAACTGGTAATCCTTTTCTCTCCTTCTTTGATGGGCAGGGGTTAAAACCTCCTGTCCTTCAAGGTTCCTGTCACGTTGCTGTTCGGCACGTTACAGGGTAAGAGGGGGGGGGGGGGGGAGGGAGTTTCCTGGTCCCACGCCCTGGAATATTGGCCGTGTGCACTGCAGAAATTCCCCCGCCATAGAGTACGTCACTGTGCGCGTCTCTGTTGGTAGGACTTCCGTGAGCTGTTCGGGTCCATATGATGGATCTGTTTCGGGGAGTGGTCAGGGCTCCTCCTCACGAAGCTCCTATTCGGGCCTTCTGTGAGTTAGGGCTCTTCTTCCATGTGAGGGAGCCTCCTCAGAGTGCAGAGCCTCCTCCTCAGATTGTCAAGGTGAGTAGAACTTCAAAAAGGAGTCCTGCTCTATTGTGTGTGTATTCGATTCAATTCGATTATTGAGTGTGTATGGGTTCAGTGCCTCCTCCCCGGAGAGCCCTAAAACCAAAATTTTACATGGCTCAAGGTTGCAATATATTCTTTTCAATCTGTACAGCTCGCGTGGGAAGTCTCTCTGGGGATTTCCGTCTCCTCCCTATGGGAGGGTGGTGGGATGTAAAAATGTAAAAAAAAATTACCCCCGGCTGTGTAGACTGGGATACATGCTGTTGGTGCTTCCTTCTTTTCTATTAAAAAGAGTTGGAGTTAGGAAGCATCACACCCCTCTTGTCGTTCCCCTGGGCGCCTTGGGGATTCAATGACAGGTCTAAATAGCCTGTTCATTGATGTGGTTGTGTCCCGACGCACGCATAGTGCTAGCTCGGGGTGTTCTGTTGAAGATCAGGCGAATGACTGGCACGCCTTGGTTGCTTGAGGTTAAAACAGCGTTTTATAAAGCAACTGGGATGGAGGTTTTTCCTCTTCCGACGACCTGTGTTGGTTGTCGACGGATTCTCGTTCATATCTGGGGGATGATGACGGAATGGATCTGAACATATGTAGAGGGGTCTCACGCCCTGGGGGTGGGCCACCGGGCGCGGTTCGCACCGAACGTCTGGGTGGCGCCTTCTTTTCATGTTTAAGATCAACACGCATATCTGCCCCTTCTCCTGGGCCCTCATGCATCAACGTGGACGTAGAACTTGACCTACTTCCACACGTAAGCACGGAATGTAGAACTAGCGTACGCACAGGGAAGTCGGCATTCATCACACGTGCGTACGCAGGCTCTATGCCCTGCCGTGTTGATGAATACCACTTTGTTCTACCGTCAATGCTCGTGCATGATTATCCATATATGGTCATGAAAATGAGGAAACACCCCCCATGGGATGTGAAATAATGGACCGACCCGAGCGGGACTCCGAGAAACTCCACGGAGAATTCACTGCTGTCGAACCAAGAAGACACTATCGCGTATTATGATTTATGGGATAAATAAAAGGCGGACTTGTAAACGGTGATGTCAGATATCAACGGCTCCCTAAGACCATTGGTGCAATTCTGCCTGGACAGCTCAAAATACTAATAAAGACCGTTCGTTGACCACTGTTTGGCGTTGGTTGTGTGTCATTATAACCGTGCTGTAATATGAATGCCTTTATTAGTTGTGTTCGATTGGCTATATGATTTTTAGAGGCATCTATTTTGTTGTCGGCTAATAAAGACCGCGCTGGAATATGACTGCCTTTTCCCGTGTTGTTTGATTAATACCCACGGATTAAAGTTCTCCTCAATTCTATTCCAAATCGCGATGGATCTCCCGTCAATTTTCTACCTGCTGCATATGATTTCTAGAGGCATACTACAATCTATTTTGATGTCAGTATTGGGTAGCCTATATAAACAATAATAGAGAGCATATACAAGAACAATGAATCTCACTGCATGTATGATGTATCCTGCCTTTCAATACATGAACTTGAATTCCATCATGTTTGTGTGCGGGACTCAAGGCTGCTGTCACAATGGGTGGTACCGCCGTACAGTAATAATAACAGTCCACACAATATCACGATCCATGCCATAGCCTATGTTCCATTAGGACATGATCTGTGACGACAAATGTTCTAGAATGTTTGATTAAGATATCATACTCTGACAGCATGCCTATGAGCAACAAAAACGCGAACTTGAATCCCATCATATAGTCTGTCCACTATCTGCATGGTGTCATTGCAATGCGTTTTCTATTCTTTCTTGTACAGTAAAAAGGGGGAAGAACACTATATTCATATGACTTATTCTGCTTACAGCTTCGAAATTCCACTTGTTTCGTTTAACGTAAAGCCTTTTAAATATAATCAAAACGTTCCCGTGTTTCGGCGGTCTGTGCGCAAAATAATAACGAGTTGAGCTTTATGATTTATGATGAATTGAAAATGGGGGACCCTGATGTAAACAGGACGAAAGTTGGTCTGCATCCCCAATTAACAATTGTATGTACTGAGCTGTACTGTACTGTACCCATTCTGCAATCTGTTAATAAACTTTTCAATCAATCAATCAATCAAGCTACGCGGAGCGCAGTCAGTCAGTAGCCTACACCCCGTATATTCCGATAACGCTATATAAACCATGCTGCATTCATTCTGAGAGAAAGATCTATTATTCCAAATGCTATTTATAGGGTTTTGACCATAATTACACTACTGTTGCTATCTTACAATTAACTATAATGAACTACGGTTCATACAGAACATCCAGTGTTATTATGCACAGAAGCTCATTTCCTTGTTGTAATAATATATTCTACCACTGGGAGCTAGGTACGCCAGGTCTGACCTGTGCGTAGATGTACGCACAAAGTCAAGTTCAAGTTCAAATTGATGAATCCCACTCTTTGCTTAGAAATGATCGTACGCACGGGTTACGCACAGATCTGTGCGTAGAACACGTTGATGCATGAGGGCCCTGGAGTAGGCATGTCGGCGTGGTTAGGGCACGGGACTGGTTCTGGTCACGCTGGTCCGGATCAGTTAAACCCGTTGTCCGCCGGGGATGCAGATCTGCTGAGGGACTTGGGCTTTTTTCAGGGGGAAAAATGCCAGGTCGGTCCGGGTGTCACAGGGTTAAGCGCTATGGAGACCCTGGTTGGGTACATTTTGTACTCTGCACTGTCGTAATGGCTTACGGCCATGCCAACCTGTACACGCTCAATCTCGTCAGATCTCGGCCGCTACGCAGGTTGGTCCTGGTTAGTACTTGGTTGGGAGACCGCCTGGGAATACCAAGTACGGTGTGCTTGGGGCTGGTTCTCCATTCTTTTCGCTCCTCTCTCACGCATGGCGAAGAGGGGCCTGTTGGGTTGGTCTTTGACCTCCTCTGGTGACCCTGTGCTTCCCGTATCGCCGGGCCCGGTCCGAAGTAATGTTTCGTCGACCCGTAGGCCTGGGATAACCCTTTTTTGAAAACTGTAACACTTGTACTGCGGTATAGCCAGTGTGTACCCGCAGGTGTGTTTTGGAGTTTTTTCTTGAGGGGTTATAGGAACAACCACCGCATTGGGTAACGACAAGGTGGTTGATTCCCTGGTGTGTTGGAGCAGTGTCAACTCCCGGGTTACCCGGTTGAGGGTGCCCCTGCACGTTCATGACGTCTGCCAATCATGTCAGCCTTCTCTGCCTCAACCCCTCTGGGTGGGTTTTTTTTAAATGGAGGCTTGGTCATGCAACAACGCCAGCATACGCCCCTTCCGCCGGGGGGGCTGTTCTCAGCTAACTCCTTTGGCGCCTGTCTCGTCTGCAGTGCTCCAGGCTCAGGTTACAGCCTGTTGCCTGGTTTTCCCCGGTGCACTGCCTGCTTCCGTTGGTTAACCTTTTTTGTGTGCTTACGGCCATGCTGACTGCCTGTTCTGCAGGGTCAGTGTGCCAGGCGGTGTGCTATTGGGGGGAAAGGGCCCGCTCTTGGAGGGGCCTTATCCGAATACGCTGGCGATGTGGGGGGCGGTGTCACTAAGTGACCGCCTGGTGGGGTCTTGATGCCTGGCGTCATTGACCTCTCCGGGCCCCCGTTTTCCAGGGGATCCAGTCCCTTCAGTGGGTCTGGGTCTTCCTTCGCGCTCCGCTGCTACGGCCTTGCCACGGGGTTGGGTTTGCGCTTGACCCCGTGATTCTGGGGGCAGTAACGAGGTTGTTCCCTCCGTTCGTTCCCGAGTGGCATGCGGGTTGTGCGTGTGTGGCCTCGTGGGGTCAGGCCACGGTCTGCTCACCCTGTGCGTTGAGTTGCTTGAGTGCCTCTTCGCACGGTCGGGTCCGTCGCCCGCCCGGGAACCTCCAATAGGGGGGGTGCCCTCCATTAGGGGGGGTCGGGGGGCTCGGTCCTCCCTGATCTGATGGTTGTGGGGGGCCTCAGCGGGGTGTATTTGTCGGCCGATGGCTCTCGCTCGGCCTCCCTTGTGCAGAGAGTGACGCCGAGCGAGAGCCATACGATACAGAACGATAGGTTATAACTATAACCAAGTTCTGTTAGTATTGGTGACGCTCGGCGTCCGACACCGCTGCAGCCCTTGATCTCACCTTGTGGTGAAAGCTTGGGAAGGAGGCGAGTATGTGGCCCCACCCCTGCTTATGTAGGTAAGCTGATAGGGGTGTGGTCAGACGAATATTGGGATATAAAGGTACATTGTGGTCTTTATTCAGTGCGCGTGCACGTGCGAGGTACAGTGCAGAGAGTGACGCCGAGCGTCACCAATACTAACAGAACTTGGTTATAGTTATAACCTATCGTTTTTTATCCTGGCCCGCCAAGCAATGGCTTGGGG
The DNA here is from genome assembly GCF_963971535.1 of Notolepis coatsorum. Classification (NCBI taxonomy): domain Eukaryota; kingdom Metazoa; phylum Chordata; class Actinopteri; order Aulopiformes; family Paralepididae; genus Notolepis; species Notolepis coatsorum. The sequence goes on along the minus strand of NC_140180.1, from coordinate 81,351,174 downwards.
AAAATCTGGCCCGTGGCCAAACCTAATTGCCGACCCCTGCTGTAAAGGCAAGGGTGGGTTTTCATTTCCTTTTGTATTTTATTTGGTGCCACTAGGAAGTCCTCCTTGCTCTCTGTGTTGTGTTTTGATTTTGTGAATTAAATACTATTATTTTGCAAATCTTTCTGTGGTTTTGTGTCACTGCACCCTCACCTAACGTGTCTGTGGCCTTGTGTTGCATCCCCTTACTGGGGTGCGTAACAACTTTATTTACATTTTCTGGCGAGACCGCGTTGGCATGGAAGGGAGGGTGTATTCCCACAGATGAATCAACAGTTTACCTCCAGTTCGGTTTCCGTCGAGAGCCCACCGGTGTCGGTTGCCACCACCGCCACCAAATACTTCCCTTTCAGCCCCGTGTCCAGCTCCTTCAGAGATCTGTGACGTAAAGAAACAAACATAAAAAACACACTTGAGTCAAATGATAAACAAAGGAAGCTACTGTATGTAGCATTTATTTAACCAGGCAGGTCAATTAAGAAAAAATTCTAATTTACTACTGCCTGGTGGGAGGATAAAAGGGCCTCTTGAAGGGTAATGGGGAAAGGGACAAAAAATGATGAATAGAAAAAAACTGTACTGTGTTGAACTCACTGGATGATTCCCACGTAGATGTTGTTTTGCAGCGTGGTTATGACTTCGAAGACGTTCTCCATTTTGCCACTGTCGGTTTTACTGTCTGTGTAGTCGAATCGTACACCTGTTACCTTGAACTCAATGACCTTATTCAGTCCAGAATCACGATCTGTAGCCTGTATGTGTGTGGGGGGAGGACGATGACATACAAAAATATACAAAAGTGAGATAAAATAGCAAATACGTTGACTAGTTGAAATAATTTGTCCGTCTGTACTCACAGTGCACTTTGCAACCGATGTGCCTTGGCTAGCGCTCTCGGACACCACGACTAGAGAATCAGAGGAGACGTATAAAGTTGAACACAAACACTTTGGTATACTAACCAAGTTATACATGAATGCTTGATAACATTAGAGCTCTTTTTTATGGAGAAAAGTGAAACTACAAAAGCTTCCACAATGTTCTCCTCTAAACTCAATGGACCTCATTCTCGAACGGATTTACGAGAAAGTTACCAACACATTTTTTCGTAACTCGATTTACAAACTTTTTTGGCATTCTTGAATGGCTTCTTTTCGTAAATTTGTTCGTAGCTATGAACAGGATTTACGAACTCGAAAAGGCAGTCGTAATTTGGACAGACTGGTGTGCGCCCGTCTTTTTAACGGCTTAATTTGGGAGAAATCCTTGGGGATTGGGCTCACTTCGATTCCACAGACATTTTCGGAATAAAATTATTATAATAATCATAAACACTGACAATATTTGTATCATTAACACTTTGATCGCCATGGTTAAATTCATAATTTACCATCCCTAGCCAGCTCTATTTGTCTATGGAGAAGTTCCCCTTCTTTGCAGGGCTATAACTTTTTAAATTCTATTGCTAAATTGACATTATTATGGCCCATTCAATGTCCTATATCCATTGTTCAGGGTGTAGCAACATTATACTTTTTCATTCACATATTCATACTAAAATATGGTCTAAAGTATAAGTATGTTTTTATCGTTTTCTGCAGCTTTCTCCAGAACTTGATTTATAGCCCCAAATGCATTATATTGATGATCAAATACAGTTTGGTAGCGATCGGTGCCAGATGAAAAATTTCAACTGGAGGTACTTCTAGAAGTTACTACGTATCATCTGATATTGACCGGATGGGCGGGGGGTCGTTTATAATTCCGTGGGCAACGTTATATCATTTGTCTAGTGTGGGTCATATGGTCATCAGAGCAGTTTATATGGAACACGTTAGAAAATAACGTTGAAACTCACCGTATCTTCCTCGCGCCGTTGGACGATCAGCTTGGAGTAGACAGTTTTCGATTATGGGATGTTGATTTAGATGAACCATTTCCAGGTTGTATAATACTATATACGTCCAAATAACGTTGTTTATTGAGTTAGGGCGAGCGATTGATTATCCAGTGTGTTGAGATGGAGTCCGGCTAACGATCGCGAGTGCCCGGACGAAATATGGATGAGCACTTCCTGTTTGGCGCGTCACTTCCTGTTGGCCGATCTGCCGATCGGCCACCAGATGGCGCTCTTGAACCGTTAGACAGTTGAGTGGAGCTCACCAGTACATCTCATGTCTCCGGAGGAGAAATATGATTTCGATCACAGATTTTTGAAATATTGATATCAAAGACGAGTTACGCCGTCTTCGGCAGAATGAGCATGGCGAGCAAAGACGAGTTACGGCGTTCCCGGCGATTAAAGTGTTAACAATTACATTTTACATTTATAGTCATGACTCAATGAACCATGTCAGAAAATAAATAAGTGTCAATACGGAATGACTGCACGCTTGGCTCTCAAGGCCACCTCCTGCTCCGTCTGCAGTCAGTTCTCTGACTGGTATATACATACGCTGTCTCAGATATATAGTCGACATGTGTCAACAAATGTACATGCCTGTTTGAATTTATGTTGTACCATTATTACTGTAAAAATGTAATGATTGTGAAATGATTGTTTAATGAGACTATGAGCTGTATGTGTATGTGACCGAATTTCTCCAAGAGGGATTGATAAAAGTTATCCTTATTTAATTATCCTTATCCTTATGAACCAGGGTGGCAGCACATATGTGATATCCTAATAAAACAAGTCATTATTCATAGAATAATAGAAGCCTACTGTTGCTGGAACAATTCATTATGCACATACAGTATGTGTGTGTGTGTGTGACGTGTGTGTGTGACGTGTATGTGTGTGTGTTGGCGCAGCTCCGTATTTATCTGCATCAGGATGCTGCATCGTTAATAAACTATAGATTTTATATGGAATTCGTTAAACTTATCCATATCCTTGTGAACAGTAAGATTGCTCTTACGATGTGCACACTAAGCAATGTAAGGACTTAATAAAACCAACAATAAATAATAACAATATAGAACAAGACGGTATATGGAATATTAATACAGTCTATTCCACTATAGCTATATCCGCGTGATTGGGTTTAGTTCTTATCTATTTATTTATTTATTTATTCACTGTCATTTGCAGTGTTTGTTTTCGTTGTAGTGTACTTGTGCTGTATAATGACAATACATTTTGAATCTAATCTAATCTAATTTTGATCAGTCGCAAATTGCTTTACCTTTTGTATATTTCCCCCATAAGGGTCAACACGAAGGGATAGCCTCTCCTTACAAGGAGCTGGTGGGGCGTTTCTGTATGCAAATGTGGGTGTACGAGAATGCGCTTCCAGTTTAAAGGAACACGCCAACTTTTTGGGAAATTAGCTTATTTGCCATCTACCCAGGAGTTAGACAAGCAGATACATTTTCTTCTCTGTGCATGCATTACATTAGGCTTAGGGAAAAGCCACACCGTTAACCTAGCTTAGCGTCATTCACTGGAAGTAGGTGTGCCAGTGTAGCCTAGTTCCCAACAGTCACGAAATACACTCCAAATACAACTCCAAAATGTTGCTTAGAAAACGAAAATTGGCGTGTTCCTTTAAGAATGAGTGACGTTCTTCATTCATGGGAACCCAGCTGCGATGATTTTGGACACTTACGAAGACCGTTTCACTCGTTCAGGAATTCGTAATTTGTTAGCATGAACTTTTTACGAAGATAGTTACGAAGATACTTACGAACATGTTCGAGAATGAGATCAAATGACTTTAGAGAAACAAGCCAACATGATGGGAAATGCACTTACCGTCTTCTCCAGAGTCAGACTAGAAGATGGATACCAGTTTCCTCTCTGTGCGTTCAGTAGAAAGCTATCTGGCTGCAAGCTAGCCTAGCTTAGCACAAATTATTTGAAGCCAATACGGACCACTAGCCATTAATTTGTGCTAAGCTAAGCTAGCAAGAAATTGGTATCTATCTTCTTGTCTGACCCTGTAGAAGATGGTAAGAACATTTCCCATGATGGTGGCATGTTCCTTTAACCCTTTCACTGCCGCACTACCAAACGGTTAACCCTTTCACTGCGACAATACACAGAAGTTTAACCCTTTCACTGCCACACAACAGCCGGTTAACCCTTTCACTGCCACACTACAGAAGGTTAACCCTTTACCGTCGGTAGTGTGATAGTGAAAGGGTTAAAGGGATAGTAAAGACGTTGTGACATAACGTGGTATGAAATACTTGCCAGTAGTGTAATCGATGCATAGGCGTTAGCTGAACTACTGAGTGCCGTGGTGGAAGTTCTGGCATGGTGTTCCGAACTTCCCCCTTACATCACAACACTGTTGGAATGGAATCTTGGAACCTATTCTACATGTTCAAATGAAGGCTGGTTCTTAGGGTCCTCGAGTTTGCTCTGAACTAGGAAAAACTGTGTTGATGCTTCCAACACTTGGAATGCTCTCCAACTGACACTGAAGCTGAAGGTTCTTCCTTCTTTTGCTGCATTTAAAAAAAAAAGGATCTCCGACCACTGTGTGTCGACTTGTTGATTTGTATTATTTCTTTTTATTTGTTGTGTCTATATATTTATGAATTTGCTTTGTTTCAAGTTCAAGTTTCTTTAATAGTTGTCATACAGAAGTACAGAATACTTTTGTACAAAATGCTTCTTACTGTTGCGCTCCAGAGACTGTGCATGACAAGGTAAGTATGAAATAAAAACATAGTAAAAATTAGAAGTAAAAAAAGAGGTCACAGTGTTCAGTTTAGACATATGTACAATGTTCGTAGACGTAGTTACCATACAATATACAATACTGTGCAGTGTACTAATATACAATACTATATAGTGCAAGGCATAAATGGACGAGGTGCAGTTTAGGTACAATTCACAGTAGGTGTACGAGTTGTAGTGCAAATCCTTTATCAATAAATATAAAGTGTAAGTGTGTTTGTGTGATCTAAAGTGTGGAGAGTGGGTGCTGCAGTGTGTTGTTGTTTGAGTGAGTGTGTGCGTGTGGGTGTGTGTGCTGTGTGCATTTGATGGTTGTTGCATAGTGATTATTGTTCGTTTAGCGATTATTGTTCGTTTAGCAGCCTGATGGCCTGGGGATAGAAGCTCCTTCTGAGTCTTTCTGTGCTCGCCATAAGACTCCGGTATCGCTTGCCTGACGGCAGCAGTTCAAAGAGGCAGTTGTTCGGGTGGCTCGAGTCCTTAATAATTCTCTTAGCCTTCCCCTTGCACCGCTTGTTGTAAATGTTCTGGAGGGTGGGAAGCCCCCCTCTAATTGTGCGTTCGGCTGAACGTGTCACTCTTTGTAGTCTGCTACGGTCTTGTGCAGTGCTATTCCCAAACCAGGAGGTGATGTTGCCGGTCAGGATGCTCTCTATTGTACATGAGTAGAAGTTCCTAAGGATCTTCTGACTGACTTGGAACTTCCTTAGGCGCCTGAGGAAGTAGAGGCGTTGTCGTGCCTTCTTCACAACACTGTCAATGTGTGTGGTCCATGTCAAGTCCTCGGATATGTGGGCTCCGAGGTACTTGAAACTGTTCACTCTCTCAACTGGTGCCCCGTCGATGCTGAGGGGGCTGTAGTCCTTGACCCCCGACCTCCTGAAGTCCACAATCATCTCTTTTGTTTTGCTGACGTTCAGGGAGAGGCAGTTCTCCTGACACCACTGTGACAGGTTCTCTACCTCTTCCAGGTAGGCCCTTTCGTCGTTGGCAGAGATCAGGCCCACCACTACTGTGTCATCAGCAAATTTGATGATGGTGTTGTTGTTCCGCTGTGCTACGCAGTCATGTGTGTACAGGGAGTAGAGGAGGGGGCTCAGAACACAGCCCTGGGGGGCCCCTATGTTGAGCGTGATGGATGAGGAGGTGCAGTTGCCGGCTCTTACCACCTGGGGTCTGCCCGTCAGGAAGTCCAGGACCCACTGGCACAGGTCATAGTTCAAGCCCAGGTCCCTGAGCTTGGCTATGAGTTTGGAGGGGACTATGGTATTGAATGCTGAGCTGTAGTCGATGAACAGCATTCTCACATAGTTCCCCTGCCTCTTGTCCAGATGTGATGCTGCTGTGTGCAGCACATGGGCTATGGCGTCCTCCGTGGACCTGTTGGGGCGATATGCAAATTGCAGAGGGTCCAGGTTGATGGGGAGGGAGGAACAGATGTAGCCCTTCACTAGCTTCTCAAAGCACTTCATGGCTATGGAGGTGAGGGCTACAGGGCGGTAGTCGTTGAGGCAAGCGGGCGTAGATTTTTTGGGTACAGGGATGATGGTGGACTTCTTCAGACAGGTGGGGATGACGGCCTGTTCCAAGGACAGGTTGAAGATGTCAGTGAATACCGGGGCCAGTTGGTCGGCACAGACTTTTAGGACGCGGCCGGGGATGCCGTCCGGTCCTGCTGCCTTCCTGATATCCACTTTTTTAAAGATCCGTCTCACCTCATGCTCTGTTACCCTGAACACTGAGTCTCCATCAGCAGACCCCCCCCCCCCCCCATTGCCGTGGTTTGTAGGCTGGTGTTGTTATTCACAGCCTCAAACCTCGCATAGAAGGAGTTGAGATCATTTGCTAAGGAGATGTCACTGTTCAGTTTGAGGGGGGTTCCTTTGTAGTCTGTCATTGTTCTGAGGCCCTGCCACATGCCTCTAGAGTCAGCCTGTTCAAACTGAAGTTCAACTTTATCCCTGTAACGCCGTTTTGCCTCTATTACTGCTCTCCTGACGTTGTATCTTGCCATCTTGTGTTCTTCCATGTTGCCTGTCACCAGCCCGGTGTTGTATGCTGATGTGCGCACTTTCAGAGCCTCACGGACGGATTTGTCTACCCAGGGCTTTTGATTTGGGTAGATATTAATTTTGGTGGAGGGGATTATTACTTCTACCTGAGTACAGACATAGTCAATCACCGTTTCGGTGTATTCGTTAATATTGGCTGTGTTATCACGGAATACACTCCATTCTGTGCTTCCCAGCACTGCTTGGAGTGACTCCACTGACGTCACGGCCCAACGCTTAACCTCTCGCGAGACCACCGGCGTTCGCTTGAGACTCTGTCTGTACTTCGGCAAAAGAAAGATGGCGGCGTGATCGCTTTTACCGAATGGACTAAGAGCCTGTGACTTGTACCCATTCTTAAATTGCGAGTATACATGGTCTAATATGTTCTCGCCTCTGGTGGGACAGGTCACATGCTGATAGAAATTCGGCAGCACCTTTTTAAGACGCGCGCTGTTGAAATCCCCCAAGACCAAAATGGCAGCGTCAACATTAGCTGTCTGGAGTTTGTTTACCTCGTCGTGAAGTTTTGAAAGTGCGACCCCAGTGTTCGCGTGTGGTGGAATGTACACTCCGATGAGGATGATGGACGTTAACTCTCTTGGGAGGAAGAAGGGTCGACATTTTATCGTGATAAACTCCAGGTCTGGGGAGCAGTGGTTAGACATTTCCTTTGTGTTGCCTACATCGCACCACTCCTTGTTTATCATGAAGGCAATGCTGCCTCCTTTCTTCTTTAATGACTCTTCTGCCGTCCGGTCTTTGCGGAGAACGAAGAAATGGTCTGCCGGTTCTATTGCGTGGTTCGGGACATCTGGACTCAGCCAAGTTTCTGTGAAACAGAGGACGTTACAATCCCGAATGTCCCTCTGGAATTGGATCCTTGCTCTGATGTCGTCCAATTTGTTTCCTATCGATTGCACATTGGCCAACAATATGCTGGGCAATGTGGTTCTGTGTCGTTTGGACCTCAGTCTGTTCCGGACCCCGGCTCTCTTTCCTCGTCTTCGCGGCGGCTTCTTGGCGTCTTGGCCATGGCCGGCATAACAAAGGATCTCGGCGGGCCATTTCTGCTGTTCAGCGATCCGATCCAGAGAGCAATCCAAACGGTAAGTTTTTCTTAATCCAATGTCAATGATTGACTGACGGTCATACACATATAATGCACCAACAGTTGGTGCAAATAAAACTCCTAATACTATAAAAATTAACAAAATAAAGCACAGTCTCGTCGGAGCGATCAGAAAGGCAGCCATCAGAGCGGCGCCAGACTTAACTTAACTTTGTTTTGTAAGCTCGTCGTCGCTGTAAATGAGGGTAACCTCAGTGTCTCACAAGTTGAAATAAAAGTTTGAAATTAAATGAAATGTTTTGTAATACTATAGAAATAGAAATATTTTTTTCTCCAAGATATCATGTCGATATTGAGAGAAGAATTGAGCATCAGGAATATAAAAGGACTGTTCTCTTCTGTTGTGGATGGTTAAAGCTTTTGTTTGCACATTGTGATGTGGCTTAAACCTTTTTGTTAACCCTTTCACTACCACACGACAGTGTTAACCCTTTCACTACCACACTACAGACCGTTAACCATTTCACTACCACACTACAGACGGTTAACCCTTTCACTACCACACTACAGACGGTTAACCCTTTCACTATCACACAACAGAGGGTTAACCCTTTCGCTACCACACTACAGACGGATAAAAAGGGTTAACCTACTGTAGTGTGGTAGTGAAAGGGTTAAATCTTTTTGTTAATGTTGCTGGTGTGCTGGCCGTGTCTGACACTGGCCCGGTTCACTCAGAACACAGAGCTCCGCGAGTCAGCTAATGGCTATGCATAATTTACCCTACTGGCGAGTGATCCATATACCACTGAACATTGAGTGCCACAGAACACTGAACTATCCACACACAAGCACACATGAACACACACACGACACGCACGCTGTGCACGCTCACACACTAGCAGCCACTTTAACACTTTAACATGAGCGGGCACACACTCATGCCGCACACACGCACACTTATGGCCAAAAGGAAAGGCCACTTTAAATTAGTATAACAACAGGAACAGTGTATTGCACTACCAAAGCTACCTAGCATGTCCTATATGCTCTGTAAATAACTATGTACAGATACCGAGATGTCACACCATGTTACCTGTTACCTGTTTATTGCACAATGTTGTTTTTTTATTGGATTCTATTATATGTTGTACCACTGTATTGCACATCGTTGCGGGCAAGACCACCCGCATTTCATTGTATACTTGTATGCCGTGACAATTAAAACTCTTGACTTGACCTGACTTGACTTCATGAATCCACTTACAGAACACAGAATCTGCCGGAATGAATTGTGGATCGTTGTCATTGACGTCCAAAATCTCGATCACCATTTCTCCTGAAATGTGTAAAATACTGTTGTTGAGTCACAAATGTCATGTTGTCTTTATGAGTGTTAAGAATGTACTCACCGATGGAGCTGTACTCTTAATACCTACTCACAATAGCTATACCACTGGCCAGTTTGGCTTACTACCATAGTATATTTACACCTGTATCACTGTATATAATCACACTGTACATACATCAGTTTAGCATATATTACCAGTAGCTTGTTATATATAGCTTGTTATATATATATATATATATATATATATATATATATATATATATATATATATATATATATATATATATATATATATATATATATATATATATATATATCACATGTAATCACATTTAATACATAATGATATTGTTAATGCACTTTACTGTTACAGTGATTAAGGTTAAGGTTATGAAATGTCAATATAGAGCTAATAGAATGTCTTCATAAGTATATCTGTGTGTGTGTGTGTGTGTGTGTGTGTGTGTGTGTGTGTGTGTGTGTGTGTGTGTGTGTGTGTGTGTGTGTGTGTGTGTGTGTGTGTGTGCGTGCGTGCGTGCGTGTGTGTGTACTGCCTAGGGCTGTCCCCGACTAAGGATTTGGATAGTCGACTATGATTGGACGAAATTTGCCGATAGTCGACTATTAGTCGACAAAAAAAAATATATATATATAATAGGCCTATTATATATATATAATTATATATATATTTTTTTTATCATTCCATTTGGGCTGTGGGGGGTGCTTAATGTCTGAAGGAGTCGACTGAAGGCTTCTTGTCTTGTTCTCTGCAAAAGCATGCAATTGGTCCACTGATGGATACATCTTGATATTTGTCTAGTAGTGTTCATTAGATGGGTGAAATCCTCTTTCAGTGCCTCTGTGCCTGTTTTCTTAGGCAGTTAGCCTCTGGTATGCGTGCCATTAGCGTTAGCCACGCTTCTAGGCCTCTTTTCTTTTGGAAAGAATGATAAAAATATATTCGACTAAGAGGTTGGCAGTCGACTACGGCTCATTTAGACCGATTAGTCGACTATTCGACTAATAGGGGTCAGCCCTAGCCATAGGTAGATCAATGTAGGCAATTAGGAGGACATACAGTTAAACCTGCTGGCTCGTTAATCATCCTATCTTATCATGGATATAATTAATTATAAAACACAAGATACTGATAAGAATAAGAAGAACTAATGATAAGAATATGCACCTAAATGAAAAAAAACAATCCCAATGCCAAAAAAAAATCTTAAATGCCTATATATTATGGAACCTACACATGTGTCACATGACCCATAATGACCCCCAAATCTGGGTCCATGTCATGTTGGATATGCCTTGATGAGGTGGAAATGAAACCTGACCCCAATTGTCAGACTTGTGTCTAGTGTTGCTGCATCTAGGTAATAATATGTATGAATATGAATATGAACATAAGAAATTCCTAATTTGTTCTACATCCGAGGTTATTTACTGAACAAAAATAATTAAAGGAACATGCCAACATTATGGGAAATGCGCTTACAGTATCATCTTCTCAAGAAGATAGATACCAATTTCCTCTCTGTGTGTTCAGTAGAAAGCTATCCGGCTGCAACCTAGTCCGGCTTAGTACAAATTAATGGAAGTGGATATGGACCAGCTAGCCAAGCTGTTGGCCAAAAACAACTCTCCTGGGCCCTCATTCATCAATGTGACATGGAAAATGTTCTATTTCCACACGTAAGCACAGAATTTAGAATGAGTGCACGCACAAAATAAACGGGATTTACCACACGTGCGTACGCAGGTTCTACGCACACCTGTCATGATAAATATCACCTTGGCCGTGCGCCGAGGCTCGTGCACACTTTCACGTATTTGCATACCAGAACCGCCCCGATTAACCATATACGGTAATGGACCACCCCCATGAAATGTGGAAAAGTGGACTAAGCCGAGGGTGTTGTACACTGTCGGATATTATATCTATTAACTTCCTAAAAGACCATTGCTGCCTGGACACCGCAAACACTAATAAAGACCATTAACCACTGTTTTGCCGTTGCCCGTTAGTGTCATTAATGCATGCTGGAATAAGAATGCCTTTCTTAATTTATTTTTAATATTAATAATTATTATAATACAATAAAAGACAGCTCCGTCTTTTAATACACATATATTGTACAGTAACGTCAAATAAATACTACAGTCCCCGCTGAAATAAAGGTTCTGCACGCACATACCAGCAGTGATCTACAGCATAAAAGATAGCCACTTTATAATACTATTCTGAGTAGATAATTCATCTGTATCGCAACAGAGTCACGGATCTGGTCGGGGCAGGTAGCATTATGTCGGGAAAATCCTTATGAAATAAACAAAAGTGAATTAAAGAATTTAAAAACAAAGTTTAGCATATTAAATCGTTTTATAAGCTTTCTGAGTAGATAATTCATCTGTATCGCAACAGAGTCACGGATCTGGTCGGGGCAGGTATAGCATTATGTCGGGAAAATCTTTATGAAATAAACAAAAGTGAATTAAGGAATTTAAAACGAAGTTTAGCATATTAAATCGTTTTATAAGCTTATAGCTTTTTTCGTGCTGATTGGAGAAGGGTCCAGCTGCAGAGCCAGAGAGCAACTCTCAGGGCCAAGATAGCACTTATACTATTTTGAGAGAGACAGCAGAGAGACAGACAGCAGAGAGACAGACAGACAGACAGACACTGTTCCACAGTGTGTGTGTGTGTGTGTGTGTGTGTGTGTGTGTGTGTGTGTGTGTGTGTGTGTGTGTGTGTGTGTGTGTGTGTGTGTGTGTGCGTGTGTGTGACTACTAGTCTAATAGTAGAGACTCAGCCCCCCCCCCCCCTCTGGACCACCTCCTAGTAGAGACTTCTCTAGGAAGAAGACGAAGATGAGGATTAAGGCGAGACACTGCAGGTGAATAGGCAAATATACTTTTTTTGTTGATTTTGAGATTTTGTTATATTTTGCTTCCTAAACATGTCTTCTATGAAACTAGTGACAATAAAACGTCAATAACACACATTTAGTTGTTCATTTTACTTCATTTTGCCTTATTGCATCCATAAATGTCCACATATTTAATGGGGAAGTGCCTCATTTGCATATATAAACATAAATTTCAGAAAACTTGTCTCTACTAGGAGGTGGTCCAGAGGGGGGGGTCTCTACTGGGAGGTGGTCCAGAGGGGGGGGGGGGTCTCTACTAGGAGACTAGTGGTCACACACACACACACTGTGGAACAGTGTCTATCTGTCTGTCTGTCTGTCTGTCTCTCTGCTGTCTGTCTCTCCGGCTCTGCAGCTGGACCTTCTCAAATAAGCACGGAAAAGCTTTTAAGCTCATAGCTCCAATTTGGGTCCCAAATTGCGGTACAAATGAAGGAGGTGTCTCGGGTAGTGGACTCTAGTTAATATTATGTTCTCTCTGCAATTAGACTGCCCCTCATTCATCCCTATCTGATGCTATCTCTGAAAACAGTTCCTGCGAGCGCAGTCAGTGCACCCGATAACGCTATATATATAAACCTGCATTCATTCGGAGAGAAAGACCTATTCCACATGCTATTTAGGGTTTGACAATAATTACACTAATATCGCTATTTCACAATGAACTATAATGAATTACGGGGGTCATACAGAACACGTGCCAGTGTCTTTATTTCCGCGTTGAAACGAATGCATGTACTGAGGAGCGCTTGTGCCGTAGTAACGATATTCTACCACTGGGCGTCAGCTAAGCATGCTCAGAGCTGTGCGTACACATAAGCACGAAGTCAAGTTCAAGTTGAAATTGATGAATCCCACTCTTTGCTTAGAAATGGTCGTACGCATATGGTCGTACGCACAGCTTAAGCACATATCTGTGCGTAAGTCACGTTGGTGAATGAGGGCCCTGGGCCCTCATTCATCAACGTGTTCTACGCACAGATCTGTGCTTACCCTGTGCGTACGATCATTTCTAAGCAAAGAGTGGGATTCATCAATTTCGATTTGAACTTGACTCCGTGCTTACATCTACGCACAGGTCAGACCAGGCGTACCTGGCGCCCAGTGGTAGAATATATTATTACAACAAGGAAATGAGCTTCTGTGCATAATAACACTGGCATGTTCTGTACGAACCGTAGTTCATTATAGTTCATTGTAAAATAGCAACAGTAGTGTAATTATGGTCAAAACCCTATAAATAGCATTTGGAATAATAGATCTTTCTCTCAGAATGAATGCAGCATGGTTTATATAGCGTTATCGGAATATACGGGGTGTAGGCTACTGACTGACTGCGCTCCGCGTAGCTTGATTGATTGATTGATTGAAAAGTTTATTAACAGATTGCAGAATGGGTACAGTACAGTACAGCTCAGTAAATACAATTGTTAATTGGGGACGCAGACCAACTTTCGTCTTGTTTACATCAGGGTCCCCCATTTTCAATTCATCATAAATCATAAAGCTCAACTCGTTATTATTTTGCGCAGACCGCAGAAACACGGGAACGTTTTGATTATATTTAAAAGGCTTTACGTTAAACGAAACAAGTGGAATTTCGAAGCTGTAAGCAGAATACAAGTCATATGAATATAGTGTTCTTCCCCCTTTTTACTGTATAAGAAAGAATAGAAAACGCATTGCAATGACACCAGATAGTGGACAGACTATGTATATGATGGGATTCAAGTTCGCGTTTTTGTTGATCATAGGCATGCTGTCAGAGTATGATATCTTCAAACATTCTAGAACATTTGTCGTCACAGATCATGTCCTAATAGAACATAGGATATGGCATGGATTGTGATATTGTGTGGACTGTAATTATTACTGTACCGGTACCACCCATTGTGACAACAGCCTTGTGAGTCCCGCACACAAACATGATGGAATTCAAGTTCATGTATTGAAAGGCAGGCTACATCATACATGCAGTGAGATTCATTGTTCTTGTATATGCTCTCTATTATTGTTTATATAGGCTACCCAATACTGACATCAAAATAGATTGTAGTATGCCTCTAGAAATCATATGCAGCAGGTAGAAAATTGACGGGAGATCCATCGCGATTTGGAATAAAATTGAGGAGAACTTTAATCCCTGGGTATTAATCAAACAACACGGGAAAAGGCAGTCATATTCCAGCGCGGTATTTATTAGTGTTTGCGCTGCCCAGGCAGCAATGGTTAATAGATATCATATCCGACATCACCGTAAGTGTACACGTCTGTCAGCCTGTCTCATGACACGCTTCCCTCGGCTTAGTCCATTTTTCCACATTTCATGGGTGTATTCCATTACCGTATATGGTTAATCGGGGCGTTTCTGGTATGCAAATACGTGAAAGTGTGCACGAGCCTCGACGCAGAGCCAAGGTGGGATTCATCATGACAGGTGTCCGTAGAGCCTGCGTACGCACGTGTGATGAATCCCGACTTCCCTGTGCGTACACTGGTTCTACATTCCGTGCTTACGTGTGGAAATAGAACATGTTCTACGCACACATTGATGAATGAGGGCCCTGGAGTTTTGAGCTAGGCTAGTGGTCAGTATCCGCTTCCATTAATTTTAAGCTAGGCTAGCTTGCAGGGCGGCTGAGTGGTGCAGTGGGCAAGGCGCTCTCGCCACTAACGCAGGAGATGCTGGTATCGAGCCCAGCTCTCGCCGTTGCTACCAGCTTGGCCGGTCGTCATACTAACACAATTGGCAGTGTTAGGGGTGGGAAAGCCGGTGGGTGGGGATTGGACGTTGTGGACAGCGACTCCTACAGGTCGGTTAGTGCGCCTGTACAGCAGAATCAGGAAGTATCGGGGGCAGCGTGAGCCTCCCACGCGTTACTCCTCGCCACTGAGAGATCGTGCTGTTCAGGTGAAAAGATGCGACAGCTGCCTCCTCGTGTACCGGAGGGGACACGTGATGCAAGGCTTGGTCCTCACTACAGCCGACCAGTGGGAGGCATAGTCTAGCAACGTCGAGACAGGGGAGGGGAGAATTGAAGGGAGAATTGGCGATGGGAGAAAAAAATAAATAAGGAGAAAAGGTGGATAAAAAAAAAAGCTAGGCTAGCTTGCAGCTGGATAGCTTTCTACTGAACACAAAGAGAGGAAATGGGTATTTATCTTCTTGTCTGACTCTGGAGAAGACGGCAAGTGCATTTCCCATAATGTTGGTGTGTTCCTTTGAGTTGACTCTACAATTTCCTACTTGTTTCCAAACGCAACAATCTTAGTAAGGTAAATTACTTGGGTCAATAATTTCTTTTTTTGTGGCATATAGCCACAAAGCGGCGACAGAACAATGTCCGTCTGTTATGTGTGTGTCTGTCTGTAGAGAGGAGTCCCTCCCCTTCCACTGGACCACCATGGGATCAGAAGACATATTGAATTGTGCCATGAATTACACATATGATGTTTGTCAATTTAAAAGTCTAATTATCAGCTAACTAACGTTACGTTATAGCATCTAAAGCTATGGTAAATGGTAAATGGTGCATTTGTAAGCGCTTTACAATTTGTTCCTCACATTTTACCCATTCACTCACAAATTCACACACCGACGGCAGAGGCAACCATGGAAGGTGCCAACCTGCTCATCGGGAGCAGTTAGGAGTTAAGTGTCCTGCTCAAGGACACTTCAACACGCTGCCCGGGAGGAGCAGGAATCAAACCGGGAACCTCTGGATTACCAGAAGATTGCTTTACCTCCCGAGCCCCTAGCTAACGTTAGCTAACTAAGTGAATCAACATTCTTGAAATGCAGAATTATCTTTTTAAATTATATACACGTCATAGGCCTATGTGTAATTCATGGCACAACTCAAACAGACTCAAAAAGGGATTTGTTTCTTCAAATGTAAGACTTCATTCCATTCATGGAAATAAATGGATACAAATGTCAGAAACTAAGCAACACACAGGAGGAGCTTATATCCTATTTTCAACTAGTCACGATTAGCATTGCTAATGTCAGCAAATATGTTGTCTTGTACAAAATACAAACCATACAATGAAGGGAATCATCAGCATGGCATTCAGATGAATTCCTGACAGCTGAGTAGCAAACATTATCAGACGTTTGCTATGATTATACTATCGATTAGCGCTACGTTTAACAGTTTTGCTGTTTGTTTGAATGTCGGGATATGTGAGCTAGCAAGCTTATTTAGTGGTAGCTCTACTTCATTTATCATTAGCTGAAATCATGGTTTTGTAGTTTTGCTTCTACTCATTCAGCTTAGTAACTGGCTAAACTTGCTTGATATATAGCTAGGCCACAAGCCAATTTCTTATCACTTCAGCCATGACAAGAATTCATTCCATTCGTGGAAATAAATGGATATAAATGTGTGTGACACAGCTAGCTAGATACACATGTTGTCAAGACTTGTCATTCTACTTGTAGGTAGTTTGAGTATAGGACAGTGAAATTCACTTTTGTCAGCATCACATTACAGTTACAAGTAGAACAGTAGAGTGCTGTCACTGTGCAGGAGTAATGGTCTAGAATTCCATGGCACTGATTTAGTGCTGTGAAACAGCTTTTTTTTTATTGTATTTGTATTTATATTGTATCTATAGTATTATATAGATATTGGACTGTAAAGGACTGTGAAGCTCTGTATCCCCCCCCTGTACCCCCCCCCCCATGCTGCTTTGACACCTGAATTGCCCCAAGGGGATTAATAAAGGATCATCTTATCTTATCTTATCTTACATGCAGATTTTATAGAGGAGCCCGTTTGAAACATTGATTGCTGGCCGGCTACACTGCTGTTGGACTGTGGCACTGCAGCGCTGACCTGATGTGGCACTGTTGTTCTCTCCCATCTCCGTGTACCGGTCCACCACCTGGGCCTTCATCTCCACCTGGTTACAGAGTTCATAATCCACAGTGATATTTGGGTTGGTGATGATTTCCCCCGTGTCCTCCAACAGAAACCATTTGCAGGGTTTCCAACTTGAGCTGCACAGACACCTAGTAGACTCCAGCTTGAAGACCAAAGAATGGTTTCCGTCCTTGTCCTGGGCTGTGAAGTAACCAATGCTGGTGACGTTGGTGTTCTCGTACACTTTTATAGTAGCTGTGGTGGGGTTGAACTCTGGCCTCTCGTCGTTCACATCTATCACCTCCACCTCCACCTCCACGGCGACCACCTGGTCTAGGTTGGCCGCCTCCACCTGCAGTTTGAAGATCTTGACGCTCTCGTAGTCCAGGTCAACACCAGCGTCCAGGGAGATGTCGCCCTTGTAGCTCCCTTTCTCCAGAAAGCTGCGGATGCTGAACCTACCTAAGCTTCCCTCAGTGATGCTGAAGGAGATGCGGTTGAATTCTGCAGTTTGGTCCAAATCCTCAGCATAGACGGAGCCAACAAATGCACCTGTTTGGGGGAGAAAAGCCAATTACTTCTGCAATCGACTGGCATGAATCACAATATAAATGTCCCTGGAAGCCATTTACCAAAATGAAATGCTTACCCTTCGCCCCTTCCTTAACACTGAACTTGTAAGAAGCTGCTTTAAATTCTGGAGTATTGTCATTGATATCCTGTGATCAATTAAAAGAAAGGGTTATTTATAATGGGTCTCATGGTCGTCATCTTCATCATCATCATCATCATCATCATCATCATTCAAGGTATATCTCTATGATCATAACCCTTTCCATATACCAAAAACATCAAGGCACAAAATTAAACAATATCAATGATTTTACAGAAATCGTTTGAGACTCACCCTTATATCAATGATAACTGTAGCGGTGTCATTCAAGGATTCTTCCCCCTTGTCAGTAGCCATCACAACCAGTTCAATCTTCCCTTGCAGGTCCCGATCCACAGCCTCTAGATCCATTTCGTTGATGTTCGTCAACACACCGGTTTTGTTGTCAATTGTGAAGTTATTACTGTACTCACTTGGCACGATGCTATACACGATCTGGCTGTTTGGTGACTCTGGGTCGTCCGCATCAGAGGCCTGCCAAGATAAGAGACTTTTCAACATGCTGTTTATGGCTATGTCTGTTTTAGTTGTGCTACTGCACAATACTAGGAGTTCCTAGTGGCCTTACTCACAAAACCCACCTTACCCCTGCACATTTTGACAACCTAGGATGGCTTAGAGTAGACAACAGAGTACAGCAACTTGCAATGGGCCTGGTCTACAACATACACTACACCACTGGGATACCCATGTAAAAAAAAATGTATTGATCATGTATAATAATAATAATAATAATAATAATAATAATAATAATAATAATAATAATAATAATAATAATAATAATAATAATAATAATAATAATGGATTGGATTGGATTTATATAGTGCTCTTCATGACACCCCAGTGACCCCAGAGTGCTTACAGAGTCCATTATTCGTTCATACACAGTCATACCGGTGGTGGTAAGCTCCAATTGCAGCCAGAGCTGCCCTGAGGCAGACTCACGGAAGCGTGGCGAATAATCATCGCCTACGGCCCCTCCGACCACCACCAACATTCATTCACATGCATACACATTCATACGAGGCAAGTAGGTTAAGTGTCTTGCCCAAGGACACAACGGGATGGACATGGGCTTGAGCGGGATTCGAACCACCAACCCTTCAATCATTGGACGACCCGCTCTACCCCTGATTTTGTTTTTGAAGTATTCTACAATCTTGTATGTGATGTAATATGTGTGGTTATCTTATTCTGATTAACTTTGTACTGCCTGTATAGCACTTTGTGATTTTAATCTAGAAAAGCGCTTTACTAATAAAATGTAGCTATTTACCTTACATGTCGAAATACTTTCCAAAGGTCAGTGAATTCCACGACCACAACACGTTTCGCAATTATGCAACAATAATGTGGAATGCCCTACCCAAAACCGTGAAGGAATGTGAATCCCTATACCCTCCTTCAAAACCGATCTCAAAGAGCACCTACGGATGGCTGCAATTAGAAACTGGCCCCTGTAAATGTCCAAATCCCCCGCCCCCTGTAAATTTCTTCCCCTTCGGAGGTATATATTTTTTATGATATCTTTTTACTACACAGTTCTGTATATCTGTTTGTCATGTATGTCATAAATGTCATGATGAATTGAAAATGGGGGACCCCTGGTGTGCATCCTCTTAGCAGTTTGTTTTGTATTGAGCCGTACTGTAATGTACCCATTCTGCATTCTGTTAATAATGTTTTCAATCAATCAATCAATCAATTCCATTCTACATAGTGATTCAGCCAATGGGAGAGGGGGCCTGGGTCAAAGGGGTCTGGTCCTGTTGTGTCCACAAGCATGTACAATAATGCTGTATATACTCTATACATATATTTTATATTCATGGTATATATATATTTATCCACATCTGTCTGTATATAACTGCATATAATAATTTTTACATACCTGTAGATACTATATCTATACCTGTACATATCCCGTACCTACTCTTACTAGTTATACCACTGGCCAGTATGACTTACTACCATAGTGTCTGTATACCTTTATTACAGTAAATAATTTTACTATAATTATTGTATCACTGTACATACAGTAATAATAACACACTGAACATACATCTGATTAGCACTATTACTCAGTAGTACTCATTTATATATTTTATATCCAGTTTAATCACGTACATTGTATATTGCTATTGCACTTTACTGTTACATTTGCACTCTGGTTGGATGCCAAATTATTATGACTATTATTATTATTTTCATTGATGGCAATACATTTTAATCTAATCGATTCTAATCTAATATTGAAAGAGTGTTTTTAGGGCACCTCTTCAGCCATTAATGTCTACTTTAAAATACTCCCCCAAAAAAACACACACACACACACAGGAATCTATCTGTAGATACACAATGCAGTATTGACCTGTATTTGAAGCTCAAGTTGTTCACCCTCACTGACAGGAACATAGTACTTGTCTGGGTTCATGACTGGCGGCTGGTCATTGATGTCGAGCAGAGTGATCTCCAGCACTGTGGTGCCCATGCCATTGATAGAGTCTCTGGCTTGCAGAGTAGCGAAATGCAGAGACATCACCTCCCGGTTAATCAGGCTGCTGTCGGTCACGTAGACAGTGCCTGTGGTCCGCTCCACGTCGAAATACTTCCGTCTGAAGAATCGGAATCAAGAAACACAAATGATGACAACTATGTGGAAATGGTTACATTGTCAAATAATGTCAGCTGATGAAGATCGGGGGTACACTTGGGTCAAAAACTGTATGTTAGTGCTCTGCCTGAGGCCTACCTGAGCTCTGATTACCTGAGGCCTACCTGAGCTCTGATTACCTGAGCTCTGATTACCTGAGGCCTACCTGAGCTCTGATTACCTGAGGCCTACCTGAGGTCTGATTACCTGAGCTCTGATTACCTGAGGCCTACCTGAGCTCTGATTACCTGAGCTCTGATTACCTGAGCTTTGATTACCTGAGCTCTGATTACCTGAGCTCTGATTACCTAAGCTCTGATTACCTGAGGCCTACCTGAGCTCTGACTACCTGAGCTCTGACTACCTGAGGCCTACCTGAGCTCTGACTACCTGAGCTCTGATTACCTGAGGCCTACCTGAGCTCTGACTACCTGAGGCCTACCTGAGCTCTGACTACCTGAGCTCTGATTACCTGAGGCCTACCTGAGCTCTGACTACCTGAGGCCTACCTGAGCTCTGACTACCTGAGGCCTACCTGAGCTCTGACTACCTGAGGCCTACCTGAGCTCTGACTACCTGAGGCCTACCTGAGCTCTGACTACCTGAGGCTTACCTGAGCTCTGACTACCTGAGCTCTGACTACCTGAGGCCTACCTGAGCTCTGACTACCTGAGGCCTACCTGAGCTCTGACTACCTGAGGCCTACCTGAGCTCTGATTACCTGAGGCCTACCTGAGCTCTGACTACCTGAGGCCTACCTGAGCTCTGACTACCTGAGGCTTACCTGAGCTCTGACTACCTGAGCTCTGATTACCTGAGGCCTACCTGAGCTGATTACCTGAGCTCTGATTACCTGAGGCCTACCTGAGCTGATTACCTGAGCTCTGATTACCTGAGGCCTACCTGAGCTCTGACTACCTGAGCTCTGACTACCTGAGGCTTACCTGAGCTCTGACTACCTGATATCTACCTGAGCTCTGACTACCTGAGCTCTGATTACCTGAGGCTTACCTGAGCTCTGACTGTCATAATAAGGGTAGACATGGTAAAACTGAGTCAGGCTTTTAGCTGAAATGCGTTTGTTGTTGCCCACAATGAATAGAAGACTACTGATCTGTGAGTGCCGGCATTGTGTTTGTTTTGATATGAGGGTAGACATACATGCTTTCGGGAAGCAGGGTGTAGGTGATTTTGCCCTCATCTAGCTTATCGAGATCAGTCGCCTGGAAAAACAGAGAAAACAATTATGTGCTGTAAATGAGCGTCAACCTGTCTAGTGAGTGAAACTCAAAAAGTGGGTTATTATACCCCCCAAGCACACTTAGTGGGGTGCCTGGACACTCAGTCATATCGAATTGATGCGAAAGTTTAGTTTTCACTTTTAATTTGAAGATAAGGATCTATAGAACCATTTTGGCTTGAGTGTCAAGAAACCAAATTTGAATTTATGCCCATTTTCCAAAATGGCCACAATCGAAATCATGATTTTTTTTTTAAATGTTCACACAATTGTGTATTGCTATTTTAAGTCAATAGGGCCTACTGTGTGAGGAATCAACTGGAGTTCAAATATTGATGTTTTGAATATTCTGGTATGGCAAAAATCAAAGATGGCTGCCAATTTCTGTATTTATTTCGAATTACGCTTAATAAGAATTACCTAGAATGGTGATGTTGGTGCCTATACCAAGGTTTTCATGAATGAGTAATTGAATAAAAATGTAATAAACATGATTGGAGCATATCTTATATGATATTTCACACAAATGAGACAATAAATATGTGGAGAGAGTTAGATATGAGAACTGTAAACAACAACGATGATTGTGAAGAACGTCCTCGTCACGGGGAAGGATCTGCATCTCAGCAACGATTTCAACGCCATGCCAAAGACCTGATGGAGGTGTTGCTAAGCAATGGGAATCCCTTTGAGGAGGGCAGTAAAGACCTGCTTAATATATTAGACAATAAGGTGAGTGTGAGTCTGTGGCTGCTGCCGTATCTGTACATCAACTCAAGTATACGGGACAAGAGCAGTACAACAATTTCAGGAAGAGTGAGCTTGAATCAAATTACACACTTCTGACAGCACCGATCAAGCGAAATAACTTACTGTTGTTCCATGATAAGAAAACGCAGAAGAAGACAGCAAATAAGCTGAGAATGCAGCACTTCAAACATCATGCAGAGCTCTATGGGAAAGCTTTTATTGTGCTAGACAGAATACACGTCGAGTAGCAACATTTCTGTCGACGGGGAGTTAGTTGAGCCTGGTGTAACAAGAAAGAACTGTTCTCATTCCTGTCAAATACATTTTTTAATAGATGGACAGTTCCCAGATGACAAGGATGTCTACATCACTGTCTGTAGGTGATCAAGTCCACCATGTTGGAAACAGTCAGGGGTGTAAAGTACTTGAGTAATTGTACTTCGTTACAATACTTAAAGGGGAACTATTTTACTATTTCTTTCACTATTTGGGCACTTTTACACAATTCCTGTGAGTCTATGGAACACCTCTGTAATATATATATTTTTTTTATTCATTGTTTTGTATTTCTAATCAAGTCCTCAAAAACAGCATTTTTCTACCTCAAGATCTCGAGCTGTTTTGAGCCTGGGCTCCTAAACCACTGTGCACCGTCGGCCCCGCCTGAACATTAACATGCAGCAGTGACTATATGACATCACATATAGGCACATTTTCAAACGACTCAGTTCAGTGAGGGTGAATATTGTGAGAGGAGAATTGGAAGAATGCGCCAATATGAGAATTTTGAGACATAGATCATATTAATATAAGTTCACATAGCTAGGAAACAATGCTAAACACTCAAAAAGGCCATTTATAAGATAGTTCCCCTTTAAGTACTGTTTTGGGGGATTTGTACTTTACTCAAGTATTATTAGGTTTGTATACTTTGTACTTTTACTCCATTACATTTCAGAGAAGAAAAACATACTTTTTACTCCTACATTTAAAATGCAGACCTACAAAGTACAAATCTCACAGGTCCAACTATTTTAATTAGTATATTTGAATTGTTTATCTGGCCGAACTAACGTTAACGTTATTAATCCTGCGACCGCAGGTAAACAGCCAATCAAATCCCCATCAATGGAAAATGAACCCGCCCATACCCATGCTGATTGGTCCTTGTGCAACACTAGAAAGCGGGGATCTTTGATTAAACACCTGCTATCAGAAGAATAGACAGTCAGATCCGCATTATGCTGTGGTTAATATTGTGATATTATTCAGGGTACTCCAGTATTCTGTCTTTAATATTGTGATATTATTCAGGGTACTCCATTATTCTGCTTTTAATATTGTGATATTATTCAGGATAATCCAGTATGCTGTGGTTAATATTGTGATATTATTCAGGATACACCATTCTGTTTTTAATATTGTCATATTATTCAGGATACTACAGTATTCGGTCTTAAATATTGTAATATTATTCATGCTGTGATGTTAATGCCGTCCATGTTAGTTTACCTTCAATGGAGAAGTGCATTAAATAATTGTAATGCAAAAAAAGTGTCCTCTGTTCTTTCATTTCAGCATTGTCTATCGCAGAACACATTCCATTGTGGGCAGAGTGTCTGCTTGGTTTCATTCCAGCCTTGCCTAAACACCAGCTGATGATTTCACTAATTGGCTCACCTCTTCAACTAACTCACCTGGTGCAATGTATAGTTAAAATGAAAACTTGGCCCACGATGGAATGAGTTTGAGACCCCTGGTCTATCCCTTTCAAAAAAAATGTACTTTTACTTTTGAGTACTTAAGTACATTTAAAAGTAGGACTTTTTTACTTTTACTCAAGTGTGTTTTTAGCCAGATACTCTGACTTTTACTTGAGTCAGATTTTGAGACAGTACCCATACTTTCACTTAAGTATAATTTCTGGGTACTTTTTACACCCCTGGAAACAGTCCACTAATGGATCAATGCAACCATGAGGAAACGGACTCGTGTCCTATAGTACAGTGTTTCTCAACTGGTGGGTCGCGACCCAAAAGTGGGTCGCGGGGCCATCTTGAGTGGGTCGCGGATATGTGTGTAAAAAAATAAAAATAAGATTTTTTTTTTTTTTTTTTTTTTTTTTTTTTAATACTTTTTTTTTTGCACTACCTATCTTTGTTAAAGTGGCCTCCTCAGCTCTGGTCCAACTGAAGACAAATCAGAGGAACAGATTGGACATTGAGCATGACCTCAGAGTTGCTTTGTCTACCATCACCCCAGATTTTAAGACTCTTGTCAGGAGCAAACAACATCCCCAGTTATCCCATTAGTTCCCTGGGATGGAAAGCTAAGAAGTCTGCTAAGAAGGATATATTATTTATTATTATTATTATTATTTTATTTCATTGTGTTTTTAGCCCTAGTTGTACTTTTGTTGCAACCCCAGTTATCCCATTAGTTCCCCCAAACTTACTGTAGGTCTGTTATGTTAAGCTAAAAAGTCTGCTAAGAAGCATAATTATTTATTATTATTATTATTTAATTTCATTGGGTTTTTAGCTCTAGTTGCACTTTTGTTGCAACCCCAGTTATCCCATTAGTTCCCCCAAACTTAGGTCTGTTATGTTAAGCTAAGAAATCTGCTAAGCATAATTATTTATTATTATTTGATTTCATTGGGTTTTTACTCAATAGTTGCACTTTTGTTGCACTTTTTTGTGTTTATTTTTACATAAATCATAGTGGTTCAAAATTTTGGGTTGCGACTTAATGACTAAGGAAAATGTTGGGTCCCGAGGCTAGACCAGTTGAGAACCACTGCTATAGTACATCTCCACGCCCTCCAAACATTATCACTTGGGAGGGTGCATACTGGAGACACAGATGTTGTCGTAATCCTTCTGACTAATTTCCATCACATCAAGACTCTGAATGCAGCTGCGGAAATCTGGATCTCCTTCAAAGCTGGAACGATAACCAGAACGATCTCCCTGAACACTATCGTCCTGAAGCTGGGCACGACAACATGCAAAGCCATGGCTCACTGCCAGGCATTCACTGGATAATTTTCCTTCAAGTTCAAGAGTAAGCGATCCTGCTGCAAGTTGATGCACAAAGTGCCATTCCTCATGGAGGAATTTGCAACTATTCCTCGTCTACACGCCATTCCAAACATCGCCAAGGCCGAAAGAAGTGGCAACAAACTTTGTCTGTAGGGCAGGCTGTACAACAACGAGCCAAACGAGGACAATGGTGTTGATCTTGTCCGAATGAGGCTATTCTCACAGAAGACTAGGGACATGGAGAGAGTTCCCCTAACCAGTGATGTTTTGGATCAACATCTCAAAAGGAGTGTCTTCCAAGCAAGAATCTGGACGACAGCCCAAAGGTATGCATCTGTATGCATTTGTGTATTGTATTATTATGTCAAATAAAATCATTAATTAATTCAGGTCCATGATGCCTGTCAACAACCCCAATGATCATGGGGGGATCATTGCTCTATGTAACATCATCAACCCATCCATCTCATTGCACACACATCCACATGCACACACTTACTTTAAACAAACACTCACCTTAACACTCACTTTAGACACTTTAACACTACATTATATTTATCTATTATTAAAAGATTTGCACTACATTCATTCCTAATTTGCATTTGCACCTTGCCTTAAAAGTTGTGTACCTCATTAAGTCTGCATTTGTACCTCATTGTCTTTCACTGTACTTAGATTGTACTTTAGTTTGTATATTGTATTGTATATTGTAGTGTTATTCCTCCTTTACTTTTTTTACTGTATGAAGCACATTCTCAGGGGCTCATACAGAACAAAGTATTTCACTGTGAAGTACATGCACGTGTATATGTGACAAATAAAAACAATCTTGAACTTGAACTTGAAACATGGGTGGAAGGAAGATGACGGCAAGCTGCTTCCTATTTGGACCACGCTGCCCCTCGTCAAGGTATTACATCTGGATGTGAAGTGCATGAGGACAAAGTTGAAGTGCAAATGTGAGAACTATCTGGACCAGAGCAATTTCCAAGACTGACATGTATATGGGATTTGTTAGCTACTTTCTTATTAAACTATTGTGCAAGGAGTTATTCAAGCACTGGTTGGGGGTTAGGAACCACCGACAGCCCCTAGAGGCCAGTTTATATCTGAACGCTTGACACTTGAACCAAAATTGTTCTATAGACCCTTACCTTCAAATTAGTAGTGAAAACTAAACTTTCGCATCAATTTGAAATTAAAACAACAAATTACCCATACACGGCCCCCCACTAACTGGAAGTGGAGGCAGAACGAGGCAGCGTGAGAGGTGTATGTTGGTGGCTTGGCACTAGAGTAGACGCACCAAATCCAAGCAGCCTAGACGCACTATTATCCCTCCACAAGCCACACATAGAGCTCCTTGAGCCACACACCCGGACTAGACCCCCACCAGTTCGCCTACAGAGCCAACAGGTCCACGGAGGATGCCATCGCCACAACTCTCCACTCTACCCTGTCCCATCTGGAGAGAGCGGGGGGCTACGCACGGCTGCTCTTCGTGGACTTTAGCTCTGCATTCAATACCATCCTGCCTGACAGACTAGTGCCCAAACTCATGGGAGAGACTCTACTTCCTGAGAATACTGAGAAAGTACCACCTCAGACAAGACCTGCTTGTGTCTTTTTACCGCTGCTCCGTGGAAAGCATCCTCACCTACTGCATCAACATGTGGTTCCTCAGCTGCACAGCCGCAGAGAGGAAGGCGCTCCAGAGGGTCGTCAACTCGGCCCAGAAAATTATCGGCTGCCCTCTCCCCTCACTGGAAGGACTATACAACTCCTGCTGCCTTAAAAAAGCAGTAAAAATACTGAAAGACCCACACCACCCGGGCAACAAACACTTCGTACGGCTGCGCTCGGGCAGGCGTTTCAGCGTCATGCCCACCCGGACTAACAGACTGAAGTTTAGTTTTTATCCTAGGGCCATATGTGCACTAAACTCAGCTAAAATTTAAAACAACAGTCTCCCTTGCACCCCCCCCCCCCACGCACACACAACATTAAGGGATAGTGCAATTATCTTTTACACCCCTCTGTTTATGTTAATGTTATTTATGCCTTACTCCTTTTTATATTTAATACTGTGTTTAGGACTGTGTTTTTATATTTTTACTAGCACCTAGGGCTGCATTTTAAATTTCGTTGTAACAACTGTAACAATGACAATAAAGATCTATTCTATTCTATTCTACATAGAGTTCTTTGAGCCATACACAGAGATTCACGAGCCACACATAGAGTTCTTTGAGCCACACAGAGCTCCACGAGCCACACAGAGCTCCACAAGCCACACATAGAGCTCCACGAGCCACATAGAGCTCCACGAGCCACACAGAGCTCCACAAGCCACACACAGAGCTCCACGAGCCACACACAGAGCTCCACGAGCCACACAGAGCTCCACGAGCCACGCATAGAGCTCCACGAGCCACATAGAGCTCCACGAGCCACACAGAGCTCCACCCGAGTCAGATTTCGCTGTCTGTTCCGCATCTCTTTAGCTTCCAGTGTGTTTCAGGGGTTAGTGACCTGTGATCAGTGATCTGTTCACACTGCAGGCGAGGGTGGCCCAAATCTGCTCATAATGTGACTCAGATCAGATCAGTGTGAACAGCACAAATTACATGGAATCTGATCTTTTCACTTCTGATTTGGGCCACTTTCTGATTTGGGCCACTTTCTGATTTGGGCCACTTGGGCCACTTTTGGGTCCTAAATCAGATACAGGTCTGATTGTTGTTGCAATGTGACCTGAACAGTCATGTCGAAATTCATGCGACTATTACGTCACTCTAGATTGACATTCATCACAGTTCTGCGCCGGCGGGAGTCACTCTGTGAATACAAACATGGAGGACAGCTTGTGACGGAGGTGGTCAATGGAGGGACAGCGGGGTGTTTAGTATTTGGGGTGATATTTCTTCTTTTTTTTATTATCTTTTTCCCCCTTCTTTTTCCGTTTTTCTCCCCTCCCAATGTTAGTCGTTATGCCAAATCCCAATCCCCTTCCTGGTCGTTGCGCACTCTACCCCCTACCGTCGGTCTGGGAGGGCGGAGACTATCACATGCTTCCTCCGACACATGTGTAGCCAGCCCACCACTTCTTTTCACCTGGCAGCGCGGACTCTCACTGGGAGAGTGTAACGTGTGGAAGGGTCACACTACCTCCCTCCAGATCCTTCCCTCGCCGTGCAGGCGCCCCGACCGAACTGTAGGAGTCACTGTTTACAACGACCCGGACCCACCCACCGGCTTCCCTCCCGCTGACTCTGCCAATCGAGCCAGTATGACCAGTGTCTCTTGCGTTGGTGACGAGCGCTTAGTCCGCTGCGCCACCCAGCCGCTGGGGTGATATTTCTGTTCAAGCGAAAAAGAATGTGAACAGCCAAGCAAACCAATCGGATCTGAGCGACGAATCAGAATTGAGCAGCAAGGCTGAACATAGCAGTATACTGAGTTGTCAAAGTAGATTGTGAAGGACTTACTACAATGGTGCCCAGTGATGTGTTAACAGGACTGTGCTCGGGCACCCGCAGCTCGTAGGTGTCCTGTGGGAACGTAGGGCTGTTGTCGTTGGCGTCCTTGATGGCGATAGTGACTGTAGCAGTGGAGCGGAGGGTGGTGTTACCTTGATCCTCAGCTATCACCTGCACCATGACAGAAAAACAACACAAGTTTCAAGTTTCTTTAATAGTTGTCATACAGAAGTACAGAATACTTTCATACAAAATGCTTCTTACTGTTACGCTCCAGAGACTGTGCTAGACAAGATAGTATCAAATAACATAGTATAGCATGTAAATTAGAAGTAGAAAATGAGGTCACAGTGTTCAGTATAGACATATGTACAATGTTCGATGCAGAATAGACGTAACTGAGTTACCATATAATATACAATACTATGCAGTGTACTAATGTACAATACTATATAGTGCAAAGCAGAAATGGGATGAGGTACAATTTAGGTACAATTTACAGTAAGGTGTACGAGTTGTAGTGCAATCCTTCATCAATAAATATAAAGTGTGGGGAGTGGGTGCTACAGTGTGTTTGTTTAAAGTGAGTGTGTGCTATAAAGTGTGGGGAGTGGGTGCTACAGTGTGTTTGTTTAAAGTGAGTGTGTGCGTGTGGATGTGTGTGCTATGTGCGTTTGATGGTTGTTGTGTAGTGTTCATTGTTCGTTGAGCAGCCTGATGGCCTGGGGATAGAAGCTTCTTCTGAGTCTTTCTGTGCTCGCCTTGAGACTCCGGTATCGCTTGCCTGACCGCAGCAGTTCAAAGAGGCAGTTGTTCGGGTGACTGGAGTCTTTAATGATTCTCTTAGCCTTGCCCCTGCACCGCTTGTTGTAAATGTTCTGGAGGGTGGGGAGCCCCCCTCCAATTGTGCGTTCGGCTGAACGTGTCACTCTTTGTAGTCTGCTTCGGTCTTGTGCAGTGCTATTCCCAAACCAGGAGGTGATGTTGCCAGTCAGGATGCTCTCTATTGTACATGAGTAGAAGTTCTTAAGGATCTTCTGACTGACTTGGAACTTCCTTAGGCGCCTGAGGAAGTAGAGGCGTTGTCGTGCCTTCTTCACAACACTGTCAATGTGTGTGGTCCATGTCAAGTCCTCGGATATGTAGGCTCCGAGGTACTTAAAGCTGTTGACTCTCTCAACCGGTGCCCCGTCGATGCTGAGGGGGCTGTAGTCCTTGACCCCCGACCTCCTGAAGTCCACAATCATCTCCTTTGTTTTGCTGACGTTCAGGGAGAGGCAACATGACAACGGAACAACATATGAAGTAGTGCAGTGTTGTAGTACTCGGGTCCAGGACTTGGACTTGAGTCCGAGTACTGGACTGATTTTCAGGACTCGTGACTCGACTTGGACTTGTGCACTGAGGACTCGGACTTGGACATGGACTCGAGCATTGACTGCATTCGGACTCGGAAGGTGCAGACAAGGACTTGTGAATTGATACATTTATTTTAGTTTTTATTTTGTTATTTATTTAGTTATTTTTTGGTAATAGGCCCTAATCATTTGTAATAAGATATTGATGGCTAGTGCATTTGTTTGGCTATTTACATTTACATTTAGTCATTTAGCTGACGCTTTTATCCAAAGCGACTTACAAGTTCTGTACGACAAGTCATCAGGAAGGGTACAACTCTATCAGCTGAGTAACAATGTTAATCAAAGTGTTGAGTGCTACAGTGTAGGTTAGTTTATTAGGACAAGTGCATGACAGTAAGGTTAGTTAGGGTTAGATT
Source organism: Notolepis coatsorum (assembly GCF_963971535.1). NCBI lineage: Eukaryota > Metazoa > Chordata > Actinopteri > Aulopiformes > Paralepididae > Notolepis > Notolepis coatsorum. The sequence continues at coordinate 81,320,554 of NC_140180.1, read as the reverse complement.
TCTTTATTGTGTCTATTTATTGTGACTATTGTGTCACAAAGTAAATAAACTCCATTTTAAATGGTGAACGCTGTGTCATTTATGTTTAATGTAGACCTTTTTTTATTTGTATGTCAGCTCTTCGACTGCCAGAGTGGAGTGGACTCAACCTTGATGACTTGGACTCGGACTCGGGTAATGGGGACTCGACTTGGGCTCTTCTTTGGTGACTTGGACTTGGACTCTGACTCAAACACTGGGGACTCGACACTCGACTCAGACTCGATATTTAGTGACTCGACTACAACACTGAAGTAGTGATGTACTGACTGTACACAGTACCAACGGAACAACATACTGTATGAAGTAGTGATGTACTGACTGTACACATTACCAACAGAACAACATACTGTATGAAGTAGTGATGTACTGACTGTACACAGTACCACCAGAACATATGAAGTAGTGATGTACTGACTGTACACAGTACCAACAGAACATATGAAGTAGTGATGTACTGACTGTACACAGTACCAACCGAACAGCATACTGTATGAAGTAGTGATGTTTTAATGATTACTCTACATAAAGCAACTTTGATATTTCAATTCTTACATTTTGCATCTCCTTACCTGCACAACCATAAATTCTTTCTTTTCAAAATCCAGCTCCAAGGGTTTTTGGACCATGAGTTGAACTTGAGTTGCGCTTTCTGCAACGGTAAACACAGGAACTACGGCGAACACATCCTTGTCGTCTCCAGCCAGGGTTAGCTTGATTTGTCCTCCCTGCACAATAAACATAATGATTCATACTTAATCACAAGTTGGACAGTACAACAGGACAACATGGTCTCTGCTTTTTTCATTGAAGTGTTTTGAAACAGTGATAATAATTATATTATACAGTATATACTGTATATATATGTATCTATAATTGTTGGATATGTCTGCATATATCCCTCCCTATTCACATACCTGTATAATAAACTTTAATAATATGTACAGTATATATTATATCTATATCTGTATATATCCCATACCTACTCTCAATAGTTATACCACTGGCCAGCATGGCTTACCACCATATTCTTATATTCAGAGTTAATTATATTGTTTACACTGCTTATTTGTATCATTACAATAGTTGTATTGCCTATATTAATGTATTATACTATTACCATGCCCCTCTCCCATGTACCCCCCCCCCATGCTACTACTGTATGATGCCCGCATTTCCCCAAGGGGATCAATAAAGGAATATCTTATCTTATCTTAGTACATTACCTGTATCACTTTATATAATTATACTGTAAATACATGTTGCATATATTACCAGTAGCTTGTTATATATATCACATTTAATTACTTGTACATTGTATATTATTATTGCACTTAACTGTTACAGTCTGGTACACTCTGGTTAGATGCCAAACTTCTTTTTGTTGTACTGTACTTGTGCTGTATAATGACAATACATTTTAATCTAATCTAATCTAATAAACATCAAATTAGAGACTGTTTTTTCTTTTCAATATCTCTGTTTTTGTTTATCTTTTTAAAGAATTAAAAAAAAAAAGAATTAAAAAAATCCTGTGACCTGGTCCGCATCTCTGACAGTGATGTCGAGGGGGATGGATCCTGATGAGTGCTCAATAATCTCTCCTGTGAAGGTGTCCTGCGGGACACATGTATCTTCGCACCTGTAGAATTCGGGTTTGTTGTCGTTTATGTCGAGAATTCTGATCTGTACCTCTGCAGTGGTGAAGGCATACACCCCATGGATGTTCAGATTAGCCTCAGTAGCCTAGAAGAGAAGAGAGGAGAGGAGAGGAGAGGAGAGGAGAGGAGAGGAGAGGAGAGGAGAGGAGAGGAGAGGAGAGGAGAGGAGAGGAGAGGAGAGGAGAGGAGAGGAGAGGAGAGGAGAGGAGAGGAGAGAAGAGAAGAGAAGAGAAGAGAAGAGAAGAGAAGAGAAGAGGAGAGGAGAGGAGAGGAGAGGAGAGGAGAGGAGAGGAGAGGAGAGGAGAGGAGAGGAGAGGAGAGGAGAGGAGAGAAGATAATTATTCTCTGTAGGGCTGTCCTGTCCCTTCATAGATTAATTGATAACTTTACTGCTAGGCTCATATGTAATACTAGTACTACTATTACTACTACTACAACTGCTACACTACTACTGCTACTACTACTACTACTACTACTACTACTACTACTACTACTACTACTACTACTACTACTACTACTACTACTACTACTACTACTACTACTACTACTACTACTACTATGACTACTGCTAAGACTAGTAGTAGTAATTTAAATCATTATTATTGGAAATAAATAAATAAAAGAGACATGTACCTTAACAATCACAACAACCTCAACAAAACTTCCGTTGCCAATGGTTTCACGGTCGATTTCGGACTTGACTGATATTTCTCCATTATCTTGGTTGATTTCAAAAAGGCTCTCTGCTGTGGAATCTGTCAAAACATATGCATTTATTCATTCATTCATTCATTCATTAATTCAACACGGTGCTACTACTTGTAAAATAAAATAAAAATTAAAAAATAATAAAATGCTATGCTCATGTGGTATATTTTTGAAGACTATTAGACAAATAACAACAGTCAGTTATTATAGCTTAATTTCTATGAGTGAGAACGATAGGTTATGACTATAACCAAGTTCTGTTAGTTAGGGGCGATGCTTGGTATCACTACTGCACTATCTCGCGTACGTGCACGCGTACTGAATAAACCACAAATGTACCTCTAATACCAGTATTAGTCTGACCACACCCCTCATCAGCTTACCTTCATAAGCAGGTGTGTGGTCACCTGCTCTCCTCCTTCCCAAGCTTTCACCACAAGGTGAGGACAAGGGCTGCAGCGGCCGTCTGATGCCAAGCATCGCCCCTAACTAACAGAACTTGGTTATAGTCATAACCTATCGTTCTGTATCGTTAGTGGCTTAGCTTGGCATCACTACTGCACAAGGGAGGCCAAGCGGAGCCACTTGGCTGACAAATACACCCCGCTGACAGCCCCCCAAAACCATCAGAACAGGGAGGGCCGAGCCCCCCCGACCCCCCCTAATGGAGGGTATCCCCCCTATTAGAGGCTTCACGGGAAGGCGACGGACCCGACCGTGCGAAGAGGCACTCAAGCAACTTAACGCACAGGGTGAGCAGACCGTGGCTTGACCCCACGACTACACACACGCACAACCCGCATGCCACCCGGGAACGAACGGAGGAACAACCTCGGTACTGCCCCCAGAATCACGGGGCCAAGGGCAAACCCAACCCCGTGGCAAGGCCGTAGCAGCGGAGCGCGAAGGAAGACCCAGACCCACCAAAAGGACTGGACTCCCTGGAATGGGGGCCCGGAGAAGTCCATGATGCCAGCATCAAGACCCCACCAGGTGGGCACGTAGTGCCCCGCCCCCCACATCGCCAGCGTATTCGGACAAAGGCCCCTCAGTTACTGCACCTGGTATTCCCAGGCGGAATCCCATCCAAGTACTAACCAGGCCAGAACCTGCTTAGCTTCCGAGATCGGACGAGATCGGGCGTGTTCAGGTTGGTATGGCCGTAAGCCGAGCGGGCCCTGTCCCCCCAATAGTACACCGCCTGGCACACTGACCCTGCAGAACAGGCAGTCAGCATGGCCGTAAGCACACAAAAAAGGTTAACCAACGGAAGCAGGCAGCGCACCGGGGAAAAACCAGGCAACAGGCTGTTAACCCTAGCCTGGAGACTGCGGACGAGACAGGCGCCAGAGGGGACAGCTGAACACAGCCGCCCCGGCGGAAGGAGCGTAAGCTGGCGGTGTTGCATGACCAAGCCTCCATTTAAAAACCCCCACCCAGAGGGGTCGAGGCAGAGAAGGCTGACACGATTGGCAGACGTCATGAACGTGCAGGGGCACCCTCAAAACGGTGAACCCGGGAGTTGACACTGCTCCAACACACCAGGGAATCAACCACCTCGGTGTTACCCAATGCGGTGGTTGTTCCTATAACCCCTCAAGAAAAAACTCCAAAACACACCTGCGGGTATACACCGGCTATACCGCAGTACAAGTGTTTCAGTTTCCAAAAAGGGTTAACCCAGGCCTACGGGTCGCAAACATCACTTCGGACCGGGCCTGGCGGTACGGGAAGCACAGGGTCACCAGAGGAGGTCAAAAAACCACCCCCACAGGCCCCTCTTCGCCATGCGTGAGAGAGGAGCGAAAAATAATGGAGAACCAGCCCCTAAGCACACCGCACCTGGTATTCCCCGGCGGTCTCCCAACCAAGTACTAACCAGGACCAACCTGTGTAGCGGCCGAGATCCGACGAGATCGAGCGCGTACAGAATGGCATGGCTGTAAGCCATGACGACAGTGCTAAGTAAAAACATACCCAACCAGGGTCTCCATAGCGCTTAACCCTGTGACACCCAGACCGACCTGGCATTTTTCCCCCTGAAAAAAGCCCAAGTCCCTCAGGGTACCAGAACAGCAGATCTGCATCCCCGGCGGACAACGGGTTCAACTGATCTGGACCAGCGTGACCAGAACCAGTCCCGTGCCCTAACCACGCCGACATGCCTACTCCAGGAGAAGGGCAGATATGCGTGTTGATCTTAACATGAAAAGAAGGCGCCACCCAGACGTTCGGACGAACCGCGCCTGGTGGCCCACCCCAAGGGCGTGAGACCCCACCACATATGTTCAGATCCATCCCGTCATCATCCCCCAGACATGAACGAGAATCCGTCGACAACCCACCCAGGTCATGGGATGTGGTCGTCGGAAGAGGAAAAACCCCCATCTCAGTTGCTTTATAAAAACGCTGTTTCAACCACAAGCAACCAAGGCGTGCCAGTCAATCGCCTGTTTACAGCGAGCTAGCACTATACGTGCGTCGGGACACACCCCCATCAATGAACAGGCTATTTAGACCTGTCATTGAATCCCCAAGGCGCCCAGGGGAACGACAAGAGGGGTGTGACACTCCCTAACTCCAACACTTCTGGAATAGAAAGAAGGAAGCATCAACAGTATGTATCCCAGTCTACACAGCCGGGGTAAAAAATGTTCACATTTTTACATCCCACCACCCTCCCATAGGAAAGAGACGGGGATCCCCAGAGAGACTTCCCACGCGAGCTGTACAGATTGAAAAGAATATATTGCACCTTGAGCCATGTAAAAAACTGGTTTTAGGGCCTCCGGGGAAGAGGCACTGAACCCATACACACTCAATAAACGAATTGAATCGAATATACACACAATAGAAAAGGACCCTTCTAGAGGGTCCACTCACTTTGACAATCTGAGGAGGAAGGCTCTGTACTCTGATGGAGGCTTCCTCACATGGAAGAAGGAGTCCGAACTCACAGAAGGCCTGAATAGGCGCTTGGTGAGGAGGAGCCCTGACCACCCCCCCTGAAAACAGATCCATCACATGGACCTGAACAGCACACGGAAGTCCTACCAACAGAGACGCGCACGGTGACGTACTCTATGGCGGGGGAATTCCTGCGGTGCACACGCCCAATATACCAGGCCGTGGGACCAGGAACTCCCCCCCCCCCCCCCCCCCCCCCCCGTAACGTGCCGAACCGCCACGTGACGGGAACCTTGAAGGACAGGGGGTGTACCCCTGACCGACAGAACAATGGGGAGAGGAAAGGTTACCAGTTCACCCCTTTACGACCCCACACCCATGATACGACGTAACGACAAAAAGAGAATATGACACAGTCATAGTCAGCTCTATGAAGCGTTTCACAGCTCCACACAGCGCATGAGCTAACCTGCTATCTGATTTTTACTAAGGAAAAACACAGAATAGAGAGGGCTCTAAGAACCCCGGTCCAACATACACATGTGCTTCTGTGGCCAGTACAACCCAGTTGTAGGTCACATGACACACACAACCCATCATCACCTACAAAAAATGGCAAAAACACTCAACAGAGGAACGCCGTTTTTTTCACAATGAGAGAATACATCATTCTTGATTAGTATCGACCACAGGCCTTGCTAAGCACACATGACAGCAACCAAACCAATTTCCCTTTAGGAAATAAGTTTCTCCAGCAGATTTAGCACAACCTCAGCAATCAAGCTAAGAGTTACATCGTATCCCTACCACACAAAAGACACAATTAATGCACAACATGTCTGATAGGAGGTGATAAAGTCCCCAGGGAACCGGGGGGGAAAACACAATCCTCCTATTTTACCCTCAATACGGCCAGTTAAAACAGGAAAACCTGTTAATGTGTGAACACACTGTTCATTGTCATTACAGTCTGAGAAAGAACATTCTTTTACTCACTTGTCACCAAGCATAGCTTCATAGGTTAGTTGCCTTAGTAGTGAGTACACGGTACACATAAACACCATGATGTTTCTCACACAACAACCAGATCAATACATCACGATCTGCACGGAGAAGCTAACTGCCAGTGACAAAAACAGCTCACACATAACCCGCAACGTACCCTAAATGCATTGCAACAACACACGTTTTGGGAAAAAACACCGTTATCCACAATACATTTAGCAAAGTAAAACCAGAAGACGTGTTATGAGGTCTGGCCAACCCCGTTCCTACCCGGAACGCAGATCAGCGAAGTGCAGTCACAAGACACCGTAGAACACAGCCGTCCTGTGTTGTTCGATCCGGGCAGCGTCGCCGCTCCAACCAGTCGCTACAGTCCTCTTTGTTGACGCAATCCCCGTCCAGGCTCAGGGCAGGGTCGACGAAACATCCCCTGTCAAGGATGACGTCGCGGTCAAGAGTGTAAAACATGTTAAAATCAAAGCACGTTCAACAGAATAGCATCAAGCTAACGGCGATCAGAAGCGAGCTCCCGGCGGCGCGCGAGAAGCTAAGCTACCCCGCGCCAGCCATGGCCATGCAGCGATCCAGCAGGCTAACGCAGCAGTTAACAGCTGACCGGCTAACCGTAAGCTATGAACATGTAAACAATGACATAACACTCACCCAGACAGGCCGCCGTTCTGAACCTCTCCTCACTTTTTAAGAGAAAAGAGAAAACAAGACGTCAACACCGCTTCACAACGGTGACTTTACCACATCCGGCGGAATCAGCACAGTACCAACTGGCCTGTATAGCTGACTTTGAACATGAATCTGCCGCTATCGCACATTACATGCACATATCCCCTCGTGAAGGAATACTCTCATTTGGATATGAAAGATGGGGTCTTAACACGGTGACAGAGAGAATCCACTCGTCCAGAACACACAGGGATCACCAGTGTCAATGGTCGCGGCCCACTAGTTAAAACTATAATGGTCTCCAGACCAAGGCCTTCTGTCGCCTAGGCGGCTAAACAAAGGACCCTAGCCTGGGGCCGGTTTCCATAAACTTTGTCAAGTAGCCCCCATAGCACTAACAGACAAGTGGAGCCCGCCAGCAAACACTACTCACCCAACCTGGAACGCACCGCTCCTCACAACAGCGGCATGTCCGACAGTTCAGCTGTGGCCTGACAGGTTTCACCCCAACAAACACAGCAAGGAACTGCAGTTGAGAAGCATGCAGCGGCGTGCTCCCAATACGAAAACCGGTGGAGGGTTTTTAGAATGATCATCATCTTCTAGACACTCCAGTACGAAGACAATATCGCCGTATTTCCTCGAAAATAGTGAGAGAGAAAATAAAGATATGATGTCAACGTATCCTTGTTTCCCAAGCTGTTCCTAATCCAATTTCTTCCATCATGGTGTCAAGTGTGGGGATCTACCGAGGCACTTCTTCCTTGTGGTGAAAGCGAGAAGGAGGAGAGCAGGTGACCACACACCTGCTTATGAAGGTAAGCTGATGAGGGGTGTGGTCAGACTAATACTGGTATTAGAGGTACATTTGTGGTTTATTCAGTACGCGTGCACGTACGCGAGATAGTGCAGTAGTGATGCCAAGCTAAGCCACTAACGATACAGAACAAACAGCCCAGCGGTCTCACCCAGAACAAACCACTGAACAGGCTAAACTGGTTTATATCCCCTCGTAAGAGCCAATGCAAATGAATTTGGGAGACACACACAGACACACAAAACTAAACTGATTTAATTAAGCCACACAACAACACACACACGCACACACACACACACGAAAACACACACACCGGTTGGACCAAATCACCCCCTACACCGAGCCAGACTGAGTGAATTACCATTTAATGTCTGGGACGAAAGGCATTCCTTTGTTATCAAATAAATGTATTGTAATTATGCTATTTGGACCAGTCGATCCTGGATAGGGACGGGGGTCAAGATATTGTTTATATAGGACTGTATTTACGATTGTGCTGACACATACGACAGGAGACCGAGCTGTGTGTCAGGGGGATTTTGATATCCTGTTTACTGCTGTGGAAACTGCCTTGCTGCTGTTTGCCAATAAAACAAACTATCACTTTTGGACCATTGATCCGCAACCACTTGTTTCCAGCCTTTTCTTCTCCTCCGAACGGATCCTGAACCAAACGTGCCGAATTCAGTCACGACACTCACCTTCAATGTTGTAGACAATGGCGTCATTGATTCCTCTGTCCTGGTCGAGGGCGAGCACCTTGAACACATACTGGCCCTGAGGAGGACAAATAGACCTTTCTGAAAACAGTAATGAGTGGATTAACCTCTTAAGCCCTAGCCATTATTTTCTGAAAATTCACCTAAAAATACATACCTAAGTAAATGGAAGATTGCTCCACTTCTACAAGGTCCATTTGCATGTGCTTGGTGTCTAGGGACATCTATGGATCTCAGGGAATGTATTCCCAGTGTCAGAAATATTGTGTCTGTCATTGAGTAAATTGTAATGAACCAAAGGAGAATCACTTTGACGGTGAATAACCCCATGCTAAAATTGACCAGACATGAAAAATTGCCACTGAGCTCATTCAGCGCCTTGGATTTATGGCGCAATGTCAATCTGGTACCAGTACCGGACCGCTTGGGCTTAACTGTTCATCAGGCTTACTGCCTGTGGGTAGAAACTGTTCTTGTACCGGTTTGTTTTTGTTCGTATGCTGCCGTACCGGCGACCGGATCGCAGGGGGGAGAAAATACTTTTCTGAATGGGAAATAGTATTTGCACGCATTATACTCTAGCTGCTGAATTCTGGCTTGAACGCCACATCAAACCAGAACACACAGCAACTTTGTCAAGTCAGACACAATGCATGTGAAAATAGTGGTTACGTCATTGCCGTTTTTCCGTGTTCCACCCTCTGTCCAACGCAATGTATTTCCCCATTGCCCATTTCTAAATCGTCTCGTTTAAAACAAATAAAGCATTAACATTTGCATGGTGTACCTTTCTGTGCTTATTTATCCACAATCTATAGCTCAACATGAAAATATTCGCAATTAATCATAAAAGAAAATCGCAGACATTTATTTCAACCAAAAATGCTTAAACAATAATGTTAGTGATAGAATGGAACTCATTTTGTGCAAAAATGGAAAGCTTTTCAATTTCCAATGCGGCAGAATTGTTACAATAGCCGATAATCCATTTTCCCAATGATAAATAAAAGGGTGGACCTCGCGGGCGGACCAAAGCGACGTCAGATACAGCTCCCTATATGAACACATCTGCTGTGACAATATATGTCATACAGAAAAAAAATCTCCATTGTTGATGTAGTAATTTGTCACATATGCGACATCAAACATAGACATATAGTTGCATTAATTTCACATTATCCTCACCTCACCAATCACCACGTCAAAATCAGCCCAGTGGGGCATGCCAACTGTTGTGTCCTCTAACATTACATGTTGAAGCTGTACTCCCAAGAGTCTCCACTATGGGGCGTAGTTGATACAATGCCATGTTATGCATACAGAAGGAGAAGAAGAAGAGTCCTTCCTTGCTATACCACGCTGTATGAGATAGACCATGCTTGTACCCTGCTATGCTTGACTAAAAGGCTAACGAGTAATCTGCTTCCTGAGTCTTATTACTACACCTCTACCTACATACAAAATACTACGTACGTACAACATAACACCAACGTTATGGGATATGTTCTTACCGTCTTCTTCAGAGTGAAACAAGAAGATATATATCAATTTCCTCCCTGTGTGTTCAGTAGAAAGTGATCCAGCTGCAAGCTAGTCTAGCTTAGCACAAATGAATGGAAGCGGATATGGACCACTAGTAGCCAAGCTGTTGCCCAAAAGAAAACTCTCCCGGAGCCTAGTGTAAAACTTAAGTATGAAAGTATCCACTTCCATTAATTTGTGCTAAACTAGGCTAGCTTGCAGCTTCAGTTTCTACTGAACACACAGGGAGGAAATTTGTATCTTATTGTTTCACTCTGAAGAAGACGGTAAGAACATTTGCCATTTGCGTGTTACTTTAAGCACGCATATTTTCATTGTCCCCTATCTCTCTACAGTATTACTATCTTTACTTTTGAGTTAGCAACACCTACGTACCACACGAGACCCTTCTTCGACTTCTTCAGTGTAAGGAAGGTTTTGGAACTGTGGATCGAGGTCCGGGACGTCCAGAACAGTGATGAAGGCGTGGGCGATGCTTGATTGGTACACAGTGCTTCCATTCCACGTAACTCCTCCACCATCCTGTTATGGGACAAGGTTATTGTAATAAAATTTGATGTAAAATAATTAGGGCTGTCAGTTTATCGCGTTAATTAGATTAATTAATTACACAGCAAATAATCGCGTTATGAAAATTAACTCAAAATTAATTACAAAAAAAGGTTTTTTATTTTTTTTATTTTTAATAATATTTTTTTTGTATCTCATTCATTCCATAAGCATGTAGAATACACATTTACAGATTTTTTTTTAAATATGGTCCATTTGCATGTTCTTGGTATCTGATTCTAGGGACATCTATGAATCTCAGGGAATGTATTCCCAGTGTCAGAAATACTGTGGGCTAGATCCACAAAGAATGGATTGCACGGTGCAAGTTGCACCCTTACTTACAATTCATTATGAATTGAAAATGGGGGACCCTGATGTAAACAAGACGAAAGTCTTTCTCTGGTCTGCATTCCCTTAACAATTGTGTGTATTGAGCCGTACTGTATTGTACCCATTCTGCAATCTGTTAATAACATTTTCATTCAATCAATCAATCTGCGCTGTGATTGATTGAATGAACATTTTATTTTAAGTAAATTGTAATGAACCAAATGAGAATATCAATAATTTTTTTTTTTATCTTTGACTGTGAATAACACCATGCTCAAATTGACCAGACCTGACAAATCTAAGCAAATTAATAGATGGAAGATGATTAAACAGAAGGTTTTGTAGATACAGTACTGAATTCTGCCATCTGGACACATGCAATTTGAAATATGATTATAGAATATAGAATATGAGGCATAAAATGGTAATGTGATTAAAATGCGATTAATTAGATTAATTAATTACAAATCCTGTAATTAATTAGATTAATTTTTTTAATCGCCTGACAGCACTAAAAATAATACAAGGTTATGCAGCAGTCCATGTGATACTAAGAATGTTAAGTAAGGTGTCACGCCAACAAAACAGGACTTAAAGGTGCTATAGATCAAATTTGTATGTAGAGTAATACTTTTCTTTTAAATAATACACCCACAGAGCTTTTAGGAATTATAATTTAAAAAAATGTTGGCGGGTCCAAAATGAATGTTGTGTGCATGTATCCCCTACCTACTTCTCATTTCCCCACATGGAATGCACCTGATAAATGACATGCTGGTGCTCTAGTGGCAACCTTCAAAGAGTTACAAGGGGGAAATAAATATTAAATCAATCTATAGCACCTTTAATTTACAACCTGCCGTCTTAAGATTGTATACCGCATGCGGCCCTCACCGACGCTCCATGCGGCCCCAGGCCAATATTTAATAAAAAAATATATATATATTTGCATTCGACTAAGACATTGGCAGTCGACTACGGCTCCTTTCGATCGATTAGTCGACTATTCGACTAATAGGGGTCAGCCCTAGTGTGGACATATTCAACGCTGTTGAACGTGCCGTGCAGCAATATGGGGGGTTTGATAAACTGTCCGCTGTTGTTACCGATGGAGCACCCACAATGAAAGGAAAACACACAGGATTCTGTTGTTACCGATGGAGCACCCACAATGAAAGGAAAACACACAGGATTCGCCGGGCTTCTAAAGCAGAGTGGCGTTGAGTGTCCAATGCTGCACTTAAGCATTACATCACGCGCAGGAGTGGTTTGTGAACAATAAACCATGCCTAGGGGTGGTCGTTAGACCCCCCTAGGCATGGTTTATTGTTCACAAATCACGACTGCAAGTGGTGTAAAGCTTTTATACAACTGCCACATTCATCCAACCTTATTTCTATACAATAAACACACATTAATCGAAGATTTATTGAAAAAACCATCCGCCAGAAAAAGTAGTTCCCACAACTACAAAAAAGACAATTTGCCTCCATGTGGAAGCAGATCGGAAGTGCATCCAACCAACTAACACATCCAACTGTGTATTATTGGAATGATTGAGAGAAGTTGCCTCATGTGGAAGCAGCTTGAAGTGCATCCAACCAACTAACACATCCAACTGTGTATTATTGGAATGATTGATTGAAAATTTTATTACCAGATGCAGAATGGGTACAATACAGTACGGCTCAATACACACAATTGTTAAGGGAATGCAGACCTACTTTCCATAGAACTTCATTCTTAGATGCTTCTATAGAAAGTAGGTAAAACAAATTAAAACGTTTTCTTTGCCCTATAGGAAAAAAACGTTTTCTTCGCCCTATTTTTTTATTTATTTTTTTAAACCTACTGTAGAGGGCCTAAACTTAACCAGTTGGAAACCAAGCGTACAGTAATAAAATTAGCAATCAATCAATCAATCAACTCAATAGGCCATGCTCACTTAGAACAGCGCAGCACCCAGCTCTCTCTCAGTCTGACCCGCGTTGCAGACAGGAGTGTGTGTGTGGGGGGGGGGGGGGGGGGTGGCGGTGGGTGGAGACTAGAGCTAGCGCTGACAGTCAGAGAGAAGGAAAAAGAAATTGAAAAAAAAAAAATGCAAATTAATCAATCAATCAAATCGCGATTTTTCTTTTGTTCTAGAATGACTCAAGACCCATCAATTACATCATCCAACATTGTTTAAAGGACTAACACATTCGCAGTGACAGAATCGCTTCATATTTAGTCGTTATGGCGCTATCAACATATCCATTTGTTGTCCGCGATCTTGTTTTCTCCCGGAGTGAGCCGGCGGAGTGATATGTGATTCGGTTGTGGGCGGGTCCTGAGCCCAGGACCGTGGATTGTTGCCAATAAAGACGTGTAAATGGACTGTTTCAGCCAATCAGAATCGAGAAATTTGCATGCCGTTGTATAATGCATTATACATCAGGTAAGTTCGCTACCTTTATTTCCATCTATTGTGGGTCACTAATAATCAGGGGTGCAGTGGTCATGCCACGCGGTACCACGCCGTCCCAGCACTTTTCTGAGCAGAAGTACGCGCACGGATGTGCACGCACGTGCACACACAAATTAAACGTTATTTCATCTGATGCAGATTGCATGCACAAACATTGAAGTTGACATTCCTTCTATTGTGCTCCAACAGGAGAGACCACAAGTGTCTCATTAAAGACAGAACCATTATTGACCCACTGTGGGGGGAGGGTGAATGTCATGCCAGTTTGATAAAGGGTCAATGGGAGGCATGTAGAATTGCACAAAAAGGAATTCATTATTCTGATGAGTATTGCACTTGGCTACTTGTTTACTTTTGTAGTGTTCAGATAACACTAATAACACTGAAATGCATGTTATGGATATGAAGCACTCAGGAATGTTTTGTTTAGTAGCAGGATACAAGTTTATACATTTAAAAAAATCATTTATTATTGCACTTTTGATTTACTGTTGTAGTGAAATGCAGCAGGAATGCTGCTTTGTGTTTGTTGAGCAGTGGGCTTTAAGTTCATACATTTATTTTAATAGAAGCCTTAATTATAATTTGTCATTTTTGTATATATTTGGGTTACACAGCAATACTTTAAAATTCAGCTGTATTTATAAATTCATAAAGTTGAAATTAAGCATTACTAAATGCGTTTGAAATGGAATATAAAACAAAGTTACAACAAATTATTAGTGCTGTCAGGCGATTAAAACAATTAATCTAATTAATTACAGGATTTGTAATTAATTAATCTAATTAATCGCATTTTAATCGCATAACCATTTTATGCCTGATATTCTATTATTCTATAATCATATTTCAAATTGCATGTGTCCGGATGGCAGATTTCAGTACTGTATCTACAAAACCTTCTGTTTAATCATCTATTAATTTGCTTAGATTTTTCAGGTCTGGTCAATTTTAGCATGGTGTTATTCACAGTCAAAGATAAAAAAATATTTGATTGATATTCTCATTTGACTCATTTACTCATTTACTCAAAGCCTAGTAACAGACACAGTATTTATGACACTGAGAATACATTCCCTGAGATCCATAGATGTTCCTAGAATCATATACCAAGAACATGCAAAAAAAAAAAAAATTGTAATTAATTTTGAGTTAATTTTCATAACGCGATAATTTGCTGTGTAATTAATTAATCTAATTAACGCGATAAACTGACAGCCCTACAAATTATAATTGTTTATATGCCTTATTTATCACATCTGTGACTATTATGGGCTATTTGAGTGATGGGGTACTATTGATTGATTGATTGATTGATTGATTGATTGATTGATTGAAAACTTTAATTAACAGATTGCAGAATGGGTACAGTACAGTACAGCTCAATACACACAATTGTTAAGGGGATGCAGACCAGAGAAAGACTTTCGTCTTGTTTACATCAGGGTCCCCCATTTTCAATTCATGACATTTATGACATAAACAATATACAGATATACAAATCGACTCTAATCATCTAATCTAAACCAATCATACAAGATATGCAAATATACAGTACTGTTAAACAGAGATCCTAACAGTAAATATATACATACGAGGGGGAGGGAATTGTACATTAGGATCAGACATTTACAGGGGCCAGCAGCCTCCTGTAGGTGCTCTTTGAGAGCGGTTTTGAAGGTGGGTAGGGATTCCCATTTTTTACGGCTGTGGGTAGGGCGTTCCACATTAATGTGGCATAATTGCGAAACATGTTTAGACCCTTGTTTGTGCCGAATCTGGGTTGAACATGATTTGTGGAACTCCCTCTGGTGTTGTGGTCGTGGTATTCACTGACCTTTGGGAAGTATTTTGATATGTACATGGGTACCTTTGTGGTGTAGTGTATCTTGTAGACCAGGCCCATTGCAAGTTGCTGTACTCTGTCGTCTACTCTACTCTACTGGCGAGACTGCCGATAAACAATGCAGCCCCCCAGATTGAGTGTGGAAATTTAGTGGCTCTCACCATATACAAAGTTGCCCACCACTGATATAGACCATATAGACCATGTAGACCACAGACCATGTAGACCATGTAGACCATATAGACCATATAGACCACACAGACCATGTAGACCATGTAGACCATATAGACCATATAGACCACACAGACCATGTAGACCATATAGACCATGTAGACCATGTAGACCACACACTGTGAGGGCCGACGATCCACTCCACTGGTCAAATTACTTCCTCGTGAGTAGTACGTCCGTTGATAAAGAAAAGCAATGTCCACAGCCGCTCCAGTGCAAAGTAAAGATATCCAAATGGTTTATTTGCAAAGTCTCTCTTTACAGAAGTGGTCCTAAATCTACTTTCCTAGATATTCCTGTCACTACTACAAGTGGCTCCTACTAGCTACAAATACTAATACAAGCTACACGACGTACTACTACAAGATAAGAAAACTATTTTCCCAGTCTCCAAAATCACAGCCGACTCGACACATGCAAATTCCTCCACACTGGAAAGCCGTAAATCAACTTGCCGGCTCTTTCCATAGCAAACCGGTAGGCTTGGCACCTTGGTTGAGAAATGCAGGCTTCAGTCTATGTTGTTTCGTCTATCTGTTCAGTCCTGTTCAGTCCTGTTTCAAGATGCACACTGCTGCTCTGAGATTCAGGACTGAACAGGACTGAACAGATAGACGAAACAACATAGACTGAAGCCTGCATTTCTCAACCAAGGTGCCAAGCCTACCGGTTTGCTGTGGAAAGAGCCGGCAAGTTGATTTACGGCTTTCCAGTGTGGAGGAATTTTCATGTGTCGAGTCGGCGGTGATTTCACAGTATGTCACAGTATGATGTCATAATCAAACATTTTAGAACCTTGGTGATGTCACCGTATGATGTCATAACCAAACATGAACTGCGTACTGCAGTAGCGCTGACCACAGCGTTCTTTACCTCTGGGTCCTCCGTGGTTAGGTCCCCACAGTGTTCTGGGTTCTGAGGCCATTCCTCTTCGGGCTTGGTGAGGAATTCCGGCCCCTGTATCCAAGTCTCATTACGCAGGAATGATTCCACATTGAGTCCTCTCGACGCGTGGTCAGCAGGATTTGTTGCAGTATCTACATACCGCCACTGTCCTACTTCTGACCGCTTCAAGATGGTCTCCACTCGATTCGCTACGAAGGTGCGAAACCTACTGGTTCTGTTTGCGATTTATTTGGGCACAGTGGTGCTGACGACTCCCAGGAGAGTACTCGTTAGCTCCGGCCCCTGTAGCAGCTGGTTGTCCAAGGTGGTGCCTTGGAATGAAGCCCCACAGTCGAACATCACGCGGATCTTCTTCTTCTGGGCATGGTACACGCCATGGTGTAGCAAGTACCAAACTTTTCCATTGCTGCGGCTGAGCTCCTCACTGGGAACCTTGACTGCGCAGCCCTTTGCGATCCAGTCGTCGACGAACACTCAGTAATCAGCATGGAACTGGGGATTCTTCGTGAACCTCTTCTTTAAGTTGAGAGTTCGCTGTTCAGCTACTCTTCTGTTGTTTGGCATCTTGACGACTGTGTTCCTCACTGGTAGGCCGATGCTGTAGTGTCCCTCTGTAAGTTTCACGGACTGCGAGACCAGTTCCAGAAACTGGATGCCGTCCCTCGACTTCTCAAGCCGGTCGTCTTGACACTCTGGGAAGTCGTTCTTGAACTGTTGACTCCAAAGTGCATCTAGCGTGGCCACAGATGTGCGGTTGGACGTGACTTGTATGAGTCCACTGGTAGTTTCATGGCCATCTTCTCCTCTGAGGGGGCCATTGACGAACCAGCCCAATCGTGTTTTCACCGTGTACGGCCCTTCTTTCACGCTGGATACCACCTGCCATGGTTCCATTGCCTTGGGTACGTCAGTCCCGATGAGAAGCCCTATCTCTGCCTGGATCTTCGGTATTTTCACTTCACTGAGATAGGGCCACTTATCGACTTCCTCTTGCACTGGGATGTTCTGTTTACGAGCAGGTATTGACTTCTGAGAGAAGGTGTTGGGTAGCTCTAGGAAGTTGTCACTATCCAAGCTACAGACTTCTAACCCAGACACCATCTGGCTGCTCACGACCTGCTCGCCTCCCATGGTCCTTAGCAGGATACTTGTCTTCCTGCCGGTGACGTTAAGCGCTGCCATTAACTTCTCTGTGCAGAAAGTAACGTTGCTGCCTGGGTCAAGGAGCGCGTAGGTAGCCACCATCTTGTTGCCTTTCTTGGCTTTGATGTGGACCGGAACGATAGCCAAGATGCTTTCGACGTTGCCGGCCCTAGTAGCTCTGCAGGTCCTCGTTTCTGCATTGATGCATCCACTGACCTTAGAACTGGCTTCACCTTCTTCTTCCCCGCCCCTGTGCTTATTTTCTTTGGGCGCATCATCCGATGTCTCCTTCTTGTGCCTTGCTTCATCATAGGCAGCTTTGTTATTAATATGTAGAACTGTAGGGTGGGTAAGCTGGCAGACTTGGCAGCTCATCTTTTCTTGGCAGGCCTTGCTCATGTGACCCCGTTTCAGACAGCTGAAACATAGGCCTTTACTCTTGAGAAAATCTATCTTCTCCTTGTCAAGAGACTTCTTCATCTTTTTGCATTGCTCCATGGCATGCTGTTCTCTTTGGCAGAAGAGGCAAGGGTTGGAGAAGGCACAGAGTGCATCCCCCTTGGTCCTTGCTTTAGTCTCTGCCGGGTTCTGGACTGCTGTAGCAGCTGTTGTGAAGCTTCCCCAAGCGCCGCTCTTTCTGGATGTCTTCTCATCTTTGTGAGCCTTAGCTTGGCTCTTGTTTCCATCTGTGAGGTTGCCGAAGAGAGGATGTAGGGCTTCTTGCGCTTGTAGGTTGACAAAATCGGCAAGATCGCTGAACTTGGCGCTGCGCTGATCTTTCTCTAGAAGAGCATAGGCTTTGCTTCTCCACCGCTCTCTCTGCTTGTACGGAAGCTTGGCTGTGATGGCACGCATATTTGATATGCTGTCAAGCTCCAGCATGTACTCCACGTCAGCCATAGCATTGAGGCATCCAGTGAGATAGAGGCCAAAGGAGTGGAGCGCCTCTCCGTCATCAGACTTAATAGTAGGCCAGTTCAGTGCCTTGTGATAGCCTCGCTCTGGTTCCATGTGAAGACAACTTCTTATCAGCTCTCTTGGCTGTCCATCCGTGTACTGCTCCATGAAGTACAGCCAGTCTCTGTTACTATCTGTCTTGTCCTCCACTCTGTGTTCAAAGGCCCTGATGAATAGTACTCCATAGGGTCTCCCTTGAATATAGGAATCTGTTGAGGGGGCAGAGTAGCATGGTTTTGTTGCTTCACTAGGAAATCCACCATGGCTCGTGTGGACTCTTGTTGCGGAGACTCTTGTTCTTTCTGTGTAGCACCGCCTGGTGCTCTGGAGCTGCTACTGTAAGCAGGTTCTCTTTTTATCGCTACGGCCTGGGGAGTAGGTGTAGCCTGCTCGTGAGCTTGGGATTCGAAGGGCTTCTTTTTCTCTATGTAAGAGTTCATTCCATCCCTATGGGACACTCTGGATGAGGCTCGCTGGCCCTCGTACTCTTCCAGTACTTTGCACTTAGCCTCTGCGGCAGCTAAAGCAGCCTGGACCTGTAAATCTTAGAGCAGAGCCTCATTAGCGAAGCGCAGAGCCTCCTGTTCCTCCCTCTCTGCTCTTAGCTTAGATGAGGTAACTAATGAGGTAGCTAAGAGCAGAGCCTCCTGTTCATCGAGTTGTCGTTTTTGTTTTAGAGCGGAATCCTGGGCTAGCAACTCAGCCCTCTCTAATTCAGCTTTCAGACGCATGCTTGCAGATGTTCTGGAAAATGTAGCGGATGGTGCTCTAGACCAGTGGTTCTCAAATGGTCTAGCCTCGGGACCCAACATTTTCCTTAGTCATTAAGTCGCGACCAAAAATTTTGAACCACTATGATTTATGTAAAAAAAAATTGCAGTAATACGCAATCTTTCAAAACATGAAATAAACACAAAAAAGTGCAACAAAAGTGCAACTATTGCTAAAAACCCAATGAAATAAAAGAATAATAAATAATATATGCTTCTTAGCAGATTTCTTAGCTTAACATAACAGACCTAAATTTGGGGGAACTAATGGGATAACAGAGGTTGCAACAAAAGTGCAACTAGGGCTAAAACCAAATGAAATAAAATAATAATAAATAATATGCTTCTTAGCAGATTTCTTAGCTTAACATAACAGACCTACGTTTGGGGGAACTAATGGGATAACTGGGGTTGCAACAAAAGTGCAACTAAGGGCTAAAAACACAATGAAATAAAATAATAATAAATAATATATCCTTCTTAGCAGACTTCTTAGCTTAACATGCAGGGAACTAATGGGATAACTGGGGATGATGTTTGCTCCTGACAAGAGTCTCAAAGTCTGGGGTGATGGTAGACAAAGTGTTATGGTTTGACACCGACCCCAAACGCACGACACAAGAGAGTAGGAATTCAGAGTTGCCAAAAACAAGGGCTTGTTTATTAAGACTAATTAATGAGCACAGAATAGGCAAGTCTAACAAGACAGGTACACAAGCAAGGGGGGAAATGTTCTGCTGCTCTGCAGCTTCTCCCGTGGTGGTAGTAGGGGGTAGCGGATGCTGACGTCTGAGCCGCTCTGCAGACTTCTCTCGGCAGAATCTCCGAGGTGTTGCGGAACCGAGAGGGAGAGAGAGGGAGCGAGTCAACAAGGGTGCAGGTAGAACGAGCAGGAGAACAGGAGAGGTGACTTGTACCCAAATACAAAGTTATCCAAGTGAACTAATCTTCGTGTAAATACACACAGTGAGCAAAGTTCCAAAACACAATCCCAAGTGAATATCTTCGTGTAAATACACACAGTGAGCACTGTTCCAAAACACAATCCCAAGTGGATCTCTTCGGTGCAAAAATAGACACTGAGAGTGAAGTCCAAAAAACAATCCAATGTGAATAATATCTTCGGTGTGAAACAACACACAGTGGGAGATGTAAAGTCCCAAAATATTATCCCAGTGAGAACAACAAAAAGGCGATCGCTGGGTGATAAAAAAGGTGGTAATCTTCAGTGTTATAGAAACACACGAAAACGGAATTTGATCAAGACAGTCAGTAAAAAACTCACCCAGACGTAGTGCGTAATGAGTGCTGGAACAGCAGCGGAGCGAGCGCGTCGCCACGGGGAAAAGGTGTCCAAGAGGAAGGCTTCTTGGAATATCCTGGAGGTAAAGCACAGAGAGCAAACAGCAGCAGCAGCAGGAACGGAGAATGCAAACAGAGAAATATCAAAACGATCCAACAAAACTAGAGTGGAGAACGGGGTATAAATAATACGGGATTGATTGATTGACAAGCAGTGACAGCTGGGGAATGTGATTGAAAAGCGTGCGGACGGGAGAGAACCAATCAACGACGTCTCTGACGACGTCACTGGGAAGAAGCGTGTGAATGGGGGAATTGAATGATTAACAGAAACAAATGAAAACAGAGCGAGGTGGTTTAAAGGAACAGAACGAGTGAGTGAGCAAGGACAGAAACCTCACAGTACCCCCCCCTCCACGGGAGCCACCCGGCGACCAGGCCGACCCGGCTCGTCAGGATGGGCACGATGGAAGTCAGTGATCAAGCCGGGATCCACGATGAGCTGCCGGGAGACCCAGCTACGCTCCTCAGGGCCGTAACCCTCCCAGTCCACCAGGTATTGGAACCCCCGGCCCCGCCGACGAACGCCCATCAACCGGCGGACCTGCCACTGGGGGTGACCATCCACCAACACGGGAGGCGGCGGATCAGGAGCTGGAGGCATAAGGGGACTGAGGGAGACGGGCTTAACCCGGGAGACATGGAACACGGGGTGGATGTGCATGGATGCAGGAAGTTTCAGGCGCAGGGCCGCCGGACTGAGTACCTTCAGGACCTCGAAAGGTCCGACGAAACGGGGGTTGAGCTTCTTGGCCGAGGACCGTAGCGGGAGGTCCTTTGCGGAGAGCCACACCCTCTGCCCAGGGCGGTAAGTCGGCGCAGGAACCCGGCGCCGGTCGGCACCACGACAGGCGCGCTCAGATGTCCGGAGCAGCGCGGTCCTGGTGATCTCCCAAACTCGTCGGCAGCGGTCG
Organism: Notolepis coatsorum; assembly: GCF_963971535.1. Taxonomy (NCBI): domain Eukaryota; kingdom Metazoa; phylum Chordata; class Actinopteri; order Aulopiformes; family Paralepididae; genus Notolepis; species Notolepis coatsorum. The sequence goes on along the minus strand of NC_140180.1, from coordinate 81,298,997 downwards.
AGGTGGACCTGCGCGGAGGGAACTGCCACTTCCGTCTCCTGTGCGGGGAAAAGAGGGGGCTGGTAGCCCAGGGAGACCTCAAAGGGGGAGAGGCCGGTGGCGGAACTGACCATTGAATTGATGGAGTATTCAACCCAGGGAAGGAAACGGCTCCAGGATGCTGGTCTCTCGGCTGCCACACACCGAAGAGCAGACTCCACGCTCTGGTTCATCCTCTCCGTCTGCCCGTTAGTCTGGGGATGATAACCAGAGGAAAGACTGACCGTTGCCCCCAATCCCTTGCAAAAGGCCCGCCATACCTGGGAGGTGAACTGGGGCCCCCGGTCAGAGACGATGTCCTGGGGAAACCCATGAAGGCGGAACACGTGGTGCGTCAGGAGGTCCGCCGTCTCGGCCGCCGAGGGAAGCTTGGAGAGGGCCACGAGGTGAACCCCCTTGCTGAATCGATCCACCACGGTCAGAAGGCAGGTGTTCCCCTGGGAGGAGGGCAGACCAGTGACGAAGTCCAGCGCCACATGTGACCACGGACGGCTCGGAACGGGAAGTGGCTGCAAGAGCCCGGAGGGTGCCTGGTGAGAGGCCTTGCTGCGGGCACAGACCGTGCAGGCCAATACGAACTCCTTGACGTCGTTCCGCATGGTGGGCCACCAGAAACGACGAGCCAGGAAGGAGAACGTGCGATGGACGCCAGGGTGGCAGGCGAACCGGCTGGTATGGCCCCACAGCAGTACCTGGGACCGGACAGAGTCGGGGACGAAGAGACGACTCCTAGGGACGTTGCTAGGAGCACGTTGGAAGCGTAGGGCACGCCTTACCACACCCTCGATGCCCAAGGTGATGGCTCCAACCACTCGGGCCTCCGGGAGGATGGGAGTAGGGTCCTCAGAGGGTGGAGCCCCCTTGGAGTGCATCCGGGACAGGGAGTCGGCGAGAACCGGGGCGGAAGGTCAGCGAGAAGTCGAACCGACTGAGGAAACTGGCCCATCTCGCCTGCCGACCGTTGAGGCGCCTGGAAGCGCGGATGAACGTCAGGTTCTTGTGGTCCGTCCAGATGGTAAAAGGCTCCTCGGCACCCTCTAGCCAATGACGCCACTCCTCCAGCGCAGCCACGACCGCCAGCAGCTCCCGATTGCCGGTGTCGTAGTTCCTCTCGGCAGGGAGGAAGCGACGCGAGTAGAAGGCGCAAGGATGCACCTTCTGGTCTGAAAGAGAATGTTGGGATAGGACAGCGCCTAGGCCAGAATCCGAGGCGTCCACCTCCATGATGAACTGTCTCTTGGGGTCAGGGTGGAGCAGGATAGGGGCGGAAGTGAACCTTCTCTTGAGGGATACGAACGCAGCGCATGCCACTGGGGACCAGTCGAACGGCAGAGCGGGGGAGGTCAGCTTGGTAAGTGGCTCCGCCACTTGACTGTAGTTCCGGATGAACCTTCGGTAGAAGTTGGCGAACCCGAGGAAACTCTGTAACTCCTTCCGAGTGGTGGGTTCTGGCCAATCCTCCACAGCCTGGATCTTGCGAGGATCCGCTCGGGTCAAGCCCTTCTCAACGATGAAGCCCAGGTAGTCGACGGAGTTGGAGTGGAAACGGCACTTCTCCGCCTTGACGAAGAGCCGATTGTGGAGGAGGCGCTCCAGCACACGGCGGACATGCTGGATGTGTTCCTCGAGGGTCCTGGAAAAGATGAGAATGTCGTCCAGGTACACCACCACGAACACCTCCAGCATGTCACGAAGGACGTCGTTCATGAGTGCCTGGAATACCGCCGGGGCGTTGGTGAGGCCGAACGGCATTACTAGGTACTCGTAGTGGCCCCTGGGGGTCTTGAAGGCGGTCTTCCATTCATCGCCCTCACGGATACGGACAAGATGGTAGGCACTCCGGAGGTCCAGCTTGGTGAAGAACGAGGCCTGGGTCAGTGGCTCGAAGGTGGAGCTCATGAGAGGTAGAGGGTATTTGTTCTTGATGGTGATCTCGTTGAGCTGATGATAGTCGATGCAGGGTCGCAGGTCCCCATCCTTCTTACCAACAAAGAAGAACCCGGCCGCCACCGGGGAGGAGGAAGGCCGAATGAGTCCTGCTTCCAATGACTCAGAGATGTAGAGATCCATCGCCTTCTTCTCCGGGACAGTCAGACTGTAGAGGCGGCTGCCGGGAAGGGGAGCCCCTTGGCGGAGGTCGATGGCGCAGTCATAGGGGCGGTGAGGTGGAAGGGCCTGAGCCCTGGTCTTACTGAAAACCTCCAAGAGGTCGTGGTACTCGGGAGGTATGGACGAGAGGTCCGGAGGCAACTCACCAGCGGGCCTCCGGGGCGGGGGACAGGACGCCGCCTGCAGACACAGGGCGTGACAGGAGGAGCTCCAGCCCCTGATGGTACCGGAGGACCAGGCGATGTGGGGCTCGTGCAGCGCGAGCCAGGGCCTACCCAGGACCACCGGGACAAGGGGGGATTGGGTGATGAGGAACTGGATTCTCTCGACGTGGTTCCCAGCGATGGTCAGCACGACTGGGCCGGTGCGTTGAGAGATGTCGGCCAGGCGGTGTTGGTCCAACGAAAAGATCTCCAAGGGCCTCACAAGGTCCTCAAGTGGAATGTTGGCTCGGGTGGCAAACTCGAAGTCGAGGAAATTCTCGTCTGCCCCTGAGTCGATGAGGGCCTCCACCGTGGCTCGTTGGTCCCCCCAGGCCAGGGTGACGCTCATCAGATGGTCAGGTGGTGCGCGGCGCTGGGAATGGGAAAAACGGCTCACCAGGATCTCCCGGGGTCTCGGTGAGCCTGATCTTTTGGCCGGGTGGGGCAGTCGGCGATTCGGTGTCCCGCACCTCCGCAGTAGAGGCAGAGACCGGACCTGAGCCTTGCCTCACGCTCCGCCTGGCTCAGATGAGAGCGTCCCAGCTGCATGGGTTCCTCCTCGCGAACCGAACGGGGGGGCCTGCTACCACCAGTAGTGTTGAGGACAGGGCGTCCAGGAGTGACGTCATGCGTCCGGGGAATCCGGGGTGCCTCAGGAGGTAACAGTCGGGTCCTCTCGCGCCTTCTCTCCAGGAGGCGTCCGTCAATACGGATGACGAGGCTAAACAGATCCTCGAGGGAGTCGGGCAACTCCCGGGTAGCGAGCTGGTCCCGGACTGCGTCACTGAGCCCCCTCAAGAAGGTTAGGCGAAGAGCAGGTTCGTTCCATCCACTCTCCACCGCCGCCAGACGAAACTCCAAGACATAGTCCGTCACCCTGCCGCTCCCCTGTCGGAAAGTCCCCAACCGGGCTCCAGGGTCCAGACCTCGGGCTGGATGGTGGAACACTCTGCGGAGCTCCGCCACGAAGTCTGGATAGGAAAACACAAAATCTGCTTCCATTGCCCAGGAGGAAGTGACCCACTGGGCAGCATGGCCTGAAAGCAAGTTCGTCATATAAGCCACTTGGGACCCACGAGCAGAAAAACGGCTTGGTTGATGACGGAAAACCAACTCACATTGCATGATGAATGTGGCACACTCCTCGGGATTGCCGTCGAACAGCCGTGGGACGGAGAGACGGGGTTCCCGAGGTGCGGGATCTGCTGGGGCTGCGGGGAATGCTCCTGAAGGTTGTGAGAGATGAAAAGCATTAACGGTGTCGCCCAGCGAGTGAAGCTGAGCGAGAATGTTGGACTGTTGTCCCGCCATAGCGGCCATTGACCCTTGCATAGGCAGGACCTGATCCCTGAGACTCTGCACCGCAGCCGCAGCCCGCTCTAATTGGAGACTGTGATCCCTGGTCAACTCGACTTGATTAGCAAGTGCGGTTCTGACCCTCTCTGTGTCGGCTGGGGTCGTCATTTTGGTTGGATCGTAATGTTATGGTTTGACACCGACCCCAAACGCACGACACAAGAGAGTAGGAATTCAGAGTTGCCAAAAACAAGGGCTTGTTTATTGAGACTAATTAATGAGCACAGAATAGGCAAGTCTAACAAGACAGGTACACAAGCAAGGGGGGAAATGTTCTGCTGCTCTGCAGCTTCTCCCGTGGTGGTAGTAGGGGGTAGCGGATGCTGACGTCTGAGCCGCTCTGCAGACTTCTCTCGGCAAAATCTCCGAGGTGTTGCGGAACCGAGAGGGAGAGAGAGGGAGCGAGTCAACAAGGGTGCAGGTAGAACGAGCAGGAGAACAGGAGAGGTGACTTGTACCCAAATACAAAGTTATCCAAGTGAACTAATCTTCGTGTAAATACACACAGTGAGCAAAGTTCCAAAACACAATCCCAAGTGAATATCTTCGTGTAAATACACACAGTGAGCACTGTTCCAAAACACAATCCCAAGTGGATCTCTTCGGTGCAAAAATAGACACTGAGAGTGAAGTCCAAAAAACAATCCAATGTGAATAATATCTTCGGTGTGAAACAACACACAGTGGGAGATGTAAAGTCCCAAAATATTATCCCAGTGAGAACAACAAAAAGGCGATCGCTGGGTGAGTGACTGTCTGATAAAAAAGGTGGTAATCTTCAGTGTTATAGAAACACACGAAAACGGAATTTGATCAAGACAGTCAGTAAAAAACTCACCCAGACGTAGTGCGTAATGAGTGCTGGAACAGCAGCGGAGCGAGCACGTCGCCACGGGGAAAAGGTGTCCAAGAGGAAGGCTTCTTGGAATATCCTGGAGGTAAAGCACAGAGAGCAAACAGCAGCAGCAGCAGGAACGGAGAATGCAAACAGAGAAATATCAAAACGATCCAACAAAACTAGAGTGGAGAACGGGGTATAAATAATACGGGATTGATTGATTGACAAGCAGTGACAGCTGGGGAATGTGATTGAAAAGCGTGCGGACGGGAGAGAACCAATCAACGACGTCTCTGACGACGTCACTGGGAAGAAGCGTGTGAATGGGGGAATTGAATGATTAACAGAAACAAATGAAAACAGAGCGAGGTGGTTTAAAGGAACAGAACGAGTGAGTGAGCAAGGACAGAAACCTCACACAAAGCAACTCTGAGGTCATGCTCAATGTCCAATCTGTTCCTCCGCTTTGTCTTCAGCTGGACCAGAGCTGAGAAGCCACTTTCACAAAGATAGGTAGTGAGAAAAAAAAAAGTTTAAAAAAGTTAAAAAAAAAAAAAAAAATTACGTTTTTTTTTTTTTTTTTTACACATACTTCCGCGACCCACTCAAAATGGCCCCGCGACCCACTTTTGGGTCGCGACCCACCAGTTGAGAAACACTGCTCTAGACCCTTTCTTTTTTACGACGCCGGATGCACTGTCTTCAGGCCTGACCTCATCTTGGTGCTTCTTAGACTCTGCTAAACGCTGATGCACCTCTTTCATCCATGTGTCAGCCTTTACTGTGAAGTTGTAAAATGTGTCAGCCTTCGGCGTGAACCATCCATCCTGATCTTTCTTCATCTCCTCTTCTGATGTCTTGCTTATGTTTTTGCTTAGTACCACCTGGACTGAAGTATTAAGCTCACCAAACTCTCCAAATAGCTTGTTGAATTCTACCAATCTTGTCTGTACACCTTCCAAGTTACCGTCGTCGTCCTCATCCATTAATTGATTCATCTTGTTCATGTGACCAGTTAGCTGACCTAACTTAGCTCTTCTCTTATTGATGGCATGACGGACATCTTCCTCATAGACCTTTTGTGTCATATCAACCTTCTTAGGTTCCGACATTTTGTTGTTATCCTTCTTTCAGCGCTCCAGTAGTTTGTGTTGATTCCTTTTTCCTCTTGGAACATAGTTTTCTTAGTAATATGAGGGCCGACGTTCCACTCTACTGGTTAAAGTTGCTTACTCGTGAATAGTACGTTCGTTGATAAAGAAAAATAAAGATTTTAAGCGGGTGGGAGGGGGGATGTGAAAGTGCATTTTACATATTTACTCTGGGAACTCTAGGCTGCTGAGCTGGATTTAATATTTCAATGGGTGGTGGAGGGCTTTGGGGGGTGGGCAGGAGTGATGGTGGTGGGGGATCAGATTTCCATTTGGGTGTCCCCGTACACGCTCTCATCACTGTAGGCAATGTAGAGGTAAAAGTCCTCTTCGTGGTGCTCCTGATACAACTGTCCCATGGTGGCTGAGGTGGGTGGAATGACGTTGTTTACAAAGAAGAAGAGCGCGTCCTCCGCTCTTAAGTGGATTCTTTTCCGAATGAGGAAGTAAAACTGGCCCACTGTCAGGTCAGAGGGGACAAGATATTTCTTCTTGCCCAGATCTCCTATTCTGGCTTTGGGGGCTTTCTCCACAATTACAGGGACCCTATCCGGATACTTCTTCCTTATTTTCTCGCCTTCGGACCGTCTTTTCTCAAAGGGGTGCTCCTCTTTGTACTGGAACTTCATCGTTAGAGAAATGACAGACAGCTAGTCGGTCACTCTGAGAGGTATTATATGACCGGGATTCCTCAAGGAGCAATTGGATTCAGTGACACAGCAGGACAAAAACAAACGTTACTGGCTGCATAATAAAGTTGCTTACTCGTGAGTAGTACATTCGTTGATAAATAAAAATAATGTCCACAGCCACAAATGGATGTCACAGTATGATGTCATAATCAAACATTCTAGAACCTTGGTGATGTCACCGTATGATGTCATAACCAAACATTCTAGAACATTTGTGTATCTATAGTCAACAATTCTCTCAGAGCAGCAGTTTTGCATCTTCGACCAGACTGAACAGGACCGAACGGATGGACTCAACAATGGACTGAAGCCAGAAGCCAGCAAGTGGATTTACGGCTTTCACATTACGAAGGAATTTTCATGTGTCGAGTCGGCGGTAATTTTGGAGACTGGGAAAATACAGTTTTCTTACTAATGTGAGGGCCGACGATCCACTCCACTGGTCAAATTACTTACTTGTGAGTAGTACGTCCGTTGATAAAGAAAAGCAATGTCCACAGCCGCTCCAGTGCAAAGTAAAGATATCCAAATGGTTTATTTGCAAAGTCTCTCTTTACAGAAGTGGTCCTAAATCTACTTTCCTAGATATTCCTGTCACTACTACAAATACTACTACAAGTGGCTCCTACTAGCTACAAGTACTAATACAAGCTACACGTACTACTACAAGATAAGAAAACTGTATTTTCCCACTCTCCAAAATCACAGCCGACTCGACACAATTCCTCCACACTGGAAAGCCGTAAATCAACTTGCCGGATCTTTCCACAGCAAACCGGTAGGCTTGGCACTTTGGTTGAGAAATGCAGACGTCAGTATGTTGTTTCGTCTATCTGTTCAGTCCTGTTCAGTCCTATTTCAAGATACACACTGCTGCTCTTCTTCTTCTTCTTTTGAATTTCCGGCAGTGTAGACGCATCGTGGCGTATTACTGCCCTCGGCAGTTCTTTTGATGAGCTCTTCTTCTTCTTCTTTCTTCTTTTGAATTTCCCGCAGTCTACTGGAATCCGTCATCCCCTACATTGTCCAATGGAGTGCAGCTAATGCTGCTACTTCCTGTCTGAGCCCCCCTCTGCGAGACACTCCTTGCCCCCTGCGATCTTATTCTGGACTGCTTGGTCCCTCACAACCCCCTTATCCAATTCCCTAACCACCTCCTCCCATTTCAGACCTTCCATTCCCAAATGTTGAACCGCTATCCTAACAATCATCTTTACCCTATCTGTTCTACCCTTAATCTCTGCCGTAACATTAACTACCCCTGCCACGAAGGCCACAATACCAAATTTCTCCTCCCATACCCTCTCTCTATCCTCCTGCTCTACCCTCTCTGCCAAATGCCCTTCTCCAACCCCCTGCACCCTATCTTGACTTTCCTGTCCTACCCTCCTAGCCGCCTCAGCATACGATAACTTACCCTCCCTTCTCACTCTCTGAACCACGACCTCCCTCTTCATCACCTCACACCCCCTAAATGCTACACTATGCTCTCCACCACAACTACAACACTTCAGCTTCACTCCCTCTCCACACTTCCCATAGTCATGTTCCCCGCCACACCTAGCACACCTCTGTCCCTTCCTACACGTAATAGCTATATGGCCAAACTCCTGGCACCTATAACACCTAAGAGGACTCTGAACAAATTCCCTAACCCTAAACACCCTATGCCCTACAAACACCTCACTAGGAACAACCCCACCCTCAAACTTAATCACTACCGTCTCCGTCACTATCCTATCTGCTCCCCTCTTCATCCTTTCTGCACTCTTAACTATGCCATTACGCCCGTCCCCCCTTAACTCTTCCACCAGCTGCTCTACGCTAACCTCGACCGGTACCCCAGCTATCACCCCCTTACATCCCCCCTCCCTCTTCTCCCCTACTCTCACTACCTTACTTATACCCACCCCACCAATGCTCCTCATCTTCCTAGCCCTCTCCACCTGCTCCTCACTAACACACCCTACGGCCAGATTCCCATCCCCCAAAACTCTCGCGTACTTTACCTCACCTAATTGCTCGTCAATGAGTTTGGGCAACTCGAACATACCTAATTTCCTCACTCCCCCCTCCCCCTCAAGCCTAACCACTATATGAATCACTTCTGCAACATCATTTCCTCCACCCTCGCCTTCTCAATATCAATCAATCAATATTCCTAATGCCGTTTCAATGTAAGGTTATACAAATAAACATATAAACATTCATATAATACAATAACCTAAATATATAGCTTTGGCTATATAGACCATGTAGACCATGTAGACCACACAGACCATACAGACCATGTAGGCCACACAGACCATGTAGACCATGTAGACCACACAGACCATACAGACCATGTAGACCACACAGACCATGTAGACCATGTAGACTATGTAGACCATGTAGACCATATAGACCATGTAGACCATATAGACCATGTAGACCATAGACCATATAGACCATGTAGACCATATAGACCACACATACCATGTAGACAACACAGACCATGTAGACCATGTAGACCATGTAGACCATATAGACCATGTAGACCATGTAGACCATATAGACCATATAGACCATGTAGACCATGTAGACCATAGACCATATAGACCACACAGACCATGTAGACAACACAGACCATGTAGACCATGTAGACCATACAGACCATGTAGACCATGTAGAGTGTAGACCATATAGATCATATAGACCATATAGACCATGTAGACCATGTAGACCATGTAGACCATGTAGACCATAGACCATATAGACCACACAGACCATGTAGACCATGTAGACCATATAGACCATGTAGACCATGTAGACCATGTAGACCATGTAGACCATAGACCATATAGACCACACAGACCATGTAGACCATGTAGACCATGTAGACCATACAGACCATGTAGACCATGTAGACCATATATGTTACATTATGTCGAGAGTGAGAACAGGAATAAGTTGGTATATATAGGGAAATACTTACAGTTGCGTTTATAATGATCTGATATAATGTCTGAGTTCTGTAATCCAGACTTCCGCGTAATGTGACTTCGCCGGTGGTGTTCATGATGCTAAACAGGTGGGTTCCGGAATCCGGAATGACCTGGGAATTACAGAGCAAAACGGGTTCCAAATAGATTTAACGGAGCGTCGCAATTGAGTGTCAATGTGGCAAGGACGTTGTTTTTGCGAGAAAACTAACTTCGTTGATGCTGTACTTCACAAGGGAAGCCATGCCATAGTCACCGTCGGTGGCGGTCGCCGTGAACAGAGGCGTGCCCACACTGGTGTTCTGTTGAGAAGGAAGAGCGATAATAATGTCTCTCAGTGGGTTACCATAGAGACCGAACAATATGTAACTTCAATAGGGGTGACTATTTATGATCTATGCTTAGGGGAGCAGAGATAGCATTGGCTTCAGCCTGGATAGGCACATTCTTGGTCACCCAAAAATATGAGTCCTTTGTATAATTATAAAAAAAACAAAGAAATATTCTATTGAAACAAAGGCACTGAAATGTGTCATAGTAGTTTGTAATATATATATATTTTTTTTTATAAAAAAAAACATTTGTAACATTCTTGCCTTTAGCCTACTTGTGATCATACATGCTTTTGATTTAATTTTTCGTTATTTAAGAATCAGACTGCTGATAGCGACCAATGATATTGTGAAATAAAGGTGACCAGGTGATGAGTTGAACATGACAAACAGAAACCAGGTGATTAGTTGAACATGACAAACAGAAACCAGGTGATGAGTTGAACATGACAAACAGAAACCAGGTGATGAGTTGAACATGACAAACGGAAACCAGGTGATGAGTTGAACATGACAAGCAGAGACCAGGTGATGAGTTGAACATGACAAACAGAGACCAGGTGATGAGTTGAACATGACAAACAGAAACCAGGTGATGAGTTGAACATGACAAGCAGAGACCAGGTGATGAGTTGAACATGACAAACAGAAACCAGGTGATGAGTTGAACATGACAAGCAGAGACCAGGTGATGAGTTGAACATGACAAGCAGAGACCAGGTGATGAGTTGAACATGACAAACAGTGACCAGGTGATGATGATAATAATAATAATAATAATAATAATAATAATAATAATAATAATAATAATAATAAATCAGATTTCTATAGCGCCTTTCAGGAAACCCAAGGTCGCTTCACAATCAAGAGGGGCAGGGAAAGGGGGAAATAGGGGAAAAAAGGGGGGGATGAGGGCAGGTAAGGGATAATGAACCTAATCTAATCTAAACTAACTAATGGGGAAAAGTCTTGGTGAAAAGGTGTGTTTTGAGAGCAGTTTTGAAGGTGTCCAGGGTTGGGGTGTTGCGGATTTCAGGTGATGAGTTGAACATGACAAACAGAGACCAGGTGATGAGTTGAACATGACAGAGACCAGGTGATGAGTTGAACATGACAAATAGCTCACATCTCCCAAAGAAAATCAAACAAGCAAGCTAAAGGGAATCTTATTTGACCTCTGACCTATGGAGATGCTCACCATGTTAGCATCAGATGCATAAGCAAAGTGATTAAAGGAGTCACTTTAAGATGACTGACTTACAGGGACTTCCGGTACGAGAGGAAACGGGTAGCACGCGTGTGCTGGAGCTCCTGGTCGAATAAGTAAAAAAACGGATGAATAAAGACCCGAAAAGAAATAAAAAGAAGCAGCCCGCTGGCAGGCCCCCCGAGAGCGATTACTATTAACTTTTTGAGATTCAAGGTGAAGGAAATGATAAGGAGACGTGAAGGAAGAGACGAGGTGAGACACGGGGAGGCGAACGAGAGGAGTACATAAAGAACGGATTAACCACCCCAGCTATAGACAATAATGCCCAATGAAACACATACACGAACGCGCACTATAATCACTGCAGATGGAAATAATTAGGAGGGTAAATATACAACACATAGAATAATGGAGAACTATAAACACACAGAGATTTACACACATTGGACTGGGATGAAGGAGAGACAATGGAACATGGGACTCGAATCACGGGAGGACTGGAAGGTGGGGGTCTCGGAACAGGAGGAAAAGCAGACAGAGAACTTTGACCAGGAGCTCTAGCACAATAGATAACACGAATGTTGGACAATTATAGTGAGATGAAGGGGGGCCAAGACATCAGGCACCCCTCGCCACTAGGCAGAGCCCTCTCAACAAGAGAGCCAATACTCTGCACCTACCAGCAGGGGAGAGGGGGTGACATATGGATCCCCTGTACACCTTGGGTAAAGTATATATGTTTTAAATGTGCACATGGACAAATATGAAGGACAAAAATTCAAAATGTTGGACATGAAGAGAGGCTTGAAGAGCCTCCTGCGGGGGGTATCTTCATCTCTGGGGGGGGGGCTTCTCCAGTAGGAGGGCTGATCCCCCTCCAAACCGCCAACTGGGGAAAGAGTGCGCTTATTGTATTGTTAGTTTTATTTTCATAAACGTGTGCGGTGATGTCGGTGACATGGGAGGTACAGTGGGTTTCCTGGGGTCCTCAGGTGTCGGGGCCGGGGGGGCACCGGGCTTGGCGTCGCGGGGGGTCGGGGGGCCATTGAGGCATGGTGCTTAGACCTTCTGCGGACCTGGGCTTGGGGCTCTAGTGGGCCGGGGGCCTGGCGGTCGGGCGGGGGTGGGTGGGGGCTCTGGGGGCTCGGCTCTGTGCATGGTGGACCAGGATATGGGGGTGTTCTATCTCTCGGGGAGGAGGGCGGGAGGGAGGGGTCTCTCACAGGGGGATCAGAGAGGCTGGGCTTTGCCCGGCGGGGCCCTGTGTGTTGGGGGGCCGATGGGCGTGGGGTGGGGCTCTCGGGGGCATGGGGAATAGCGGGCTTGGCTCGGTGGGGGGGAGTCCCCTATCCTTTCCTCTACTGGGCCTGGCCCAATTGATTCAAGGGACCCGTGTCGATGGGGGCCCGGCTACGGGCGCAGCGGCCTAAGATATGGCGGGCGCCAATGGGCTCAACTCAGGGGGGGGGGGGGGGAGTCGGGGGTGGGGGGTCAGCGTTTATGCGGTTTGACCCGGGAGAGTGGGATCCCGTGGGTTGTGGGTTGGTTGTGCGTGGGGTGGGGGGCTTGGTGGCATGGGAGGTAGCGGGCTTGGCTCGGTGGGGGGGAGTATTGCCCCTCGCCCCTCTACTGGGTCGGGCCCAATCAGATTCAAGATGCCCGTGTCGCTGAGTGCTGGACCCCGCGTGGGACGGACCTGGGATGCGGGGGAGCCCGGTTTCTAGGGGGGGAGGGTGGGAGGGGGGGGGGTTCCTCTTGCGGGGGTCTGGGAGGATGAGCGCAGCCGAGTTCAAGGGGCCCACATCATTGTACTGTTGTGTTATTGATGTTATTGTATATGTTGTGTTGTATGTCTATAAATGTTCAATAAAAATGTAAGTTTAAAAAAAAAAGATGACTGACTTACTTCATCCCATCTGGCGTTATACGGAGTGTTCACAAATACTGGTGTCATGTCATTGGTGTCGACCACTATTATTGTTACATCCTTCAACATCTGAAAGACAAAGCAGAATGCAGGACAGTCCATATATGCAGCAAAGCGATATAATGTTGCTCAATACCAGGGGTGTAAAGTAAGTAATTGTACTTCGTTACAATACTTAAGTACTGTTTTTGGGGATTTGTACTTTACTTGAGTATTATTAGGTTTGTATACTTGTACTTTTACTCAATTACATTTCAGAGAAAAAAAACATACTTTTTACTCTTTACATTTAAAACGCAGACCTACAAAGTACAAATCTCGCAGGTTTTAATAAGTATATTTGTTTCTCTGGCCGAACTGACGTTAACGTTATTAATCCTGCAGCCGCACTTTATTTAAAAACAGCCAATCAAATCCCCATCAATGGAAAATTAACCCGCCCTACCCTTGCTGATTGGTCCTTGTGCAAGACTAGAAAGCGGGGATCTTTGGTTAAACACCTGCTATCAGAAGAATAGACAGTCAGAAAAAAAGTTTTAACTTTAACTTTTTAGTACTTAAGTACATTTAAAAGTAGAAACTTTTGTACTTTTACTCAAGTGTGTTTTTAGCCAGATACTCTGAATTTTACTTGAGTACGATTTTGAGACGGTACCCATACTTTCACTTAAGTATAATTACTGGGTACTTTTTACACCTCTGCTCAATACACAGATACACGGTAGGTAGGCACTTACCTTATTATTGAAATTATCCGCCACAGTAAGTGTAACTGTAAAGTAAATTTCTGGCAGGGACTGAGGAAGAACAAAACATGGTTGATAACGTTAGGTTATGTATATAACCAAGTTCTGTTAATACTAGTGACGCTCAGCGTCATATTGCATATATCTCGCTTCAGCGTATATACACTGAATACATTTCAAAATGTACCTTTACATGCCAGCATTCATCTGGCCACACCCCCATCCGCTTACCTACATAAGCAGGGGTGGTGCCACACACTCATCTCCTTCCCAACAAATTTCACCACAATGAAAAATCAAGGGCCGCAGCGGCGTCTAGACGCTGAGCGTCACTAGTATTAACAGAACTTGGTTATATACATAACCTAACGTTCTGCTTCATACTAGCTTCCGCTCAGCGTCATATTGCATAGCAGGAGCTGAGCGGGAGCTAGAAGCTCGACAAATGTACCCCGCTGAGGCCCCCCACAACCATCAGAACAGGGAGGGCCGAGCCCCCCCGGACCCCCCCTAATGGAGGGCACCCCCCCTATTGGAGGTCCCCGGGAGGGCGACGGACCTGACCGTGCGAAGAGGCACTCAAGCAACTCAACGCACAGGGTGAGCAGACCGTGGCCTGACCCCACGACTACACACACGCACAACCCGCATGCCACCCGGGAACGAACGGAGGGAACAACCTCGTTACTGTCCCCAGAATCACGGGGTCAAGGGTAAACCCAACCCCGTGGCAAGGCCGTAGCAGCGGAGCGCGAAGGAAGGCCCAGACCCACCAAAGGGACTGGACCCCCTGGAACGGGGGCCCGGAGAAGTCCATGATGCCAGCATCAAGACCCCACCAGGTGGGCACTTAGTGACCCCGCCCCCCACATCGCCAGCGTATTCGGACAAAGGCCCCTCAGCCGAGCGGGCCCTGTCCCCCCAATAGTCCACCGCCTGGCACACTGACCCTGCAGAACAGGCAGTCAGCATGGCCGTAAGCACACAAAAAAGGTTAACCAACGGAAGCAGGCAGCGCACCGGGGAAAAACCAGGCAACAGGCTGTTAACCCGAGCCTGGAGACTGCGGACGAGACAGGCGCCAGAGGGGACAGCTGAACACAGCCGCCCCGGCGGAAGGGGCGTATGCTGGCGTTGTTGCATGACCAAGCCTCCATTTAAAAAAAAAACCCACCCAGAGGGGTTGAGGCAGAGAAGGCTGACACGATTGGCAGACGTCATGAACGTGCAGGGGCACCCTCAACCGGGTAACCCGGGAGTTGACACTGCTCCAACACACCAGGGAATCAACCACCTTGGTGTTACCCAATGCGGTGGTTGTTCCTATAACCCCTCAAGAAAAAACTCCAAAACACACCTGCGGGTATACACCGGCTATACCGCAGTACAAGTGTTTCAGTTTCCAAAAAAGGGTTAACCCAGGCCTACGGGTCGACGAAACATTACTTCCGACCGGGCCCGGAAATACGGGAAGCACAGGGTCACCAGAGGAGGTCAAAGACCACCCCAACAGGCCCCTCTTCGCCATGCGTGAGAGAGGAGCGAAAATAATGGAGAACCAGCCCCAAGCACACCGTACTTGGTATTCCCAGGCGGTCTCCCGACCAAGTACTAACCAGGACCAACCTGCGTAGCGGCCGAGATCTGACGAGATCGAGCGTGTACAGGTTGGCATGGCCGTAAGCCATTACGACAGTGCAGAGTACAAAATGTACCCAACCAGGGTCTCCATAGCGCTTAACCCCGTGACACCCGGACCGACCTGGCATTTTCCCCCTGAAAAAGCCCAAGTCCCTCAGGGTACCAGAACAGCAGATCTGCATCCCCGGCGGACAACGGGTTTAACTGATCCGGACCAGCGTGACCAGAACCAGTCCCGTGCCCTAACCACGCCGACATGCCTACTCCAGGAGAAGGGGCAGATATGCGTGTGGATCTTAAACATGAAAAGAAGGCGCCACCCAGACGTTCGGGGCGAACCGCGCCTGGTGGCCCACCCCCAGGGCGTGAGACCCCTCTACATATGTTCAGATCCATTCCGTCATCATCCCCCAGATATGAACGAGAATCCGTCGACAACCAAAACAGGTCGTCGGAAGAGGAAAAACCTCCATCCCAGTTGCTTTATAAAAACGCTGTTTTAACCTCAAGCAACCAAGGCGTGCCAGTCAGTCGCCTGATTACAGAACACCCCGAGCTAGCACTATGCGTGCGTCGGGACACAACCACATCAATGAACAGGCTATTTAGACCTGTCATTGAATCCCCAAGGCGCCCAGGGGAACGACAAGAGGGGTGTGATACTTCCTAACTCCAACTCTTTTTAAAAGAAAAGAAGGAAGCACCAACAGTATGTATCCCAGTCTACACAGCCGGGGGTACATTTTTTTCACATTTTTACATCCCACCACCCTCCCATAGGAAGGAAACGGAAATCCACAGAGAGACTTCCCACGCGAGCTGTACAGATTGAAAAGAATATATTGCACCTTGAGCCATGTAAAAGTTTGGTTTTAGGGCTCTCCGGGGAGGAGGCACTGAACCCATACACACTCAATAATCGAATTGAATCGAATACACACACAATAAAGTAGGACTCCTTCTCGAGGTTCCACTCACCTTGACAATCTGAGGAGGAGGCTCTGTACTCTGAGGAGGCTCCCTCACATGGAAGGAGAGTCCCAACTCACAGAAGGCCCGAATAGGAGCTTCGTGAGGAGGAGCCCTGACCACCCCCTGAAACAGATCCATCATATGGACCTGAACAGCACACGGAAGTCCTACCAACAGAGACGCGCACAGTGACGTACTCTATGGCGGGGGAATTTCTGCGGTGCACACGCCCAATATTCCAGGGCGTGGGACCAGGAAACTCCCCCCCCCCCCCCCCTCACCCTGTAACGTGTCGAACCGCAACGTGACAGGAACCTTGAAGGACAGGTGGGTTTACCCCTGACCAACAGAAAAAAGGGGGAGAAAAGGTTACCAGTTCACCCCTTTACGACCCCACACCCATGATACGATGTAATGACAAAAAAGAGTATGACGCAGTCATAGTCAACTCCATGAAGCGTCTAACAGCTTCACACAGCGCATGTGCCAACCTGCTATCTGATTTTTCCTAAGGAAAAAACACAGAATAGAGAGGGCCCTCTCAAGAGCCCCGGTATCAAACTTACACATGTGCTTCTGTGGCCAGCCCAACCCAGTTGTAGGTCACACAACACACACAACCCATTATCACCTACAAAAAATGGCAAAAACACTCTACAGAGGAACGCCGTTTTTCATAATGAGAGAATACACAATTCTCGATTAGTATCGGCCACAGGCCTTGCTAAGCACACACGAAAAAGCGACCAAACAATCTTTTCTTTAGGAAAATAAAATTTCTCAAGCGGTTAGCACAACCCCAACAACTAAGCTAAGGGTTACATCGTATCCCTACCACATAGTGACACAATATAGTGTAACAACATGTCTGAGAGGAGGATGAATAAGTCCCCAGGGAACCTGGGGGAAACACAACCCTCCTACTTTACCCTTAATACGGCCAGTTAAACAGGTAAACCTGTTAATATGTGAACACACTGTTCATTGTCATTACAGGCTGAGAAAAGAATCATTCTTTACTCATATGTCACTAAGCATAGCTTTATAGGTTAGTTTAACCCCCTTAGTTGTGAGTGCACGGTACAAGAACACACATGATGTTTCTCAACACAACAAACCAGATAATTTTCACATCTGTAATAAACAACCCGATTTGCATATACCAAATACCAGTGACAAGACAATTCACACATAACTCGCATCGTATCCTAAATGTAGTGCAGCAACACACGTTTTGGAAAACATCGTTATTTACAAAACATTTAGAAGGGAAAGAAAGAAGAAGTGTACAAGGTCTGGTCCGGACCTTGCCTACCTTGAGCGCAGATCAAGCGAAACTGCAGTCTCTAACAAGGCACCGTAGTAAACACAGCCGTTCTGTGTTGTCGACCTGGGCAGCGTCGCCGCTCCATCCCGCCGCTACGGTCCCCCTTGTTGACGCAGTCCTTGCCGGCCTGGCTCAGGGCAGGTTCGACGAACATCCTCTGTCAAAGATGACGTCGTAGTCAAGAGTGTTTAAAACATGTTATAATCAAAGCACGTTCAACAGTGTAGCATTAAGCTAACGGCCGCCCTCGGCCGATAGCAGCAAGCTAACGTTTCCTAGCCTAGCCCAGGTAGGCCACAACTAGCACGCAAGCTAACGTTTCCTAGCCTAGTGATCACAACAGGCTAGCGCCGCAGCTAACAGCTGACTGGCTAACAGTAGGCCACCACTAGCACGTAAGCTAAGCAGCTATCACCTAAACTTGTACACAATGATATAACAATCACTCAGACAGGCCGCCGTTCTGAAACCCTCCTCACTGTTTAAGAGAGAAGAGAAACGAAATGTTAACACAGTTTTACAACGGTGATTTTACCAACACCCGGCGGGGCCAGCACAATTCCCATCTGGGCTGTAGCTGACTTGAACACAGATCTTCCACTAACTAGGATTTTTAGAATGATCATCATCTTCCAGACACTCCAGTACGAAGACAATATCGCCGTATTTTCTCGAAAATAGTGAGAGAGAAAATAAAGATATGATGTCAACGTATCTCCTTGTTCTTCCTTTCCTCAGAGTAAATATTTTTCTCCACGTCAAGTGGGCATGTGAGCAGCACTTGCTTGTGATGAAATTTGAGAAGGAGATGAGTGTGTGGCACCACCCCTGCTTATGTAGGTAAGCGGATGGGGGTGTGGCCAGATGAATGCTGGCATGTAAAGGTACATTTTGAAATGTATTCAGTGTATATACGCTGAAGCGAGATATATGCAATATGACGCTGAGCGGAAGCTAGTATGAAGCAGAACAATGGAACTTCATTTGAATGTTTAACTTGTTTGATACTTTTTAGTTTGATAGACATACTCTTAAAGGGTCACTTCACCAAAAGAAATGCTGATTTATTTTGTAACATACATCTAAAAACTCTAGATGATACCATTTAGTTTGACAATTATTGAGAGCAAATGAGTTTTAATGTGCCACCAGTGATGTCATTAGGGGACAGTCCTTGTGTTGTGTTAATTACAGCTCAATGAAATGATAAGGTAGCAGTCCCCATAAGATACGGTATTGCTATTTTTTCATTTTCATCATTTCACAGAGCTGTAATTAACACAACACAAGGATTCAGTGTTCTCGCTGACATCACAGGTGGCCACATTCAAACTTGTTTACTCTCAATAACTGTCAAACTAAATCAATGTGTGCAAAGCTGTTTTTAGATATGTGAGAGATTATGTGCAAAATAAATCAGCATTGATTTTTTTTGTGGTGAAGTGCCCCTCTAAGAACACTATACCTCTCTGTCCAGTACCACATCTACTGTGACTCTCCCATTAGCTGGGTCAACGGTGAAGTAGTTGGTGTTGGGTCCCGTCATTCCATATGTCAATATGTCACCTTCATCAGCATCAGTTGCATTTATCATAAAGGCATATTCACCTACAGTATGAGGATGACAACACAGGTAGGGAGATTAAGTATAACTGTTAAAGTTAGAGGTTCTATGTAGGATTGCAAGTAACTGTCTAACTGTATATATAACTGGTTCCACTAGAGGGCGCTCTAGGCGGAGCCACTAATGCTGCCACCAGGTGGCGAGTATTTAAGGAGATGTCTCCTCCCCCTCTACCTCTTTCCCAGCTGCCTCGAGGAGAACTCTAGTACTGCTGCTGTTTACCATGTGAATGAATAAACCACACCAAAGGCTAAAGATAGAAACCATGCCTCTTGACCACATTATTGTCGCCCCATAGCCAGATTCTGTCAACAATAACAAATGAAAGAGAAAAGAAACCTGACCACATGTTTGAGGAGAACATAGGATAATGGAAAATAACGAATATACCCACGAGCTGAATTACTAGTCATTTATGCTCGGTGATTCGTTCAGTGACGTTTCTAACCTCAATTCGAAATGTTTACATTGATATTTACCAAATATATACATATATAATTTCTATATACCTATTTATACACCTGCATATAATCCATATATGATAGCATGTACAATAATGCTGTATATACCGCATACATATATACTTACCGTATATACATTTATCCACATCTGTCTGTAGTACATACCTACATATAATCCTTTGTACATACCTGTATCTACTATATCTATATCTGTACATATCCCTTACCTACTCTTACTAGTTACGCTGCTGGCCAGTACTACTTACTACCATAGTGTCTTTATACCTGTATCACTGTACATAATAACACTACAACTCTGTACATCCATCTGATTAGCACTATTACTCAGTAATACTAATTTATGTATTTTATATCCAATTTAACCACCTGTACATTGTATATTACTACTGCACATTACTGCTAAATTTATTTTCATTGTACTTGTGCTAATACTTGTATAATGACAATACATTTTAATTTAATCTAATCTAATCTAACTGTGACTGTTTTAGTCATATACTCTTTCCTGCCGATGGTTGTTATGGTCAGATTGGACGTTGTATGAACTACGTAATGGAACAGACCTGTATCTCTTTTGTTCTATTTCATAGATAACATGGGGACAACATCAAATACCATATACACTGTAACACATATGTGCATAATGATTGCACGTATTGTATATTATATTGTTTATTGTATATTAATTGTATTCATCATCATTTATTATTATGTCTGTATGCTCAACGTCATTGGAAATGAGGGTGTGCCCTCAATGAATCTTCGAGTTGAAATAAAGATTGAATGAAGGAATACATATTACAAATAAAGTTGCTATAGCCATATCATCATGTGTATTACCATTACACATGATATAGAATAATAACTGAGATAACAGATACCAGTGTTCTAAACCAACCTCTCGTCCAGAATGACTCACTCTACAACCGTGACAGTATAATGAGCTCAAATTCCAATATCACCAACTAAAGTAAGAAACCCAAATGAGGAATATGTACTGAGTAGGGATGGACAAAACTCACAATATATTGCTATACGATAATCACTGGGAACTATTAGAATACTAATCGACACCCCCCACACACACATACACGTATGACGTTGTTTTTACTTATAGTGAACGTTTGTAAAAAAGAAAATTTAATTAAAATGTAAAAATAATTATAATAATAATAATCATAATATATATATTTTTTAAAGCATTCATTCTGAACATTACATCACTGACGCTTGAAATATGTGAACTTAGTGAAACAACATGGCAAACGTACAAAACGTTGCTACTATGTATGTGAGGATTGGCTCGTTCCCCGCCACACACTTCTTCAAGGTACTGTGTTGATTGGTGCATTCCCCGCCACACGCTTCAGGAGCGATTACCAATTCCATCACGCACCTGTCGTAGTTTGTGATTAGCGCTCCAGAGGCTTCATATACTCTGACCTTCTTTCAATCGTTGTCGGGTCGTTTTGATTACTACTGCTACTGCCTGTCTTCCCCCCGTTGTTGTGCCTCGTCTACTTTCCCTCCAGGACATCTTTGGATCGCCGTTGGTGAATATCTTGATCATCCGTTTTGAGCTGCGCCTCGTTGCCCGTTTTACGCGTTTGCGCTTTGGTGAGTTTTGGAAACAAACCTTTTTGGATTATCTGTTTATGTGTGTTTGGATAACACTGAAGAAATACCGTTTTTTTTTGTACTGGACTCAGCTAAATTGTGTGTTTGGATAACACTGAAGAAGTACCGTTTTGTTTTGTACTGGACTCAGCTAAATTGTGTGTTTGGATAACACTGAAGAAGTACCGTGTTCGTACCCACACCTTTAATTACTTAACCTAAACCTGGTAGGGAGCCCGGCTCCGCTTGGTAGGATAGGGTATGGTACTACGCAAGATTACGGGAGGATTTATAGGCCAGGGGGATTTATTTTTTTTTTTTTTTTTGGGAAGGGGGGGGGGGGGGGGGCATTAAGGGGAAAAGGGAGGGGTTCAGACGGGACTGTTTTTGTGAATTGGTTTATAATGTTTACACATCTAGGTATTGTATACCATGTTTTCAGGTATCCCAGTGTCCTACTAAACAGCTATACCAACCACATGGGTGAATGACATACTCGTTTCTGAGTTGGAATATTAATGGTCTTAACCGGCAAGTTAAACGCCGTAAAGTGCTTAGCTTCATCAGAAGACATCAAATAGACGTGGCCTTCCTGCAAGAGTCTCACTTGGATGACGCAGAGCACAGTAAACTGGGGAAACAATGGCAAGGGCAAATATTTTTCTCCTCATTCACATCGTCAGCAAGGGGGGTGGCTATTCTGGTAAGAAGAGGGATCCCCTTCCAACCGAACCTAGTTGAAAAGGATAAAGGGGGAAGATATATTTTAGTCAGGGGATATATGGGAGACCAACTGGTCACTATGCTGAATGTATATGGTCCGAACCACGATGACCCTAACTTCTATGTGAACCATTTTCTTAAAGTGACATGCGCCCCTTCAGAACTTATAATTGGTGGTGACTTTAACCTGGTATTAGACCCTGCTATGGACAGATCCTCCCCTACCCCTAAACCTTTGACCTCAGCGGCCAAGGCTCTTAAAAAAGAACTTATGGATCTTAATTTGTTGGATACATGGCGGGAGGGGCATGCATCTCAAAGGGAATACAGCTTCTACTCACACATGCACAACAGCTACTCTAGGATTGATACGTTCTTTATACATACAGCAAAACTCCATCTTGTTTCGTCCTGCGAATACTTAGCCATGACACACTCAGACCACGCCCCCCTTTTGACTAAAATAGCCTTAAGCGACTCTCACACAAACTCCAAACGCTGGAGGTTTCCTAATTTTCTAAATAACGATGAGGATTTTGTCAAATTAATTAACAAACAGTTGGACTGGTATTTATTGAGTAATAGGGGCTCGGCCTCACCAGCTATAGTCTGGGAGACCCTTAAAGCTTACATAAGAGGCTACATTATTAGTTACTCCTCCTGGAAAAAGAAACAATATCAAACCAAATTACGCTCACTAGAGTCTGATATAAAAGCGCTTGAAAATCAACACTCCCTATTACAATCACAGACCTTATTGGTTCAGATAACGGCAAAAAAGGCAGAATATAACACTATCACCTCGCGAGAGGTAGAAAACGCTATGTCAAGGTTGAAACATCGCTACTATGAGCAGGGTGACAAGGCAGGGAAACTACTAGCGTGGCAAATTAGAAGGGAGGATGCCGCTAGGTGTATTCCGGCCATTAGGGTAAGCGACAAAGGGGAGTTGACCCGGAACCCACTGCTCATAAATCGGGCCTTCTCAGACTTCTACAAGTCTCTCTACTCCTCGCAGGGGGAGAAGAGACAGGAGATGTGTGAGTTCTTGGACAACCTAGACATACCTACGATAACAAAAGGCACAAGGGGGGTCCTGGACGAGGCGATAACTAAGCAAGAAATACTAGATGCCTTATCAAAACTGACGCCAGGGAAAGCTCCAGGGCCGGATGGCTTCTCCATAGACTTCTACAAGGCATTTATTAGCAAATTGATAGACCCTCTCCTAGAAATGTTCAACTACTCTATTGAGAATGACCAACTACCTGATACCCTTGAGCAAGCTCTTATTATAGTCCTGCCAAAACCAGGGAAGGACCCTACCTTATGCGGGTCGTACAGACCAATTTCGATCCTTTCCAACGAATATAAAATATTTACTAAAATCATAGCCACTCGACTTGAGAGAGTAACCTCCTCACTTATTAATACGGACCAGACCGGTTTCATACAAAATCGCTCATTAATAGACAACGTGAGAAGATTTCTTAACTTGACGCATTGTGCCAAATCCATAGAAGACCCAGTCATAGCGATCTCGTTGGACGCGGAGAAGGCATTTGACCGAGTAGAGTGGCACTTTCTCTTCGCTGTTCTACAAAAAATGAACTTTGGCCCAAATATGCTAAGAATGATCCATATGCTGTACCTTAACCCTACAGCCAGGATACAGACCAACTCAGAGATTTCACCTTCTTTCCCTCTAAGGCGCGGTACTAGGCAGGGTTGCCCTCTTTCCCCGACACTTTTTGCGCTGGTAATCGAACCCCTGGCTATAGCAATAAGGTCACATAAAGCTATTAGTGGGATCAAGGTGGGTCCTGAGAGCCATGTTATCTCTTTATACGCGGACGACATAGTCCTGTTTCTAACCAATCTCGACTCATCCATGCCTGCCCTTATGGAAACACTGTCAAAGTATAATGTAATCTCAGGCTACAAGATTAATGCACAAAAAAGCGTGGCCATGCCACTTAACTCACTAGCCGAAAAAATGCCAAGGTCCAATTTCCCCTTCCAGTGGAACTCACAATTTGTAACATATTTGGGTCTAAAAATCCTGAACCAAATAGATACAATTTTCTTACTAAATCATGACCCACTACTTAAAAAGGTGGAGAAGGACCTAGATAGATGGATGCAGCTGCCTCTCTCGCTAATCGGACGTGTGAACTGCATTAAGATGAACATCCTACCTAAATTTCTCTATCTTTTTCAAACCCTCCCTATATCTATACATAAGAACTTCTTCAAGAAATTACAAAGGATAATATCTGCATTCATATGGAGAAGGAAGGTCCCTAGAATTAAAATTAAAACCCTATATAATTCCCCCCAGTGTGGTGGACTGAAACTCCCGGACTTCCAACGCTATTACTGGGCTGCACAGACAAGGGCTCTGTGGATTTGGCAGAATGAGTCGACTAATTCCCCTGCCTGGAGACAAATAGAACAATGCCATATGATGGACGTACCGCTGGCCGGAATTCCTTTTATCAGGAAGTACCACACCCTGAAGAATTGTTCAGATAACCCATTTATTAAACACACAGCAAGAACATGGTTTGAGATTCAGACACATCTTGGTAGCTTTATTGCATTTCACAGGAAGACTCCCTTCCACAACAATCCAGCTTTGCCAGAATCACTTAGAGATGGCATCACCAAGAAGTGGTACACTCAGGGAATTAAAACTTTTGGGGACCTATTTGATAATAACATACTTATGTCCTTTGAACAGTTACGTGCCGCCTTCCATCTTCCAACTACTAATTTCTTTAAATACCTACAGGTCAGACACTTCATAGGTACAGGTCAGGGAGGAGACGCCACTCTTCCAAAACCCCTCCTCATAGATGATATTCTAAAAGGAGTTATTCACACTAGAGGCATCCTATCATTAACATATGATAGAATCCTGACCAGTACAGAAATTATACCCCTAAATGCCAAGAACAAATGGGAGCGGGACCTGGACTGTACCTTTGATGAAGATGAATGGGAATCACTATGATGGCGCCGCCCCGTTCGGCTGCCTCTCTGTTTGCTCCGTCGAGACTGTGTTTACTTTTGTTAATATTTATAGTTTTTAGAGTTTTGTGCGTACCAACTGTTGGTGCATTTAATGTATATGACCGTCAGTCACTCATAGACATTGGATTACGGGAAACTTACCAACTGGATTACTCGCTGGATCAACTTTCCGAACCACATCAATGGCCGGAAGAAATCCTCCGGAGACTAGGACCAGATCCTTTGTTCCCAGAGCCCAGGAAAAGACGTCGAGGAAAAAGGGCTGGGATCCGAAACAGGCTGAGATCCAGACGACACCGTACACCACTTCCCAGTATATTGCTAGCCAATGTACAATCAATAGACAATAAACTGGATGACATCCGAGCAAGGATTCAATATCAAAGAGACGTTAGGGACTGCAATGTCCTTTGCTTCACCGAAACATGGCTAACACCGGAGGTTCCAGATCACGCGATTCAACCAGCGGATCACTTCTTTATCCATAGGAAGGATCGGACACAATCAGAGTCCGGTAAACAACGTGGTGGAGGTATTGCCTTCATGTTCAACAAAAATTGGAGTGATCCAACGAATGTGAAGGAATTATCCAACCACTGCTCCCCAGAACTGGAATATATAACCATCAAGTGTCGTCCTTTCTTCCTCCCGAGGGAGTTAACGGCGATCGTCCTGGTCGGAGTGTATATTCCACCGCAAGCCAACAACAACGCCGCGCTCTCCAGACTCCACGACGAGGTAAATAGTATACAAGCGACGAACGTTAACGCCGCCATTTTAGTACTGGGAGATTTCAATAGCGCCAATCTGAGAAAGGTATTGCCTGATTTCTACCAGCATGTGACTTGCAACACCAGAGGCGGTAACATCCTAGATCACTGTTACACGCAATTTAAAGGTGGCTACAAGGCTCATTCTGATAGTGGCTTTGGCAAGTCAGATCACGCATCCATTTTCCTTACACCAAAGTACAGACAAAGAATTAAAAGTACTCCCGTAGTCTCGCGAGAGGTGCAGAAATGGGATGTGACGTCAGAGGATACGATCCGGTCAGTGTTTCACAACACAGACTGGATTGTATTCCGCGACACAGATAACATTAATGCCTACACGGAGACAGTGCTGGACTATGTCTGTACTAGGGTGAAAGAAACAATCCCCACTACCAAAATGAAAGTTTACCCAAATCAAAAACCCTGGGTAGACAAATCCGTCCGTGAAGCTCTGAGAGAGCGCACCAAAGCATACAATGACGGCCTAGTGGCAGGCAACATGAATGACCACAAGGTGGCGCAACACAACGTAAGGAGGACAGTGTCAGAGGCCAAACGGCGCTACAGGGATAAAATTGAACTCCAGTTTGAACAAGCTGACTCTAGAGCTATGTGGCAGGGGCTCAAAACGATGACAGACTACAAAGGCGCCTCCCTCAAACTGAACAGTGACATCTCCTTAGCAAACGACCTCAATACCTTCTATGCGAGGTTTGATGCTGGTAATAACAACACCAGCTCACAAGCCTCGGAAATGGGGGGGGGGGGGTCGGCTGCTGATGGAGGCGCAGTGTTCAGGGTAACAGAGCATGAGGTGAGGCGGACCTTTAAAAAAGTGAATATCAGGAAGGCAGCAGGTCCGGACGGCATCCCCGGCCGCGTCCTAAAAGTCTGTGCCGACCAACTGGCCCCAGTATTCACTGACATATTTAACCTGTCCTTAGAACAGGCTGTCATCCCCACCTGCCTGAAGAAGTCCACTATTATCCCTGTACCCAAAAAATCCAAGCCTGCTTGCCTCAACGACTACCGCCCTGTAGCTCTCACCTCCATAGCCATGAAGTGCTTTGAGAAGCTAGTAAAGGGCTACATCTGCTCCTCCCTCCCCATCAACATGGACCCCCTGCAATTTGCATACCGCCCCAACAGGTCCACGGAGGACGCCATATCCCATGTGCTGCACACAGCAGCATCACACCTGGACAAGAGGCAGGGGAACTATGTGAGAATGCTATTCATCGACTACAGCTCGGCATTCAATACCATAGTCCCCTCCATACTCATAGCCAAGCTCAGGGACCTGGGCTTGGGCTATGACCTCTGCCAGTGGGTCTTGGACTTCCTGACTGGCAGACCCCAGGTGGTGAGAGCAGGCAACTGCACCTCCTCATCCATCACCCTCAACATAGGGGCCCCCCAGGGCTGTGTTCTGAGTCCCCTCCTCTACTCCCTGTACACACACGACTGTGTGGCTCAGCGGAGTAGCAATACAATCGTCAAATTTGCTGACGACACAGTGGTGGTGGGCCTGATCTCTGCCAACGACGAGAGGGCCTACCTGGAAGAGGTCAAGGTCCTGGCGGGATGGTGCCAGGAAAACAGCCTCTCCCTGAACGTCAGCAAAACAAAGGAGATGATTGTGGACTTCAGGAGGTCGGGGGTCAAGGACTACAGCCCCCTCAGCATCGACGGGGCACCGGTTGAGAGAGTCAACAGCTTCAAGTACCTCGGAGCCCACATATCCGAGGACTTGACATGGACCATACACATTAACAGTGTGGTGAAGAAGGCACGACAACGCCTCTACTTCCTCAGGCGCCTAAGGAAGTTCCAAGTCAGCCAGAAGATCCTTAAGAACTTCTACTCATGTACAATAGAGAGCATCTTGACCGGCAACATCACCTCCTGGTTTGGGAATAGCACTGCAAAAGACCAAAGCAGACTACAAAGAGTGACACGTTCAGCCGAACGCACAATTGGAGGGGGGCTCACCACCCTCCAGAACATTTACTACAAGCGTTGCAAGGGGAAGGCTAAGAGAATTATTAAGGACTCGAGCCACCCGAACAACTGCCTCTTTGAACTGCTGCCGTCAGGCAAGCGATACAGGAGTCTCAAGGCGAGCACAGAAAGACTCAGAAGTAGCTTCTATCCCCAGGCCATCAGGCTGCTAAACGAACAATGAATGAACACTACACAACAACAACCACCAAACACACATAGCACACACATCCACACGCACACACTCACTTTAAACAAACACACTGTAGCACCCACTACACACACTTTATAGCACACACCCACTTTAAACAAACACACTGTAGCACCCACTCCCCACACTTTATATTTATGGATGAAGGATTGCACTACAACTCGTACACCTTACTGTAAATTGTACCTAAAATTGTACCTCATCCCATTTCTGCTTTGCACTAGATAGTACTGTACATTAGTACACTGCATAGTATTGTGTATTGTATATTATATGGTAACTCAGAACATTGTACATATGTCTATACCGAACAACTGTGACCTCATTTTCTTCTTCTAAATTCATGCTATATTATGTTATTATGTTATTTGATACTATCTTGTCTAGCACAGTCTCTGGAGCGTAACAGTAAGAAGCATTTTGTATGAAAGTATTCTGTACTTCTGTATGACAACTATTAAAGAACTTGAACTATGTGAGTCTGCACTATCTTTTTCATATAACACTCGACATAAACTTATGCAATTTAACATTCTCCATAGAACCTATTTTACGCCGGAAAGACTTCACAGGATGAATGAGGCTATCTCTGACCTTTGCCCTAGGTGCTCAACGGAAACAGGTAGCCTGCTCCACATGTTCTGGGAATGTAACAAACTGAGACCTTACTGGGGCTCAATTTGGGAGACTCTCGAAGAGGTCACAGGCCTTGAGATCCCATGTACACCTAAATTAGCATTATTAGGAGACATGTCTGACATTTCTCCAGATAAGAGAGGCAAGGTGCGGATCATTAAATTGGCCATGATTGCAGGGAACAAGTGTATTGCCATGCTGTGGAAAAGTGCTGAATCCCCCCCCATGTCTATGTGGCTTAGTGAAATCTCTTCGTACATGGCATCAGAGAAAATAATGTTCAATCTTAAGAAAAAACCACGTCTCTTTGATAAATGCTGGGCTGGGTTTAGGCAATACTTAGAACAGATTACATAGTAGGTTGATGATATAGGCTATTATTGAAGCTCCCTTTTGTCTTTCTGAAGGGTATATATTGCAATGAATGATACTGTAAATGTTATTAGTTGCTCTTTGAAGAGAAAAGATGTAATGGTAGACATTTATTTGTTTGGTGTAGAAGTATGGGCACCTGTTAGACGGGTGTAACTGGGTTTACAAAACTCTCAAAATGTGTAAAAAAAAAAGAAAAAACTGAATTTGTCGAGGTCCTAGTCTGGGGGGAGGGAGGGGGGGTCTGGCCGATTTTTTTTTTTTCAGGGGGGGGGGGGGGGTTAGTATGCATCTATTTTTCTGTAACTCGGGGAGGGGGGGGGGCAGTTGGCAGCATTTCCTTTTGTATGGTTGTTGAACTGATGCTGTTAAACTGAAAAAAAAAAGAAAATACCTATAAACATATTGTTTAAAAAAAAGAATGAAAAGGGAACAAGGGAACTATAAAATAAATTGAAATGTAAATAAACAAGGTAAAGATAGAATTGACCGTTGAAATATCAAGATAGGGCCGATATGGGCCGATATAATTTTTTCTTTTTTTTTAAAAATGTAATATTATTTTTTCTTTTTACATGTTTTGGCCTTAAATTGTTTCAAAATATCAGTAATTTCTGAAAATAAGTTACAAAAGTAAAAAAAAAGTATGCGTTTTGGAAAGTAGCTCTTTGTTTGATTATCATAAAAAAGTGTTTTCTGTGCAGAGATGTCGACCTCGGTGGATGTCGGTGCCGGCCAGAACAGCAATATTAATGTCGGTTATCGGGATCGGCCACCATTTTCACATCGGTGCATCACTATTCTTTTGGATGTTATAATTTTTTCTTTATTGTTTCTGTCTGTTTAATTGTATTGTCTGAGATGTTTGTAAATCAAAAATGCAAATAAAAATATAAGTAAAAAAAAAAAAAAGAAGTACCGTTTTGTTTTGTACTGGACTCAGCTAACTTGTGTGTAGTTTACACCGAAGATCAAGTCACTTGTATTTCATACTGGACTCAGCTAAGGGAGGACTGAACTGCACTGCCTCTGTGTACTGTTGGACTGTTGTTGATCTCTCTCTCTCTCCGTTTCCACTCCGAGTTGGATCTGGGAGTATCTGCAGAGCCGCAGCTGCGCCTACGCCGATTCCCCACCTCTAACACCGGGAGGATCTGCAGAGCCGCAGACAACTCTGCCGAAGGCATTCTCCTTTTTTGTTGATTCAGAATTGTTATTTGGCTCTTTTTGATTCTGTAATAAATACGCCCTAGTGTTTGGCTAACTCTGAACTACCTGTCTGTGCCGTGCTGTTGAGGTCGGTTTCAAACCCTAACAATGTAACACATCTCCAGTCTCTCTTCTCCCGGCTGTTACAGACTTATGCTACCTGGCTGCGTGAATATTAAAGGCAACCAACTTGTGTTCAGCTTTTCGTTCAGCGTTTCTCTGATTGGCCACACGGCCACGTGACCGCCCTAGCACACGCCCTTTTCCGCTGAGAGACGCGGCAGAAGCGCTGGTCGAACCAACGCGCTGGTCGAACCAGTTCAGACAGAGGTGTTTATTTATATTAATAAACATATCTACTAGAAACACTGGTGTTCTGTTGTGTGACTGTACTAAACTCTTCCACCACATGACCGACATTTGACATACAGTACACCTCCTATCTATGTTGGGATTATGTTTGGTCATGACAAAACAATAAAAATCGCTACTGTTAGTGCCACCACCCACTTCAATGACAGAGCTCTCATATTTGCGAATGCATAAACTATATCTTAAATTATGGCGATGTGTCTAATATGGCTGTCGCGAAGTCATTGATAAGCGACAGCCATATTAGACACATAGCCATAATTTAAGATATAGTTTATGCATTCGCAAAATATGAGAGCGCTGTTAGTGCCACCACCCACTTCAATGACAGAGCTCTCATATTTGCGAATGCATAAACTATATCTTAAATTATGGCGATGTGTCTAATATGGCTGTCGCGAAGTCATTGATAAGCGACAGCCATATTAGACACATAGCCATAATTTAAGATATAGTTTATGCATTCGCAAAATATGAGAGCGCTGTCATTGAAGGGCTTCCTACAACGGTGCTGCTGCTGGAGCTGAAGTGATGTACAGTTTATGCATTCGCAAAATATGAGAGCGCTGTAATTGAAGGGCTTCCTACAACGGAGCCCGCTGCTGCTGCTGCTGGAGCTGAAGTGATGTACAGTGACGAGTGAATCTGGTAGTTGGTTGTTAAAAACGCGAAACATAATAACGTTACGCTTTCTAGTTCAGCGCATTTCATAACTGTATGGGCTTTGTTTATACTTCAGAGGTGATGTACAGTGACGAGTGAATCTGGTAGTTGGTTGTTAAAAACGCGAAACATAATAACGTTACGCTTTCTAGTTCAGCGCATTTCATAACTGTATGGGCTTTGTTTATACACGAGTGAATCTGGTACGAGTGAATCTGGTAGTTGGTTGTTAAAAACGCGAAACATAATAACGTTACGCTTTCTAGTTCAGCGCATTTCATAGCGCTCCACTGCTACCGCAGCTGAACACAAGTTGGTTGGAACAGCAGCTCAACACAAGTTGGTTGGTACACAAGTTGGTTGCCCGCGCTGCCGCTCGCTTGCTCCTTGGATTTCATTTGGGTCGGGACGTGGGACGACTGCCGCTTTGCTTGCGCGTGGGGGTGGGGGGTCGCGGCCAATCAGAGAAAAGCCGAACACAAGTTGGTTGCCTTTAATATTCACGCTACCTGCGTGCCTGAATACTTTCGACAACAAATGTTTGTTTCCGCGTCTCTGATTGGCCACTCACGTTTCTGGTCATGTGACATGTGCGCCAATCGTGGGACCGCAAGTTTCTACACCGGTTAAGCTTAGGCGCTCTTTCGAAGTTGGTTAAGGTTAGAGTTTGTCTTAGAGCATGGCGATAGAACGCCAGGTATAGGCTGTTAGACCCGGAAAATAGGCGCAGAACTTGCTGTCCCACGATTGGCGCACATGTCCCATGACCTGGCCAATCAGAGCACAAAACTCGAATGCGGAAACAAACATTTGTTGTCGAAAGTATACACGCTACCTGCCTAGTTAGAGAGCTGCATGTTGTTCAGTGGTGTAACAGTTAATAGGGTCCCCTCTCAATACACTACACAGTGTATGTCCAGGTAAAAACAAGGGAAGATATATATTTTTTTAGACAAAGCGATATTCACATAAACTATTCAATATCTTATCATTTAACGAATATTCAAAAATCTATGCCCATCCCTAGTACTGAGGGATGTAAAATATATGGTAAATGGCTGCTTTTTTATATAGCGCTTTTATCCAAAGCTCTTTACAATTTGTGACTCACATTTTACCCATTCACTCACACACCGACGGCGGAGGAAACCATGCAAGGTGCCAACCTGCGCATCGGGAGCAATTAGGGGTTAAGTGTCTTGCTCAAGGACACATAGACACGCTGTGCGGGAGGAGCGGGAATCAAACCGGGAACCTCCGGATTGCCAGACGACTGCTCTACCTCCTGAGCCACTATCGCCCCACAATATAAGCAGAAGGAATAGAACAGGCCTACATACCTTTGGGAGTGTTTTCTCTTATATTTTCCCATGGCGGGTCATTGGTTATTACAGGGCTTGTATTAGCTGAGGAAAAAAACAAAACAGAGCTGAAATAATATAATCAATCAATGATACTATTATACTGCATATACTGTGTACATGTATCTACAACTGTTCTGTTCACATACCTGTATATATTATATATATCTGTATATATCCCATACCTTACTAGTTATACCACTGGCCAGTATGGCTTACTTTATTACTTTATTTATACCTGTATCGGTGTACATAATTATACTGTTTGATTGATTGATTGATCGATTGATTGAAAACTTTATTAACAGATTGCAGAATGGGTACAATACAGTACGGCTCAATACACACAATTGTTAAGGGGTTGCAGACCAGAGAAAGACTTTCATCTTGTTTACATCAGGGTCCCCCATTTTCAATTCATAATGACATACACGACATACAGATATATATCATGACATTTATGACATACA
Source organism: Notolepis coatsorum (assembly GCF_963971535.1). Taxonomy (NCBI): domain Eukaryota; kingdom Metazoa; phylum Chordata; class Actinopteri; order Aulopiformes; family Paralepididae; genus Notolepis; species Notolepis coatsorum. The sequence goes on along the minus strand of NC_140180.1, from coordinate 81,265,923 downwards.
TGACATACAGATATACAGTACTGTTACATTTGTGACATACAAGATATGCAAATATACAGTACTGTTAAACAGAGATCCTAACAGAAAATATATACATACGGGAGGAAACTGTAGGAGGGGGTGGGAGTTGGGGTTTGGACATTTACGGGGGCCAGTTTCGAATTGCAGCCTCCCGTAGGTGCTCTTTGAGAGCGGTTTTGAAGGTGGGTAGGGATAAACTGTACATACATCAGTTTAGTATATATTACTCAGTAGCTTGTATATATATATATATATATATATATATATATATATATATATATATATATATATATATATATATATATATATATATATATATATATATATATATATATATATATATATCACATTTAATCACTTGTACATTGTATATTGTTAATGCTGTTATACTTTGGTTAGTCAACTTATTTTTGCTGTACTGTACTGTAGTGCTGTATGATGACAATCCATTTTAATCGAATCTAATGTAATCTAATGTAAATGTTAAAGCTGTAGTGAAGGCATATAATAATTTTACATATCTGTAGATACTATATCTGTACATATCCCTTACCTACTCTTATTAGTTATGCTGCTGGCCAGTATGACTACTAGCATTGTGTCTTTACCTGTATAGTGTATATAATAATACTATAACACTGTACATACATCTGATTTACACTATTACTCAGTAGTACTCTTTATATGTTTTATATCCAGTTTAATCACCTGTACATTGTATATTACTATTGCACTTTACTGATACATTTGCACTCTGGTTGAATACCGAACTTCTTTTCATTTTGACTGTACTTATGCTGTATAATGACAATACATTTTAATCTAATCTAATCTAATATGCAATGACACACTGTGGAATATAATTAGGCAATGAGAATAAGATTTGAATTAGAATCTGATCTAATGTAATATAATAATAATTGAGGCAGAGTGACAGTCAGTCAGTGTAATAACTCACCGTGAGCTAAGCTCACAAGGCACAGCAGCAGTACGATGTCTGCTATTGTCCCCATGTCTGCCGTTGAGACTAAAACACAGCAAAGAAAAAAGAAAAGAAAATCCATTAATCATAAAATCCATAATTCTTCTTAATTTTGATAGGGTTCCTCGAGTTTGCTCTGAACTAGGAAAAACTGCTTTGATCTTCTCTTGCTGCATTTAAAAGTATGATCTCCGACCATGTGTGTCAAGTTGTAACAGTCTTAGCTGATTTTGTATTATTTATTGTTATTTATTGTGCCTACGTATATGTATGAAATTGCTGATAAACTGTGTCTTGTTTTGTAAGTCACTGTAAATGAGGGTAAACTCAGTGTCTCACGAGTTGAAATAAAGGTTTGAAATTCAATGAAATAATAATAATAATAATTATTATTATAATAATAATAATAATAATAATAATAATAATAATAATAATAATAATAATAATAATAATAATAATAATAATAATAATAATAATAATAATAATAATACTAATACATCAGACTTAAATAGCACTAAGACGCTTTATATGGTGGGAGTATATAAACAACAAACAACACTCTTTAATTAATAATGACTTCAATTAAATACAACTCTTTACTAAAATAGATACTTAAAATAGATTTGTGTCAACAAGGGAGAAAAACATAGGAGGGGTGACAGCAGTTTAGGTGGGAAAGCCTGTGTGAAGAGGTAGGTTTTGATTCCCATGAAAACTCTTGAGTTTCAAGCGAGGAATAATCCAACGAAATAAAACATCATCATCGTTGTTGTTTAACTCATCCAGGGATGTAGTGGAGAATATGGGCCGAACGGAATTCTTTTAACCCATGTTTTTTTTTATTTATTTGTGTGAGTAGAGTTTATACCACCTCTTTAGGCCAATATAAATATTTACCAATGAAATGTCATAGTGTACATTTTCAACCAAAGTTTCAATATTCGTTCATTATCCTTATTTTAACCGGGTTAGACCCATTGAGATTAAAATCTGTAGTTTCATTATCAAATTATAATTCAATGGGTGGTGGATAACCTGTTCAGAGGAGATGGAGAGGCAGGAAGAGAAGGGGACATATTTATAGTAACAGTCATAAGTATAGTGTCCTGAGACCGTGACGCATATTTGCCCTGTTTTCTGTTTAGCGAGACAGATACATAACAGGGGAGTCATACCCAGAATGGCTTTATGGATAAAAACAAAGGTCAACCAAACGTAAATGTAAATGACATGAAATAGGGTGTTTTTTATGGACAAAATTAAACTATTTTGGGGTAAAATGTTGATTATTGGTGTATGTGATCCTTGACTGGAGGCGACAGTATCACTGAACTCATCAATGACCTAAATATGTTTTATTAGTCTTACAGCAGCTATGCAAACTAAAATGACGCAGGGTTGACAACTAAGGCCAGAGTTATATCATAACACCTGCATGATGTGAGTCCATAGTTAACCCTTTCAGTGAGATTAGACCGTTGAGAGCCAAACATTCTAATGATGATGTCACAAGGGCTACTGGTCATCAGCAGCGAAGGACTTTCCAAGAATTCTAAAATGAATGGAGAATTTGAGACTAGTGGGATTGAGATTTTTTTTTATGTTTGCAGTGAGGAGGTTAACCAATGGTTTAACGTGTAGTTCCTCTTTCACATTAGTTATCTTGGTTGCTTTAAAGGAATAGACCAACATTATGGGAAATGCGCTCACGTCTTCTCTAGAGTCAGACAAGAAGATAGATACCAATTTCCTCTCTGCATGTTCAGTAGAAAGCTATCCGGCTGCAATCTAGCGTCGCTTAGCACAAATTAATGGAAGTGGATACGGACCACTAGCCCAGCTAAAAACGAGGTGTTTTTGTCCAACAGCTTGGCTAGCGGTCCTTATCCGTTTCCCGTAATGTTGGCCTGTTCTTTTAATCATTATTATTGTGCCCACTAAAGTAGCATGTTACTGCTTTAATAATGTATTTGCTACTTTTTCCAACCATAACATTTGACTGTTGACACACATTTGTATAGCCTAGATTTTTACTGAACATGTATTATACATTTATACTGAACATGAATGCTAGCTATAGTGAGATTATAAATATATATATATGATATATGATATGTATACATTTTGTCACACTATTTCATCTACAACAAAACCAGCTTGTTCACACTATCATCCACAAGAAAGTACAGCAAAATGCTGCACGTGTGTGTGTGTGTGGCACCCGTATGGACATTCTTATGTTCAACGTAGAGGCTATAACACACAGACTTACCAGACAATGTCCTCGTTTCCTTCCAGACAAACGATCCTCTGTGAGGGATGGATGCAAGGGATATGGAGGATCAGGAAAAGACCTTTGCCAGTTGCCGTTGCACCATGATCACCGCCTCCCCTGTTGTAAACGTGAATGATTAACACACATAAAAGTGAGACACACAGCCAGCAACACGTATAGCTGAACCTCTTCACTGTGACTGAGAGTTACTGCTGGAACAGCCAACGTCAAAGCTGATTACCGATGATGAGCATGAGATCTCTGCTCCTTGCATGCAGCCGGATGGGTGAGGAGGACTATTTACGGCTGTCTCGGCAAGTGTTCAATTGCTATGGTAACCTACATGTAACATAACACAAGTCAAGAATATCAATCAAACAGATCCCCAATAGTTATCTGATCGTTTCAATGTGTTCTCCCAGACTACAAGTATGCCATGGTTATGTCTGCCTGAGTGGTCGTGTGAGAGCCAGGCCACAAACAAGCCCAGCCCCTTCCCCCAGGGACACTGGATGGCAATGTGCCATGTTGGGACACCAATGTCCAACCAGAGGGGGGGACACATACCAGCACCAACAGGAGCGTCTGAACTGCTCTTTTTGTCCTCCTCTGTATTAATTCAACCTTGAGATAAAGAACCATATAAGTCCATATGAAGGGTCTTCAAAATATATATTTTCTAGGAGATTTCTTGTTATTTTTCGATTTTTTTCAATAACAATAATTTATATAGCCTATATATATTTCTAATTGTATTTGTTTATATATTTATGTTGTCTTTAGGGTGGGAGGGAGGGCATCTCTGGTTTTATCTGGGTGTCTATTTTATTTCTTTGTCTATTTTAATATTGTTATTGTTTGTATTGTTATAAATGTATGTTTTGTGGTGGTCTTCAAACTGAACTCAAGACAGTAAGAGCAGGGGCGGATCTAGGATTGTAGGAGATCCGGGGCTTAGCCCAGATGGGCCCCCCCCCCTTTTTTTTTTTTACATTTTTTTTTTTTTTTTTTTTTTGTGCAGGCAAGGGGTGGTTTGGAGGGGGTCAGGCACGACCCCCTTCATGACAGATTTTTTTTGAATTTAATTAACCTGTACGTGCAATTTCCTGCAATATAGAGCCTTCAATCTTGACCAATAAAGCTGCTCTTTTCACTATAAAACTCAGTTAACCATAACGTAGTTATGGTTAGATTTATATATGGGGGGGGGATATATCATATTTTTCATATGATCAAAAAGTGGTGGAGCAAGACCATACCTTTGCTCCCCCAAGTTCAATAGTGGGAGAGCAGAGATGCTCCGAATGCTCTTATGGCCAGGCGTCTATGATTTACTGATACAAAGTAAAATAGTGCAGTGCAATAAAATAGTTAGTAAAATAGAATAAAATAATGCAATAGTGCATTGCAATAAAATAGTTATCATCGTATTTTTTCGGGAGGCCGGTAAGGAGTGCATTACAGTAGTCAAGTTGGCTTGAGATAAAGGCATGGATCTGGTTTTCAGCGTCCTTTTGATTTATAAATGGCCGTACTTTAGCTATGTTTCTAAGGTGGAAGAATTACGTTTTTGTCAACTTGTTGATTGTGATTTAAAGCTTAGATCTGAGTCTACCATAACACCAAGACTTAACTCACTTAAATACAGTTAGCAGCTGGATAGACCACAGATGGAAATTAGCTTCTGCTAAATCTGGTGCAAACATATTTTCATGTAACAATGATGAATTAAAAAAAAAAAAAAAAAAAAAAAATCATTTTTTTTTTTTTTTTTTTTAAATAGATTCGGGGCTTTTCAGAATACATCCGGGGCTTGAGCCCAGGTAGCCACCCCCTAGCTCCGCCCCTGAGTAAGAGTCTTGATGTATTATGTATAGTTATCGACAGGGTGATATGTCACGTTTGACGCTCCAAAAGTGACTGCAAAATCATGAGCTGTCAGAAAAATTTAAGAATTCCAAATACATCTTTGTGTGTGAAGTGTTCCATTGGCAGCTAGGCGCCTCTCTTCCCCTGAGTGAAGTTGATATGACTGGGGCTATTCCAGGATATTACTGAGGGATATTCTCATGAGTGGACTAAGCCGCGGACCAGGGCTCTTCTCAGCGAGCGACAGACCACCTCGCTAACGAGCTCTTCCCAGTAAGCCCTCTCCCCTTCTTTGGCCTCTGCTCGTCATTACCGGGGAGCCACACAAAGGATTGTCATCTCGTCTGTAGTATCCACCAGCTAAATCCGCGGCTCAAAACAAAAGCGATTTTCCACGCTTCTTTGCTGCCACAGAAGACATACAATAAATGTGTTTTCCATACTAATGGTCCTGGAACTGGGGTCATAATAGGGGGACGATAACAACACCATTGACCCACATCCTCTGATCTGAGATGAAGATACATGACTTGATTAATCGCCAAGGGGAAATGCGGTTTAAAAAAATTATTAAATAAAGACGAAGAATGTATGACATTTCTTGAGAGTGACAGGTAAGATGGGAGAGAGGGTGTGTGTGTATTATATTACTTATGGCTATAACATAACATACAATATGTACCCTTTTCCTGTGGTCGATAAGTACTTTATTTACATATTTTAAGTGAGATCGGGGTGGTGTGTGTGTGGGGGGGGGGGGGTGCTGGACCAGAACCATATAAAACATAAGATGTTGCAAACACATGACAAGCAGCTTGGCCCTACAGCCCTACAACCTCACCTCCAGCTCCAGGACAGCCCTGCAGGGCGTGCTGAGCTGTGAAGACCACTACAGCTACACCATCAGTGTGTAACCCAAGAGAGGGTTTTTTGGAGCTATAGATCTGCAGAATAAAAAAGAGAACAGTTTTATAGGTTGTCAAACTTTAATTGTTATAGACAGAAATATTGTCAATATCCATTAGGACCATAACAAACCTCTCAAAATATCTTCCCAGCGTTAGTGAAGATCTTCAGCCAGATCTAAATCCTGACATTTCTATTCTTTATTATTATTATTATTATTATTATTATTATTATTATTATTATTATTATTATTATTATTATTATTATTATTATTATTATTATTATTATTATTATTATTATTATTATTATTATTATTATTATTATTATTATTATTATTATTATTATTATTGTTATTATTTTTTTTTTTTTTTTTTTTTTTTTTTTTTTTTTTTTTAAACATAACATACATTTAGACACACAAGCATTAACAGTAAATATCCTAAGTAAATCACAGGATTATACATTTCAAATCAATATAAATGTAGTTTACGGGATATATATACCTAATACTTGCAGTCCAATACAATACATAATGCTCCTGCTCGCTCTACCCCCCCCCCGGACCCCCACTTGGATAATCCATCCATTTTCATTCATTTCTAACCAGGAACTACAATTCATATGCTAGCTTTTATTCTCTCCACCACTTCTAACCAAATTGCAATGTTAGTTTCACTGATACCTAAAATTCTTGCTGTATAGTATCTTTTTTGTATTTTATTTTTTTATTATTTTTTAAACAAACATATAAACAAACATGACAACACACGATAAGATATACAAGCATTAATTGTCAGGGCACATCCAATGAGATTACATTTTAGTTAGTTGTCTTATATAAGATATACCCCTAATACCTGTTATCTAAAAAACCTACACACATATGCTCAGCTCGAACCCCCCCCTCCCGGACCCCACCTTGAGAAGTACCTCCACTATCCCTCGCACCTAACCAGACACTACCATTATAAGCTAGCTTTTATTCTCTCCACCACTTCTAACCACATTGACATTTTGGATTCATTGAGACCCAGAATTCTTGCTGTAGATATTTCATGGTAAATTACATCGAGATATGTAAGAAACCAAACTTTACGGCAAATTTTTTCCGGTTGAAACCAGCGTGATGCGATCAGCTTTTTGGCTACTGTGATACCCGATAAAACCAATCTCTTTAGCTGTGGATTCACTGCAAACTCAAAAACATCATTCAATAATAATACCGAGGGGTGTACAGGTATATTCCAAGATACGAGTTTTGATATTTGTTGGGTCACATCTTTCCAGAATGCCTTAACTGGTGAGCAGTCCCAATACATGTGCATAAATGTCCCTTCGTCCCCATTTGCACATTGGGTGCATTTGGAATCTTGTTTAAGCCCCATTCGGCACAGTCTTATAGGAGTCAAGTATGTCCTGTGAATATAGTTAAGATTGATTTGTTGATGATCCGGGTTCCTTGATGTAAGTCGGACATTTGCCCAGGCTCCTTGCCAATCAAAGTCATTTTCCAGGTCTGGTATATCCCTCCTCCAGACAGAGTCAAGTTGGAGGGTTTCATACGAGGACGTTAGTAATTGATGATAAAATTCTGAAACAAAACCTCTCGATGTCTCTCTTGCGTAGAAGAATTTGTGGTATCTGTGGTGTTCAATTGGTCTGTCTAATGGAACACTGTGAGACTTCAAACTTAGCTCTAACTGTTTGTGAAAAAGCCATGTGGACTTGGTGAGATTAAATTTTTTGCGTATTTCTTTATCACTACAAAAACCTTGTTTGTTAAAAACATCCCCTAATGAGTGTATGCCTTGCTCTTCCCATATAGGGAATCTTATAGGTCGTTTTCCAATTAAGAGTGCATTGTTATTGAATAAGGGAGTATGATTGTGCCATTTTTGTGGGTTAGGATTTTTTTTTTGTGATTCACGCCATATCCGGATCGCATGAGATAAATCACATCGAGATAGGTAAGAATCCATACCTTCCGGCACATTTTTTCCGGTTGAATCCATCGTGAAGCTATCAGCTTTTTAGCAGCTGTAAGACCGGATAAAACTCGTCTCTTTAGCTGTATAGGGGCTGCATACTGAAAGACATCATTCAACAGCAATACAGAGGGATGTACAGGTATATTCAGAAGTAAGAATTCTGATAATTTCAGGGTCACTTCTCCCCAGAATCTCTTAACAGGTGGGCAATCCCAATACATATGCATAAATGTACCCTCATCACCATTCTTTATTATTTGTATACTTTTCTAACTTTCTTTAAAAAATATCTTCCCTTTTCTCTTTAGACTAATTGTTTTCCTGTTGTAATCATTCTAGGGTCTACCCCTCAATATGTGTCAGAGGCTTAAATGAATAAATACATAATAATAATAATAATAATAATAATAATAATAATAATAATAATAATAATAATAATAATAATAATAATAATAATAATAATAATAATAATAATAATAATAATAATAATAATAATAATAATAATAATAATAATAATAATAATAATAATAATAATAATAATAATAATAATAATAATAATAATAATAATAATAATAATAATAATAATAATAATAATAATAATAATAATAATAATAATATTATTATTATTATTATTATTATTATTATTATTATTATTATTATTATTATTATTATTATTATTATTATTATTATTATTATTATTATTATTATTATTATTATTATTATTATTATTATTATTATTATTATTATTATTATTATTATTATTATTATTATTATTATTATTATTATTATTATCCGACTCCACTGAGGAGCAGTGTAGCAACTTTGCCACCTTCTTCAGGACCAAAGTTGACACCATCCGCTCCCTCCTCTCTAGCCCCTCTGCCCCTCCAGTCCCAACAGTTGGCCCACAGCCGTCGACTACTCAACCTCTCTGCTGCTTTTCTAACATCACACAGCGAGAGGTTGAGGGAATCGTTAGGAAAATTAACCTCTTCTTGGTACCTTCTTGAGATCACGTGTACAAGAAATCTAAGGAAATGAATAAAGGGAAGATGATTAAACAGAAGGTTTTGTAGATACAGTACTGAATTCTCCCATCCGGACCAATGCTATTTGAAATATTATTATAGAATATAGAATAGCAGGCTTATAAATTACCTTATTATAGCCAAATCTTATCTTTCAAATGGCCGAGTTCAATTTGGATTTCACCAGGCGTGCATAAGGAACAGAGAATGAAATCTACTGTATGTACAGTAGGTTTTCTATTTTTGCGACACGTCCGCCATTTTGAATCCGTTTGCAATGCGGATTGTTGCTAAATGCTCAAAATAGGGGAGACAAACTAACTGCGCTCCAATATATGCCATTATTACATGGCATTTTAACATTCGCCGAAATGCTTGATTGTGATTGGTCAATAGCGCTCGGCAGAGGTCCGTTATTACTCGATAATGGACCTCTGCTGAGCAATAATGACCGCTGTTCGCAGCTGCAGCAATCAAGCCCACTGACACACACTGCATCAGTGCAATCAGACACACCTGCCGGCTGCCGGCGATAATAATAATGACAGCGGAGCCACACAACAACTGCGTCTGCATTTGATCTCGTCTTGTCGATGGTGTAAAATGAATTAGGTATATTGTTAGTAAGTTAGCCATGTAATAAGCGGGATAATGTATAGCCTATACTCGGTCATTGTCGCAAAATAATTGACCTTCACTACGTTTAGAACACCTCGGCGAGGCGCCTCGGTATTCTAAACTCCGTGTTGGTCAATTATTTTGCGACAATGACCTCGTTACATTATCCCTTACATAACGTTCAGTTTTGTGGTATATTATCCAGAGTAATAAGATAATTAAAAATATTCATAACAGGGCGGTTAGGTGGCGTAGCGGAGATTGCGTTCGTCACCAACCCCGGAGCTGTGAATCCAGCTCACAGCTCCGGGGTTGTCACCAGCTTGGCTGGCCGTTCACACTAATACAATTGGCAGTATTAGAGGGTGGGAGAAGCTGGCGGGGTGGGTCCGGGTCGTTGTAAACAGCGACTCCTACAGTTCGGTCGGGGCGCCTGCTAAGCGCGGATGGGACCTGAGTGGGATAGTGTGATCCTTCCACACGCTACGCCCTCTCGGAGAATATCCGCGATGCCAGGTGAAAAGAAGCGGTTGATTGGCTGGACGTGTGTCGGAGGAAGCACGTGATAGCCTCCACTCTCCCAGATGATCTGACTGTGGGGGGTAAGTGCGCAGCGACCAGGAAGGGGATTGGGAATTGGCATAACGACTAACATTGGGATGGGAGAAAATCGGAGGAAAATGGAGGGGGAAAAAGATCAATAAAAAAAAAATATATATATATTCATAACAAGTCATTTGCTTGCCGGGACCTAGAGGCCTTTGGGAGGTGTATTCTTAAAAAATTCCAACGCTCATTGAAAGCTCTGGATGTCCTCTTCAAAATGGCCTCAAAATGACAACATTTCCCAAACGGCCAGTAATTCAAAATGGCCGATCCCCGCGACAAAACAACACAAAAACTAAAACTAAAATCTCACTAATAACACTTAACCTATTGGTAAACAAACATATTGATGAAAATTTACATTATAACTGCTGTTGTGACATGGTTATGATGTTTATTCTTGAATACGTTTGAAAAATAAAATGATAATTTTGTCAGACAGTCTGGAGAGCTTGATTCATGACGTGATGTCATTTGCGGTCCGCCCCCGGACGGCACGGGTGGAAGAGGTTAAGCCTTCCACCTGTATCCTGGACCCCCTTCCCTCAGGCCTGGTGAAATACAACATTGTCGCCATGAGCCCTCTGATCACCAAGGTCATAAACCACTCTCTCCAGGCTGGCCATGTCCCCTCTGCCCTTAAAACTGTGGTCAAAAAACCCTCCCTAGACCCGGATGTCTTGGCCAACTACAGACCCATCTCCAACCTCCCATTCCTGTCCAAGGTGCTGGAGAAGGTAGTTGCTGCTCAGCTTCAGGACCACCTAAACTCTAACAAACTACTCGAGAAGTTCCAGTCTGGCTTCCGCTCTGGCCACAGCACCGAAACTGCCCCGGTCACGGTCACCAACGACCTGCTGATGACGACTAATGCCAGCTCTCCTTCCCTCTTCATCCTCCTTGACCTCACTGCAGCTTTTGACACTGTCGACCATGACATCCTCCTCCACCGTCTTCACTCCACCATTGGACATTCAGACTCTGCCCTTGACTGGTTCAGATCTTACCTCACCGGGAGAACGGAGTATGTCTCCTTGGGAGAGGCAAGGTCTGATACCCACCATGTCACCTGTAGTGTCCCTCAAGGATCAGTCCTCGGCCCCACCCTGTTCACTCTCTACATGCCGGCATGGAATATCATTCTACTGCTACGCTGATGACACCCAACTCTACCTCAAAATAAACCCTACCCCATCTACAGTCCTGCCATCATCCACTCTGACCACCTGCCTGGAGGAGACAAAGGTGTGACAACTTCCTACAGTTAAATAGCTCCAAAACTGAAGCCATTCTCTTTGGCACCCCACAGCAGGTCCGCTCATCCACCATCCCCACCATCCCCACCATCACCTTTTCCGGCCAGGACATCACCCTGTCACCAACAGTCACCAACCTAGGGGTTAATATGGACCCTCACCTGACCTTTGAGGCTCAGATACAATTTCTATACAAAAGCTCCTTTTACCACCTGAGGAACATTGCCAAACTTCGCCCCACACTCACTCTGTCCGAAGCCGAAAAGCTCATCCACGCCTTTGTCTCCTCCAGGCTGGACCTAGCAACGCACTCCTCATCGGGATCCCTAGCAAGAACATCCTAAAGCTACAATGCATCCGGAATAGTGCTGCTAGAATCCTTATGGGAGTGCGGAAATACCACCACATCACACCCGTCCTCAAGTCCCTTCACTGGCTCCCTGTCTCACTCAGGATCGAGTACAAAGTCTCCCTGCTCACTCACCGTGGAATGCTCTCCCTGACCACCAGACTGTGGATGCTTTTAAAAAGGGCCTCAAAACACATCTTTTAATAGAGCATTTTGTTGATTTTTACCTAGTTTTAGCTCCACACATTTGATCTTCTTTTACTAGTTTTAGCCCTTCTTATTTTATGTTCTTTACTATTTTACTAGTTTTAGCCCTTCACATTCCATGTTCTTTTTACTCCTTACTAGTTTTAGTCTTGCTTATTTTATTTATTTATTTTTTACTCTCTTGCTCTCTCTCTTGTTCTTTTACACTGTAGTGCTTTGGGATTTGTTCCACAATTATAAAGCGCTTCTACAAATATATTATTATTATTACATACATGCATACATACATACATTATAGATACATACATACATACATACATACATACATACATACATACATACATACATACATACATACATACATACATACATACATACATACATACATACATACATACATACATACATACATACATACATACATACTGTACATACAAACATACATACTGTACATACATACATACATACATACATGCATACATGCATACATACATACATACATACATACATACATACATACATACATACATACATACATACATACATACATACATACATACATACATACATACATACATACATACATACATGCATCACACACATTCATACATACATACATGCATGCATACATACACACATTCATACATACATACATACATACATACATACATACATACATACATACATACATACATACATACATACATACATACATACATACATACATACATACATACATACATACATACATACATACATACATACATACATACATACATACATACATACATACATACAAACTTTTGTAGATAGTGTGATATTGCATTTTCTTTTCTAATACATACAGTAGGGCAGTGATTGCTGATTCTCAGCTCAATTACTCCACGGTAAACCCTATGTTAGCATATTATAATGGTAAGCCCTATGTTAGCATATTATAATGGTAATCCCTATGTTAACATATTAAAATGGTAAGCCCTACCGTTACTTACTTACTTATCCTCTTCGTCCCGGTTGGGGCATAAGGCAGCAATCATACACTGCCACTGAATCCTGTCTCGTGCTTTGGCCTGCGCTTCGTCCCAGGAAAGACCCATCTCCTTCAGCTCCATCATCACTGTCCTTCGCCAGGTGTTCTTTGGTCTACCCCTCTTTCTCTTCCCAACTAGGGTCCATCTCAAGGCAACTTTGGGTAACCTTTCATTGGGCATCCTCAATACATGACCGAGCCATCTTAACCTCCGTCTCCTTATCTCTCTACCGTTAGCATATTATAATGGTAAGCCCTATGTTATCATATTATAATGGTAAGCCCTATGTTCACATGTTATAAAGGTAAACCCTATGTTAACATATTAAAATGGTAATCAATCCCTATGTTAGCATGTTAAAATGGTAATCCCTATGTTCACAAGTTATAAAGGTAAGCCCTATGTTCACATGTTATAATGGTAAGACCTATGTTAACATATTATAATGGTAAGCCCTATGTTCACATGTTATTTACATTTAGTCATTTAGCTGACGCTTTTATCCAAAGCGACTTACAAGTTCTGTACGACAAGCCATCAGGAAGAGCACAACTCTATCAGCTGAGTAACAATGTTCATCAAAGTGTTGAGTGCTACAGTGTAGGTTAGTTTATTAGGACAAGTGCATGACAGTATGGTTAGTTAGGGTTAGATTTTTTTTTTTTTTTTTTTTTTTTTTATTCAGATAATGGTTGAAGAAGTGCGTCTTTAGTCGACGGCGAAAGATTGGACGTGTTTCGGCTGTCCTAACTGGGGTGGGTAGTTGAATGAATGAATGAATGAAAACTTTATTTAACAGATTGCAGAATGGGTACAATACAGTACGGCTCAATACATACAATTGTTAAGGGGATGCAGACCTGAGAAAGACGTTTGTCTTGTTTCCATCAGGGTCCCCCATTTTCAATTCATATAGACATATATGACATACATGACATACAGATAGTCAGTACTGCTACATCTATACATTTATGACATACCAGATTTGCAAATACAGTACTGTTTGTGATACAGAAGGAGTCAAGAAAAGGGAGTATATACATTTGACGTAGAAACTGTACATTGGAGGAGGTTGGGTGGGGGGGGTTGGGTACATTGGGTTGGGTACACAGTTCATTCCACCATTGTGGGGCAAGGACTGAGAATAGGCGACTTCTCTTTGATGACCCTCCCGGAGCTTGGATAGGAGTAGGTCTGAGGCGGCCAGAAGATGCAGAGCGTAGGGGTCTTGAGGGTGTGTAGTTAGAGACCATTGACCGGAGGTAGGCGGGAGCAGTTCCCTTTGCCGCACGGTATGCTAGGTCGAGGGCCTTGAAGCGGATTCGTGCAGCAATGGGGAGCCAGTGCAGGTCCCTAAGAAGTGGGGTGACATGGGCCGACTTCGGTAGGTTTGAGATCAGGCGGGCCGCTGCGTTCTGAATGAGTTGAAGAGGCTTAGTGGCAGTGGCCGGGAGGCCAGCGAGCAGTGCGTTGCAGTAGTCGAGGCGGGAGATGAATGTTGATTGGACGAGGAGTTGGGTGGCTTCTTTTGTCAGGAAGGGGCGTATCCTTCTGACGTTGCTCAGGAGGAATCGGCAGGTTCTGGTTGTCGCTGCGATGTGAGCAGAGAAGTTCAACTGGTCGTCGAGGACAACACCAAGGTTCTTGGCGGTCGGGGACGCGGTCACAGCTGCATTCTCGACTGTGATGGAAAGGTCGGTCAGGGGGGAGGATTTGGCCGGCAGGTGGAGCAATTCTGTTTTGCTTAGGTTCAGTTTGAGGTGGTTGGTCGTCATCCAGGCGGAGATGTCGGACAGACAGGCCGAGATCCGCTCAGAGACGTGGATATCTGAGGGAGGGAAGGAGAGGAAGAGTTGAGTATCGTCGGCATAACAGTGGTAGGAGAAGCCATGAGACGTGATAATGTTACCCAGTGATTTAGTGTAGAGGGAGAAGAGAAGGGGTCCTAAAACCGAGCCCTGGGGGACACCCGTCCGCAGGGGGCGGGTGGCCGACAGGGTCCCTCTCCATGACACTTGGTAGGAGCGGTCATTGAGGTATGATGACAACCATGTCAGCGCAGAGCCAGCCACTCCCATTCCTGCGAGGGCCGCGAGGAGGATCTGGTGGTTGACTGTGTCGAAGGCTGCAGATAGATCTAGGAGAATCAGGACAGAGGAGAGGCCTTTCGCTTTTGCTAAGTGAAGTGCCTCTGTGACCGCAATGAGGGCTGTCTCTGTGGAGTGACCAGTCCTGAAGCCTGACTGATTAGGGTCTAGGAGGTCATTCTGTAAGAGATAAGCAGTAAGTTGGTTGGATACAGCACGTTCAAGTGTTTTAGAAAGGAAGGAGAGAAGAGAGACAGGACGGTAGTTGCCTATGACGGTAGGGTTCAGGGATGGTTTTTTTATGAGGGGCGTGACTCTGGCTTGTTTTAGGGAGGTGGGGACCACCCCCGAGTTGAGTGAGGAGTTGATGGTTGCAGTTAGGAATGGGAGGATGTCTGGTGCTATGGACTGGAGGAGTGGGGAAGGTAGCCGGTCCAGCTGGCATGTAGTCGGACGGTTCGACGTTACCAGTGTCAGGGTCTCGGCTTCTGTAACGGGAGAGAAAGATGACAGAGTGAAGGATGAGGTTCTCGATTCAGCATTTGGAATGGGTGGGGGTTGGAAGAAGGAGCTGCGGATGTTCTACACTTTTTCCTCAAAGAATATCGCAAAGTCTTCGGCAGAGAAAGATGAGGGAGGGGGGGGTGGGGGGGGAGTGAGGAGGGAGGACATGGTAGCATGCAGTTTGCGAAGATTCTTGGCAGAGGCCTCGATCCTATGGTGAAAGAAAGAAGCTTTGGCATTAGTAATGGTTTTGGAGAATGTTAACAAGAGGTTGTGATATGTGTCGATGTCAGCAGTGAGGCGTGACTTTCTATACTTCCTTTCAGCTGCTCTCAGGACCTGTCTTTGTTCTCTCACTGGATCTGTCAGCCATGGACTGGGTGGGGAACGGCGGGCAGGTTTCTCAACGAGGGGACAGAGCTTGTCGAAGGAGGTTGCAAGGGCTGAGAGGAGGGTGGAGGTTGCCATCTCTGTGGAGAGAGCAGAGAAGGTGTCACTCAAAGGTAGAGTGGATAGTATGTCAGAGGAGAGGGTGGAGGGGGATAGGGAGGGCAGGTTGCGTCTGAGTGAGACGGTTTGAGTTGGGGTGAAGACCTTTCGGTTAAGCATGAGAGTTAGTGAGAAGGATATGAAGGAATGGTCAGATACATGTAGGGGAGTTACCGTGGTGTTAATGATGCTGGAGTTACGGGAAAATATGAGATCCAAGGAGTTGCCTGCTTTGTGGGTGGGAGGCATGGCAGTGGGAGTCAGGTCAAATGATTGTAGGAGGGAGACTACTATGACTGACTGAGATGAGTCAGGCAGGTTGAAGTCGCCCAATAGAAGGAGAGGGGTACCATCTTCCGGTAAGGAGCTTAGAAGCATGTCCAGCTCATCTGTGAAGTGATCGAGCGGACCTGGAGGGCGGTAGAGTGTAACAATGGTGAGATTGAAAGGATTTGAGACAGATACTGCATGATATTCAAAAGAGGAGAGTGACAGTGCTGGGAGGGGTGTTAAGTAAGCCCTATGTTCACATATTATAAAGGTAAGCCGCCCTATGTTAACATATTATAATGGTAAGCCCTATGTTCACATGTTATAATGGTAAGACCTATGTTAACATATTATAATGGTAAGCCCTATGTTCACATGTTATAAAGTTAAGCCCTAAGTTCACATATTATAAAGGTAAGCCGCCCTATGTTAACATATTATAATGGTAAGCCCTATGTTCACATGTTATAATTATTTGGTAAACCCTATGTTAACATATTAAAATCGTAAGCCCTGTGTTCACATGTTATAATGGTAATCCCTATGTTAACATATTATAATCGTAAACCCTATGTTAGCATGCTATAATGGTAATCCCTATGTTAACATATTATAATCATAAACCCTATGTTAACATATTAAAATGGTAAGCCCTATGTTAACATATTATAATGGTAAGCCCTATGTTCACTGGTTATAATGGTAAGCCCTGTGTTCACATGTTATAATGGTAAGCCCTATGTTCACATGTTATAACGGTAAGCCCTATGTTAACATATTAAAATCGTAAGCCCTGTGTTCACATGTTATAATGGTAAGCCCTATGTTCACATGTTATAACGGTAAGCCCTATGTTAGCATTATAATCGTAAGCCCTATGTTCACAAGTTATAATGGTAAGCCCTATGTTCACATGTTATAATGGTAAGCCCTATGTTCACATGTTATAATGGTAAGCCCTATGTTCACATGTTATAATTATTTGGTAAGCCCTATGTTAACATATTAAAATCGTAAGCCCTGTGTTCACATGTTATAATGGTAAGCCCTGTGTTCACATGTTATAATGGTAAGCCCTATGTTCACATGTTATAATGGTAAACCCTATGTTAACATATTAAAATCGTAAGCCCTGTGTTCACATGTTATAATGGTAAGCCCTATGTTAGCATGTTATAATGGTAAGCCCTGTGTTCACATGTTATAATGGTAAGCCCTATGTTCACATGTTATAATGGTAAGCCCTGTGTTAACATATTATAATCGTAAGCCCTATGTTCACATGTTATAATGGTAAGCCCTATGTTAACATATTATAATCGTAAGCCCTATGTTCACATGGTATAATGGTAAGCCCTATGTTAACATATTATGATCGTAAGCCCTATGTTAACACACCAAAGGGAATTTGCTTGTATTTCCACTGCACAGCAATGACTGATACAAAGTCAAGTCAAGTCAAGTCAAGAGTTTTAATTGTCACGGCATACAGGTATACAATGAAATGCGACGATGTGCAATACAGTGGTACAACATATAATAGAATCCAATAAAAATACAGTGGTACAACATATTAAAGAATCCAATAACAACAACAGTGCAATAAACAGGTACATGGTGTGCCATCTCGGTATCTATGACGAGGCAGGGCAGGCAGTATAGTTCCTCTAATCTTATCCTTTTAGACTTTGGTTTATGACATATACCAGTTCGTCACCCAAGGAAGAATGTGGAGAAATGGGTGTGAGACCTGTGATTAAAATAATATAATATTTTTTAGTGTATACTGTTTACTGTCTTGTATGCATGGTTTCTATTCAGATTCTTTTTTTTTATTGCCTATATTTATTGTAACATATATTATGACAGATGGGCATACAGACCCTCATCTGCACCATTGTGTTTACTGTGTAATTTTCTCATTTTATATTCAGATTCAACTTTAATTGCCTGTATTGTCTTCTTTTATTACCCTGCTAATACCTTTACCTCCCCCCTCCCCCATCTGAGTTCCGTCTGAATTTCCCACTGAAGGGATCAATAAAGGAATAAAATCTTTATCGTATCTCTACTGTTACCCCCTCCAGATGGTTACTGGAAAAGATTACACTCTTCCGCATACAGATTTATTTGGAATAACAAACCACCACGTATAAAAAGATCCACCGCACAGAGAAACAAAGCCGACGGAGGTATGGCATTTCCAGATTTTTTCCACTATTTTAAGCCATACACTTTAAGACCACTGACAACCTGGTTTGATCCCCAAGCATCAGTATCCTGGAGAAATTTAGAAGTAAATATAGTAGCACCACATAGACTGCAGGACATAGTATACACCAAATTATCAATTAAGCAATGCAAACTGAAATTTGGCCCCATTATTACTCATGCGATCCGGATATGGCGTGAAACACAAAAAAAATATTCTAACCCACATAAATGGCATAATCATACTCCCTTATTCAATAACAATGCACTCCTGATTGGAAAACGACCTATAAGATTCCCTAGATGGGAAAAGCAGGGCATACACACATTAGGAGATGTTTTCAACAAACAGGGTTTTTGTAGTTATGAGGAAATACACAAAAAATGTAATCTCACCAGTTCCACATATTATTTTTACGCACAGTTATTGTTATGTTTGAAGGCTCATGGTGTCCCATTAAGGATACCAATTGTACACCACAGATACCACAAATTCTTCTATGAAAGAGAGACATCGAGAGGTTTTGTATCAGATTTTTATCATCAATTACTAACGTCCTCGTATGAAATCCTCCACCTAGACTCAGTCTGGAGGAGGGATATACCAGACCTGGAAATTAATTTTGATTGGCAAGAAGCCTGGGCAAATGTTCGACTTGCGTCACGTAACCCGGACCATCAACAAATCAATCTTAACTATATTCATAGGACATACCTGACTCCTATAAGACTGAACAGAATGGGTCTTAAACAAGACTCCAGATGCACCTTATGTACAAATGGGGATGAGGGTACATTTATGCACATGTATTGGGACTGCCCACCAGTTAAGATATTCTGGAAAGAAGTGACCCAGCAATTATCAAATCTCTTAACTCTGAATATACCTGTACACCCCTCTGTATTACTGTTGAATGATGTTTTTGAGTTTGCAGTCCCTATACAGCTAAAGAGATTGGTTGTATCTGGTATCACAGCGGCTAAATAGCTGATAGCATCACGATGGTTTCAACCGGAAAAAATTTGCCGAAAGGTCTGGATTCTTACATATCTCGATGTGATTTATCTAGAAATATCCACAGCAAGAATTTTGGGTCTCAGTGAATCCAAAATTACAAAGTGTTTAGAAGTGGTGGAGAGAATAAAAGCTAGCATATGAATTGTAGTGCCTGGTTAGGAGCGAATAATAATGGATGGATTATCCAAGGGGGGGCCCGGGGGGGGGGGGAGCGAGCGAGCGAGAGCATAATGTGTATAGGGTATTAGATAGCAAGTATTAGGTGTATATCTTGTATAATACATTTATTTAAATGGTGATTGCATTGGATGTGCACTGTTAATTAATGCTTGTATATCTAATTTTATGTTGTTATGTTTATGTTTATGTGTTTGTTTAAAAAATAATAAAAAGAAAATATATTAAAAAAAAAATCTTTATCGTAAAAACATATCCAGGAAATGAAACTAAACAAAGCTTCATGTTTTGAGCTTAAACAAGTGACTAACTGAAGTCTGGATAATGAGTGTGAACTCATCTGTGTTATTCTAGTCCTGGATGCACTCAGGAGGATAACTGAGCTGTCAAATCAAAATATCTAAATTGTTGAACTGATGGGTAAACAAACCGTCTTCACATCAGAGTCGGTTGTTATGGTTACATGACAAGCTGTTAACAACAGCGAAGCCATACTTCCGAGGTCAAAGGTTTTAACAAACCAAAGAACACTATCAATGGATTTTCCCAATGACAAAATTAAAGTGGTTCTTACAGTGATTTTTACATATCTGTAGATACTATATCTATATCTGTACATATCACTTACCTATACTCTTACTAGTTACTTGCCAGTATGACTTCATCTGATTAGCGCTATTACTCAGTAGTATGCAATAACATATGCAATGACACACTGTGGAATATAATTACGCAATAGGAATAAGAATGTGATTCAAAACTGAATAAATCACCTTATAGTTAGGCATAATTATCACCTTTCTGCCTTGAGTGTTTTTCAGTAACAGTGGTGGCCATTACCTTGAGAGGAGTGTAGTTTTAATATGTTAAATAAATGTACCGTGGTTGTTTTGTGGCCTGGCTGTAGGCACAACTCGGGAGCACCTACGGGAGACTGCAATTCGAAACTGGCCCCTGTAAATGTCCAAACCCAACCCCCTCCAATGTACAATTCCCCCCCCCCCCTACCCAACCTTCTCCAATGTACAGTTTCTTCCCCCTTATATACTCTCTTTTTAGACTATTTTTGTAATCATAAACAGTACTGTATATTTGTAGATCTGGTGTGTCATAAATGTCTAGATGTAACAGTACTGTCTATCTGTATGTCATGTATGTCATATATGATGAATTGAAAATGGGGGATGTAAACAAGAGGAAAGTATTTCTCTGGTCTGCATCCCCTTAACAATTGTGTGTATTGAGCTGTACTGTATTGTACCCATTCTGCAATCTGTTAATAAAATGTTCAATCAATCAATCAATCTTCACTTGCATGAACTGCTGTTGTTCCACTAGAGGGTGACAAAGGCACAAGAATAAAGTAGCCAGGTTTCAGGTTTCAGGTTTTTATTTAGACTCCACAACATATACAGATCATTAATCCAGCATACATTGCTGTCAAGGATAGTAACGTAAAAGCCTCTTGACTTATTTCCAACGTTGTCCTTGGGTGTCAAGGATGCTAGAAACACACAACTCATTACAGAATTAATCACAATTATTATCTTTGCATAATAATAATGGCACAACCCTAAATTAAATACAAACAAAGCACATTTGTTGATACAATGTTCATTTATGTCGAAAGTCAGTGAGCTTCAGGAAGCACCCTCGGGGGAGGGAATTTGGGGGATGGGAGGGAGGGCGGAGAGTGGGGGGTGGGAGTTAAGGATAGGGTAGTGGCTTAGGGTTTGGGCTGTGAGGCAGTCGAGGGATCCACCCCTCCTTCCGTGCACGTCGCCAGTCGTGCTCGTGGGGGGGAGGTTTGCGTGAGGATGGGGAGGGGGGGGGGGGGGGGGGCCATCCATCTTATCTTCAGACAGTCAGAAACTGTCCCGTCCTTGGTTGCGATGGGTACGGACGTCATAAACCAGGTCTTATCTTGACTTCTTCTCCTCGGCCTCTTGCATTGACCTCGAACATGATGACTGTGGCACTGCTGCTGACGCCTCAGCCCTACCAAATCCTGGGGGGAAGTTTTGGCCCCACTGGGCAGCCTCGTCAGGGTCCATCTCCTCCCAGCCCTCGGCGTCGGGGAACACGTCCTCCTTCACAGACTGCTGCCAATGACGATACAAACTGAAAGTATACTGTGCCACTGTGTGTGTGTGTGTGTGTGTGTGTGTGTGTGTGTGTGTGTGTGTGTGTGTGTGTGTGTGTGTGTGTGTGTGTGTGTGTGTGTGTGCGTGCGTACGTGCGTGCGTGCGTGTGCGCGCGCGCGCGTGTGTGCACGCGTGTGCGTGTGCGTGTGCGTGTGTGTGTGCGTGCGTGTGTGTATATGTATATGTATATCGTTTTTTTACAGGACACACACAATCAATGTAAAACAATATATAAATAATCAATACATAGTCTGAAAAAAAATGTATACAAATAATAATAATAATAATAATAATAATAATAATAATAATAATAATAATAATAATAATAATAATAATAATAATAATAATAATAATAATAATAATAATAATAATAATAATACAATTCATAAGCAAGCGCAATTTGCAGAAATAAATTACATTGTGATGGTGGACAACGTCCAAAAGAAACAAGAGTGCTTTGTTCTAGGTCACAATGTAATAGATTCCATCATTCCGCTGCACTAATACAGAAAGCATGCATATATACATGTATGTATATTGTTTACTTATTTATTTATTCGTTTTTTCTTCTGAGTGTGCTCTTGGTCCCAGGGCTGGTAGGGACCAAGAGCCCCCTCCCCTTCCCTACTTTCTCTCCGTCTCCCGGTCTCCCCCCCCCTCCCCTCGGTGTCCTTACTTCCCTGACTGTTCCCCTACTGGACTACACTGGATCTGTTACTTGTTACCTGTGGTTTTATGTCCTGCGTTTTCATACTGTTGCTTATTCCCTGTGGTTCTTTGTTTCTTTGTTCATTTGTTTTGCTCATTGTCAGCGCCTTTGGGTTCCTGAAAAGCGCTTCATAAATAAAATGTATTATTATTATTATTATTATTATTATTATTAATGAGTGGTAGGGAGGGACAACAAGGAGTGGTAGGGAGGGAGTGATAATGAGTGGTAGGGAGGGATACAGGCTGGTAGGGAGGGAATCGAGGGATAATGGGTTCATATTTGTGTGTCTTTAATCTGTATATACATGTATGTTTGTTTATATAATTGCAAAATTCCTTAAATAAAGGTATTAAAGAATAGGCTCTGTCCAATTCAGAGCCAGTCCGACATGTGGGTAACAGTTCTTCTATAATTCCAAGCACTGTAGAGAGTAGTGCGAACGGCTGAAAAGATCTGCGGATGAAAACTACCCACCATAGAAAGTATATTTCCACGGGGCGACAGTGGCTCGGGAGTTAGAGCAGTCGTCTGGCAATCCGGAGGTTACCTGTTCGATTCCCACTCCTCCCAGGCAGCGTATCGAAGTGTCCTTGAGCAAGACACTTAACCCCTAACTGCTCCCGATGAGCAGGTTGGCTCCTTGCACGGTCGCCTCCGCCGTCGGTGTGTGCAGTGAATGGGTGAAAGTGAGGAACAAATTGTAAAGCGCTATATAAATGCAGCCATTTACAATTACCATTTATATTCACTGAGCAGTGCGTCAGCAAGGCACACAGGATCCGGAAAGACCCCAGCCACCCAAACCACAAACTGTCGTCTGGCAGGTGGTACCACATCCTCAGGTCCACATCCAAAAGAACACTGAACAGCTACTTCCAACAGGCAAACACTGCCTGCCTACTGACAGATAGACTCAGATAGACATGAATTATCTCATGAGCAGACACACAAAGCACCTTAAGTGACGAACACACACCCCACATAAGCACACTTATTACACGCACACACTGCTGCTAACATATACCTTGCATTGTATAGTTTGTATAGATAGAATATACATTGTGTATTATGTCTAGTTTCTAGTTTAGCTTTTATATAGTTATTTATAGCTTATTCAGTAAATAGTTATATTTATATAGTTTAAGTTATAGTTTGTATAGATCGTATAGATATTGTATACATAGAATTGTATGAATAGTATAGTATAGTGTAGTATAGTGATAGAATATATATATGTTGTGTATTGTGTTTACAAATCGATTATATTATGTTTACAAATCTACTACGGTTGAGGAGCCAGGAAAAACAAGCGTCTCACGTTTTTCTGAATGTAGGCCAGGGCCTACTGTACAAAAGCTGTGCAATACAATTATCTGAATCTGAATCTGAATGTGAATATATACCTGAATGTTCTTGATAACCGACACTTGACTTTGGGGGGGGGGGTCACACTTTATCCTGCCATTACGGTAAAGCTGGCGGACTTTAAGTGCGCTTCATGACGCGCATAAAGTAAACGGGGGGTATGACGTGGACTGCAGAAACCCTAAACAACTGCGAGGCGGCGTTGCCATTATGAAACGCCATGTGTGGTTTTTTTTGCTGGGAATAACCCATTATGACATAATGTGTATTGTAGTAGGATAATAAAAATATCATGTTATGTACCTTTTTTTTTTTGTAGTGGTGAAATCCACGGAATGTGCCGTTCATTCACAGCTGATAGGATGCCGCACTTAGCCTAATAACGAGATGTGAGGATTACAAGGGGAATATCAGTGATCCGATGCGTGCATATTAACAATCAGGTAACGATCCGTCCTCTTGTTTGTCTTCTGTGTTTTAGGAGGATGACAGGGAGGTGCGGTTTGTGCTTTGCAGGTCGGTGGTTCGGGGTGTGAGTTTTTCGGGTTTGCTCCTGTCATCCAGCTCAGCTTCCAGCCCCTCCTTGTTTTGTTGCTACAGACAGTGCGATGATGTTGTGATGTTTACATTCGGCTATATGGGTGCAAACCGCCGCTCCTCTTCCTCATACTTTGCCATTAGGTCCACACAGTGTTGGGTGTGTGTGTGTATGCGGTATACTGCTGCTCTGTAGTGAGGTGGACGAAGAAGATACTATGATTGTTTTGACTCATTTATACAGGACAAAGTGGGCCTATACAACATGTAAGGCCCTGTTTCTGACAGCCATGGTATTCTAAATGGTTATGTCTGTATGCCCAAGGCTAACCGACACACACACACACACACACACACACACACTCACACACACACACACACACACACACACACACACACACACACACACACACACACACACACACACACACACACACACACACACTATCTCTCTCTCGCACACTCTCTCTCGCACACACACACACACACTCTATCTCTCTCTCTCTCTCTCTCGCACACACACACACACACACACACACACACACACACACACACACACACACACACACACACACACACACACACACACACACACACACACATATTTGAATGGTTTATTTATGTCCACATAAATACAAGTATGTCCAGGAAACACTAATAATGCAAAAGTACCTGACTGGCTAAAGCACATTGTTGCACACAAACAGGAATAACACATGATGAGAATAACAGTGGCAGGTGAAGCGTTGTGGATACCAATAGCAGTGTCTCCTCATACTGAGCAGCTACTAATGACAGCAGATACTGAACAATGCCTTGCTAGCTGCTTGGCCCTTGTCTTAGAGAGACCAGCCACCTGGAGGCCCCTCACAACCAGCTTGTGTACATGACCTATAGGCTACCAAATATAAAAACTAGGAGTTTACACATGTAGCCCATGCAGCTGTGAAATGGTCTGCACCAGTTGTTGATATGTCATCATCTTACACGCACAGACATGAATACTTAACCAAATGTTTGTATAATAACTATGATGAAAGATATTCCAACCTTCCCAGCTGGAGACTTGATCATGCACAGGACACATTCTGCCCCCTGTACAGTAGGTTAAAGAGACTGTATAGGCTAGAGATCCACAGCCACAATGATTGTGTGTTTATTTAGGTAATTTTCAACTTATACAACTCAAGACAGTCTCTAGTTCTAGTATGGATTTAATAATAGGCTTTGTTATGACAGCCGTTGCTTGTTACACCTACCCTTTTTACATGCATTATTCTGTATACAGATCCCTTTATACACTGAAATGTATATAAATTATATTTTATACATATCAATTAATTACCCTATGGTTATAATGACTTACATGTGTGGAGTTTCATAGAATAGGCTGTTCACATATTTATCCATATACATCTGTCTGTACATAGTACCTGCATATTATCCTTTTTACATATCTGTAGATACTATATATATCTGTACATATCCCTTACCTATTACTAGTTACTCTGCTGGCCAGTGTGACTTACTTAGTGTCTTTATACCTGTATCACTGCATAATAATACTATACATCTGATTAGCACTATTACTTAGTAGTACTAATTAGTTACATTGTATACCCTGTTCAATGACCTGTACATTATATATTACTATTGCACTTTACTGTTACATTTGTACTGGTTGGATGCCAAACCTCTTTGCATTGTACTGTACTTGTACTTGTACAATGACAATCGATTTGTATCTAATCTAATAAAATAGGTTTGCTGCCCCAATCCATCATAATAACAAAGATGCTTTTGTTTATGTTTATTTTTGATACATTGTAGCCAAAATGCCCATCTGAACATATGGCCTGTGATTGGTGCGCATTTCTCCAGGAAACTATAAAAGAAGGAAGGGTCATCACATCAGTACCAAGGAAACTATAAAAGAAGGAAAGGTCATCGCCTCAGAACCAAGCAACCTATAAAAGAAAGAAGGGTCATCACGTCAGAAGGAAACTATGAAAGAAGGAAGGGTCATCACGTCACTGTCTAGCGTGTGATGCATAATTGATGCCGCATAATTGATGTTGGCATCAATTATGGCAAGTGTGGAAACTTTCAGTTCAGCCGACATTGAATTGAATGGGGCCACCATCTCCTCGTTTATGACCTGTGATTTAAACAGGTTATTACCTCCTAATAGACAGTCTCCTCCCCACCGCATGTATATATTCCCTCCCCACCGTATGTATATCTCTCTCCCACCCACCCACCCCCTCCTAATGTACAGTCCCCTCCCCATCATATGTATATACTTTGTCAGGATCTTGGGGTAACAGTACTGTATATTTGAATACCGTTTATGTCACAAATGTATCAGTACTAAATACCTATATGTCCCTATGCCATAAATGTCATGTATGTTGTGTATGTCATAAATGTCTATATGAATTGAAAATGGGGGACCCTGATGGAAACAAGACAAACGTCTTTCTCAGGTCTGCATCCCCTTAACAATTGTGTGTATTGAGCCATACTGTATTGTACCCATTCTGCAATCTGTTAAATAAAGTTTTCATTCATTCATTCATTCGGATGCCAGAATCATCAGCAATTTATTGCATTGTTACCTAGCTAACGTTTGATATATACCAGTCTGACTGGCACCAAGCGGAGCATAGAACGCTGGTATTTTGATGTGATGACCCTTCCTGTTTTTATAGTTTCCTTGTTATAGAACGCTGGTGTTCTGACGTGATGACCCTTCCTTCTTTCATAGTTTCCTTGTTATAGAACGCTGGTGTTCTGACGTGATGACCCTTCCTTCTTTTATAGTTTCCTTGTTATAGACCGCTGGTATTCTGACTTGATGACCCTTCCTTTGTTTGTAGTTTACTTTTCTTGGTTCTGACGTTATGACCCTTCCTTCTTTTATAGTTTCCTTGTTATAGAATGCTGGTGTTCTGACGTGATGACCCTTCCTTCTTTTATAGTTAAAAATGTATGAATGTTATAGAACGCTGTTCTTGTTCTTGTTATAGAACGCTGGACTACTGTAACACTTCCGGTATTTTCAGCTCATGGGAAAGGGCGGGGGGATACAATTAATGAATGTTGATGAGAGCCTGGACGTAAGTGGTTGTAGCTACGGCTGTGGGGGTGCTAGAGACATGATCCAATATATTTTTTTATACGCCTGAGTCTCCTGAACACCGAGAGACCAACCCCAAGTCAGCACTTTCTCGGCCAAGCTATATTCGCTTTTCCGCGGTCTACTCCCCAAACTAGATGCGGAAAAGTGACTATCAAATCAAATCAAATGTATTTGTAAGGCCCGACAACACAAGTTAATGTCCCCATGGGCCGGACACGTCTTCTTTGAACAAAGCAAAAACACAGTGAAGTCCAAAAAAATTTAAAATAAATGAATGCAACACTCCCAGACATACCTCACACGAAGGTAAGGAAAAACTCACTAAAACCTAGCAATAGGAAAAAATGCACCACAGGCAATGTGGAGGAGAGAAACCTTAGAAGGGCTGTTCAAGGGGGGATCTCCCTTCTTAGATGTCGGTGATAGTAGTGTTGCAATAAAACAGGCGAAACAGTTGGTAAGTATGCACACATACGTGTAATGAAACACAAATAAGTGCATGCAATAGCAACTGAACATTTTGAAAGATTGAAAATAGAGCTGATGGCGAATCCATTTGAGGTATGGGGCGGCATAGAGAGGGTCGCATCCTCCAGGTCATCACCACGAGACAGCCACTCACAGGGAGACGGGACAAGCGTTAGACAGTTTGCGTGATTGTGATGGGCGGACATAGCAATAGATACATGTGGTAAGCATATATGTGAATAGAATAGATATATGTAGTAAGCATATAATAGAATAGAAGTACTTAACCCAGCAATGAACTCAACATCTAAACCACGTTGACAGACCACGGACAGAAGACGGTATGAAGCTGATCCATGACCTCGGTGGTGCACATAACCAGTGTGGGGGTAGAACAGTCACTGCAATCTTGGCCAACACCCAGAGACATCCACCACCTTGGTCAACACTATGAGAGAGATGGGGACAGGGGTACACGATACAAGAGATACAAGAGTTTTATTTGTCACGGCATACAGGTATACAGTGAAATGCGGGGGGTCTCGCCCGCAACGATGTGCATAATACAAGTAATAATAATAATAAGAGTCCAACCAATAGAGCGACATAGTGCAATAAACAAGTAAACAAAGTAGGCATATCGGTATCTGTACATGAGTTATTTTTTTTTGTATTTTATTTTTTTATTATTTTTTAAACAAACATGACAACACACGATAAGATATACAAGCATTAATTGTCAGGGCACATCCAATGAGATCACATTTTAGTTAGTTGTCTTATATAAGATATACCCCTAATACCTGTTATCTAAAAAAACCTACACACATATGCTCAGCTCGAACCCCCCCCTCCCGGACCCCACCTTGAGAAGTACCTCCACTATCCCTCGCACCTAACCAGACACTACCATTATAAGCTAGCTTTTATTCTCTCCACCACTTCTAACCACATTGACATTTTGGATTCATTGAGACCCAGAATTCTTGCTGTAGATATTTCATGGTAAATTACATCGAGATATGTAAGAAACCAAACTTTACGGCACATTTTTTCCGGTTGAAACCAGCGTGATGCGATCAGCTTTTTGGCTACTGTGATACCCGATAAAACCAATCTCTTTAGCTGTGGATTCACTGCAAACTCAAAAACATCATTCAATAATAATACCGAGGGGTGTACAGGTATATTCCAAGATACGAGTTTTGATATTTGTTGGGTCACATCTTTCCAGAATGCCTTAACTGGTGAGCAGTCCCAATACATGTGCATAAATGTCCCTTCGTCCCCATTTGCACATTGGGTGCATTTGGAATCTTGTTTAAGCCCCATTCGGCACAGTCTTATAGGAGTCAAGTATGTCCTGTGAATATAGTTAAGATTGATTTGTTGATGATCCGGGTTCCTTGATGTAAGTCGGACATTTGCCCAGGCTCCTTGCCAATCAAAGTCATTTTCCAGGTCTGGTATATCCCTCCTCCAGACAGAGTCAAGTTGGAGGGTTTCATACGAGGACGTTAGTAATTGATGATAAAATTCTGAAACAAAACCTCTCGATGTCTCTCTTGCGTAGAAGAATTTGTGGTATCTGTGGTGTTCAATTGGTCTGTCTAATGGAACACCGTGAGACTTCAAACATAGCTCTAACTGTTTGTGAAAAAGCCATGTGGACTTGGTGAGATTAAATTTTTTGCGTATTTCTTTATCACTACAAAAACCCTGTTTGTTAAAAACATCCCCTAATGAGTGTATGCCTTGCTCTTCCCATATAGGGAATCTTATAGGTCGTTTTCCAATTAAGAGTGCATTGTTATTGAATAAGGGAGTATGATTGTGCCATTTTTGTGGGTTAGGATTTTTTTTTTGTGATTCACGCCATATCCGGATCGCATGAGTAATTATGGGGCCAAATTTTCGTTCACAGTGCTTGATTGGTCGTTTAGTGTATGCTATGTCCTTCAGTCTTTGTGGGGCTACTATGTTTTCTTCTATTTTTCTCCAGGATGCTAATGCTTGGGAGTCAAACCATGTTGTCAATGGACTTAATGTGTACGCCTTAAAATATAGGAAAAAATCTGGAAATGCCATGCCACCATCTGCTTTATTTCTCTGTGCGGTGGATCTTTTTATACGTGGTGGTTTGTTATTCCAAATAAATTTGTATGTGGAGGAGTGTAATCTTTTCCAGTAACCCTCTGGAGGGGGTAACGGTAGCATTGAACTGAAGAAGTTGATTTTAGGTAGTACATCCATCTTAACTATTGATATCCGTGCTTGTACTGTGTTTTTAAGTTTTGCCCATCTATCAAGGTCGTCTTTGATTTTGTTTTGGATTTTTGTGTAGTTGTGCTTCACCGTTTGTCTTATGGTAGGGAATATTTGTACATGTACATGAGTTATTTACAGAGCATGGTAGGACATGCTAGGTCCTGTGGTAGTGCAGTACCCTGTTAGCTACGGATGAGGCACTGGGTCTTTATGTACACTGCTATACAATGCTATATTATACAATCTCAAGCTATACTATACTCAAGGCCCTCGACCTAGCATACCGTGCGGCAAAGGGAACCGCTCCCGCCTACCTCCGGTCAATGGTCTCTAACTACACACCCTCAAGACCCCTACGCTCTGCATCTTCTGGCCGCCTCAGACCTACTCCTATCCAAGCTCCGGGAGGGTCATCAAAGAGAAGTCGCCTATTCTCAGTCCTTGCCCCACAATGGTGGAATGAACTACCCACCCCAGTTAGGACAGCCGAATCACGTCCAATCTTTCGCCGTCGACTAAAGACGCACTTCTTCAACCATTATCTGAATTAAAAAAAAAAAAAAAAAAAAAAAAAAAAAAATCTAACCCTAACTAACCGTACTGTCATGCACTTGTCCTAATAAACTAACCTACACTGTAGCACTCAACACTTTGATGAACATTGTTGCTCAGCTGATAGAGTTGTGCCCTTCCTGATGGCTTGTCGTACAGAACTTGTAAGTCGCTTTGGATAAAAGCGTCAGCTAAATGACTAAATGTAAATGTAATGTACTATTCTTAAAGTGACCTTTCCTTCTGTAAAGTGTCCATAGTGTGAGCGTGTGCAGCATGAGTGTGTGTGTGCTCATGTTAAAGTGGCTGCTAGTGTGTGAGCGTGTACAGTGTGTGTGTTGTGTGTGTGCTCATGTGTGCTTGTGCGTGGAGAGTTCAGTGTTCAAGGCTCTGATGGCCTGGGGGAAGAAGCTGAGCCTAAGTCTCTCTGTCCTCGTTACTGGTGCTCGCAGGCGTTTGCCTGACCGCAGCAGCATGAACAGGCTGTTGTTGGGGTGGTGAGGGTCTTTCATTATCCTGCAGACTCTGGATTTGCACCTCTTGTTGTATAGGACCTGCAGGGTTGGTAGTGCAATACCCGTGGTACGCTCGGCTGAGCGCACCACTCTCTGTAGGGCCTTCTTGTCCTGTGCCGTGCTGTTGCCATACCAGGCAGTGATGTTTCCAGTCAAGATGCTCTCTACAGCTCCGGAGTAGAAGGACTGGAGTATCTTCCCAGATACTCTGAACTTCCTTAACTGTCTCAGGTGGTAGAGGCGCTGCTTCGCCTTTTTTACGACTGAGTCTATGTGTGTTGTCCATGTCAGGTCCTCTGAGATGTGGACCCCCAGGTACTTGAAGCTGCTCACCCTGTCCACGGTAGCCCCGTTTATCCTCAGTGGTGTGTGTGCCTCCTGCTGTCTCCTCCTAAAAAATGTTGTCCTGGCACCAGCGTTCCAGTACCTCAACCTCCTCCCGGTAGGCCTTCTCGTCGTTGTCCGAGATCAGCCCCACCACCACTGTGTCGTCCGCAAACTTCACTATGGAGTTGGAGCTGAACTTGGCCACACAGTCGTGTGTGTATAGTGAGTACAGCAGGGGGCTCAGAACACAGCCCTGGGGGGACCCGATGCTCAGGGTGATGGTGTTGGAGGTCTGACCCCCCACCCTGACCGCCTGGGGCCTTTCGCTCAGAAAGTCCAGTATCCAGGCGCTCAGAGCGGAGCTCAGACCCAGCTCGATCAGCTTGTCCACCAGTCTGGTGGGGACTATGGTGTTGAACGCTGAGCTGTAGTCAATGAACAACAGTCTCACATAGCCCCCCTTCTGTCGGTCCAGGTGAGAGAGGGTGCTGTGCAGTACTTGGGAGACCGCATCATCAGTGGACCTGTTTGGCCTGTATGCAAATTGCATAGGGTCCATATCACTGGGGAGGGAGGCACAAATGTGATCCTTGACCAGCCTCTCGAAACATTTCATGGCCACAGAGGTGAGTGCCACCGGTCTGTAGTCATTGAGACATGTTGGGGAGGGTTTCTTTGGTACAGGGATGATGGTAGACATCTTGAAGCAGGCAGGGACCACTGACTCTGCCAGGGATCGATTAAATATGGCGGTGAACACAGGGGCTAGCTGGTTAGCACAGGACTTAAGTATGCGTCCTGTTATTCCATCTGGGCCAGCAGCTTTTCTGGTGTTTACCTGCATAAATGCTCTTCTCACACTGTGTTCCGACAACGAGAGAGCGCCCCCCCGCCCCCCCGCGGTTGCCCCCCCCCCCCCCCCCGCCAGTTAGAGGGTTCCCATGTTTGTAGTGGGTGGAGATGGAGCAATAAATACATGTAGTGAGCATATGCATACATGGTGACAGTAGAATCAAAGTATATAAGAAAATTGTGAAATTAAGTAATAGATAGAACTAAGAACTACTGCAAGCGTATGTATACAGGATGAGATACAAGACGATGGTTCAGGGGCAGGAGAAACCACTCAGAATTGGTCAGGGCAGAGCAGGTAAGGTTCAGTGCTGCAGGCCAGACAGAAGGCGGTATGAAACTGTTCCATGGGACCGGTTGAGACAGAGACAGAGGTTAAAAAATGTTCCCATGTCTGCAGAAAGACAACCTGTGCAGGTAATTAGTTCCACAGGTAGGGAGCACGGGAGACAAAGACTCTGTGGCCGGCGTATTTCTTTTTGCCTGCATATTTCTTTTTAACCCTATAATCGATAGAAGCCCTGCATTTTGTGAGCGCACAGAGCACGAGTGGGCGAGTATCATGAGATGAGATCGGATAGATAGGATGAATGAATGAAAACTTTATTTAACAGATTGCAGAATGGGTACAATACAGTATGGCTCAATACACACAATCAGGGCACGAAATTGGAGCCCGCCACCCGCCATTGGCGGGCAGATTTTCGGTTTGGCGAGTGACACTGAGAGGTCTGTCCGCCACATGCGGGTAACAAAATGAAAATAGTCATGTAAAATCATTAAAACTGCGGTGTGTTTTGGTCTTACGACAGTCGCCTTTTAGCAAATCGCAAAGCCTGCGATTTGGGATACGTTATACAGCAAGTTTGATTCAAGTTTTTTTCTTGCGTGCCAGTCATGCTTACCAATCAGAAGTGCTGTGCTCTCATTGCTCACCAATCAGAAGTAGCCCAAGGTAGCTACGTATACGCCCAACAACAACAGCTCGTGAAACGTGACAAACGTCTGTGTGTGGAGACATAAAGCATAGCTCCAGAGTGCTTTGGTCGCATTTTGTGAACTAAATCAGTCCCAGCTTTTTTCCCCATGCTGTTTCTATGTGCAGTGTAAATTCCAATGCTTCTAACAAGCTTGGCATCCTAGTCATTCATTTCTGTCTGGGGAAAATAACGTTAGCCGCTAGCTAAGCTAAACTAGCCAATCCTGTTCGCGTGTAGCCTTTTTACAACGCATCCGCGTTTCCGGCGCTCTGATTGGCCAGGTCATGTGACATGTGCGCCCAATAGCGCGTTTGCCCATTTCCGCATCGAACAGCCTGCAAACTACCTGCTGTTCTATCGCCATGCTCTAAGACAAACTCTAACCTTAACCAACTTCGAAAGAGTGCCTAAGCTTAACCGGCGAAAGAACTTGCCGTCACGCTCTAAGACAGACTCTAACCTTAACCAACTTCGAAGAGTGCCTAAGCTTAACCAGTGTAGAAACTTGCCGTTCCACGATTGGCGCTCATGTCACATGACCTGGCCAATCAGAGCGCAAAACGGGAACCCGGAAACGCGGATGCGTTGTAAAAAGGCTTCAAGCATCCTGTTCAGACAGAAAACAGCTGAGCGGGGCTCTCTCTCCATCCCTCTCTCTACTTGTTCAATTAAGGAGCCCTTTCTGTTTGTGTGTGTGTGTGTGTGTGTGTGTGTGTGTGTGTGTGTGTGTGTGTGTGTGTGTGCGCGCGCGCGTGCGGAAAAGACCAGATGACATGAGTTTGATAGTATTTACTGAGGATTGCCAGATAATGTTGATATTTAAATGTTAAAAAAATAATACAAAATAAATGTACATGATCATGCAACATAAAACATTTTTTGTAGGAACGGTTTGGGAGAGGGAGGTAGGGAGGGGTTTTAGATTGTGTGTTGTGAAGTTTAGACTTCAGAGAGAGAGAGAGAGAGAGAGTACAAATTTAACACTGGCCTCTTTAAGTGTGTATTCTTCAACGTAATGGCTTATCTACTTGAAATGTACTGAATTTTTTTTATATATGTGACACAAAAATGCGTATTTTTTTTGGCCGGTAAGAAATATTCTTGGCGGGTAGACTTTTCCCATCTACTGGCCGGTGAGTCAAAAAGTTAATTTCGTGCCCTGCACACAATTGTTAAGGGGATGCAGACCAGAGAAAGACGTTTGTCTTGTTTACATCAGGGTCCCCCATTTTCAATTCATAGTGACATTTATGACATACGCAACATACATGACATCATGACATTTATGGCATAGGGACATACATGACATACAGGTATAGTACTGTTACATTTGTGACATATACAATATGCAAATATACAGTACTGTTGTTACCCATAGATCCTAACAGAGAATATATACATATGATGGGGAGGAGACTGTACATTAGGAGGGGGCGGGTGGGTGGGAGAAAAAAATACATACGGTGGGGAGAAAATATATACATATATATGGTTTGGACATTTACGGTGGCCAGTTTCGAATTGCAGCCTCCTGTAGGTGCTCTTTAAGAGCGGTTTTGAATGTGGGTAGGGATTCACATCTTTTTATGGCTGTGGGTAGGGCGTTCCAAATGTGTTTAGTCCCTTGTTTGTGCCGAATCTGGGTTGAACATGATTTGTGGAGCTCCCTCTGGTGTTGTGGACGTGGTATTCACTGACCTTTGGGAAGTATTTCGACATGTACATGGGTACCTGTGTGTGGTGTAGTGTATCTTGTAAAGCAGGCCCATTGCAAGTTGCTGTACTTTGTCGTCTACTCTAAGCCATCCTAGGTAGTCAAAGTGGGCAGGGGTGAGGTGGGTTCTAGGAGTCAGGTCAAGTAGTAGTCTGACCAGTTTGTTTTGTGATGTTTCTAATCTTGTTTTTAGCGCCTTTGAGGTGCTTTGGTACCATGAGGTGCAAGCATAGTCGTAGTACCCTTGAATGAGTGCTCCTGCCAGAATCTTCAGGGTATTCTTGTTTACCAGAGAGCAGATCTGGTACAAGAATGTTGTTTGTTGGTTGACTTTGTTGGTGCAGATTCTGCCGAGTTCTGAGCTGAGGGTTTTTTCAACCTGTAACTTGTTCTTGTCAGAGACCAGCAGGGCAAGAACAAGAACAAGTTGCAGTCACAAGCTGACGACATGTCTTTTGCATAAATTAGGAACAGTAGCGGTCCTTGTGGAACACCACAGCTCACTGTGAGGGGGGGGGGGATAGAGTACTGTTTACCTCCACCATCTGTTCTCTCCCCTCCAGGTAGGATTGCATCCAAGTTTCAAGTTTCAAGTTCTCAAGTTTCTTTAATAGTTGTCATACAGAAGTACAGAATACTTTCATACAAAATGCTTCTTACTGTTACGCTCCAGAGACGGTGCTAGACAAGATAGTATCAAATAACATAGTATAGCATGTAATTTAGAAGAAGAAAATGAGGTCACAGTGTTCGGTATAGACATATGTACAATGTTCTGAGTTACCATATAATATACAATACTATGCAGTGTACTAATGTACAGTACTATCTAGTGCAAAGCAGAAATGGGATGAGGTACAATTTAGGTACAATTTACAGTAAGGTGTACGAGGTCGAGTTGTAGTGCAATCCTTCATCAATAAATATAAAGTGTGGGGAGTGGGTGCTACAGTGTGTTTGTTTAAAGTGGGTGTGTGCTATAAAGTGTGTGGAGTGGGTGCTACAGTGTGTTTGTTTAAGCTCACTGATAGACTATCAAAACCAATTGCTTTTAGGTTGTCAATCAGAATGGAGTGATTGACAGTTTCGAAGGCCTTTTGTAGGTCCAGCATTGATTGATTGATTGATTGAAAACTTTATTAACAGATTGCAGAATGGGCACAGTACAGTACAGCTCAATACATACAATTGTTAAGGGGATGCAGACCAGAGAAAGACTTTCATCTTGTTTACATCAGGGTCCACCATTTTCAATTCATCATAACATATATGACACACACGACATACAGATAGACAGTACTGCTACATCTATACATTTATCACATACCAGATTTGCAAATACAGTACTGTTTGTGATACAAAAAGAGTCCAGAAAAGAGAGTATATACATTTGACGTAGAAACTGTACATTGGAGGAGGTTGGGTAGGTGGGGGACGACGACACACTGTACACTGGAATATTGACAAAGCCATACTTGGTCATTTACTGTACATTGGAGGGGGTAAGCATGACCATGCCGCAGTATTTGCCCGCGTCCACCTCTTGTTTGATGTGGTCGTTCAAATAGAGAAGGCATGTGTCAGTGGAGTGGGATGTTCTGAAGCCAGATTGGAATTTGTAGATTTGATTTTTAGAGCGGTGCGAGCCCATTTACAATTTTGTAGGTGAGGACTCGGAGTAGCACTTTAAAGTCAGATCTGGCTTGAATAGAAAGCCAGTGTAAGGAGGACAAAACTGGTGTGATGTGATCAAATTTCCTAGTTTTAGTTAGTATCCGTGCAGCCGCATTTCGCACAAGTTGAATATTTTTTATGCTTGAATTGGGTAGACCTGAAAAAAAGTCTAGAATGTGATGAGGCAAATGCACGAATTAGGGTTTCAGCATCAGCCAGAGTCCAATTGGGCGAATTGTTGCAATATTACGAAGATGGAAGAAGGCAATATTGGTGATTTTTTTTTTTATATGTGCATTAAATGAGAGAACTATAGCTTGGCCGATCGACTTGGGGTTGGTCTCTCAGTGTTCAGGAGACTCAGTCGAAAAGTATAAAGTATATTGGATCATGTCTACAGCAGTAGCTACAACAACCACTTACATCAAGGCTATAATCAACATTCATTCATACATTTGTACCCCCCCCCCCCCCCCCCCCCCCCTCCCCGCGCTCTCCCATGAGCTGAAAATACCGGAAGTGTTGCGGTGGTCTATTATTCTGACGTGAGGAGCCTTTCCTTCTTTTATAGTTCCCTTGGTCTGAGGGGGAAAGGGGCGTGGCTTCACCACAACAATGCAGTTCAAGAAACTGACACGCGCCAAGCAACGGTCTCACTTAACTAAACTGAACGTGACGGTTCATCATCACAACCGCCGCCGCTCCGCTCGGTAACGGCGTCTCTCTGTGTGACGGTTTGTCAGAGTGAACACGGCTTTTCTCTCCTCCTGTTTGAAAACAAGTGGTTGGACTAAAAACAAAGCTACGCTAAACGTTAGTAACTAATGTCAGCTCGGCCTTTTATTAAAGTCGAAAGAAAATTGAGGAGAATTCCCCTCGGAAGAGACAACAACCCTGTCGACGAACAGTTAACGTTAAGAAAAGGTAACGTTACTTTGTGTACGCGACGCTAGTTTCGTTAGCCCGTTAGCTAGCCCCCCTAGCTAACTACTAGTTACTTGTCCATCATTAGCAATAATGATAACAAAACAACTCGACGGGACGTTAAACACCTGCCGTCTTCATCTCCACACTGTCGTTATGGAGCAGATATAGCATGATGATGGTTAGCGAGCTAACGTGACGCCTTTAGGTTGTGCTTTTAATAGTCATATTCAGGTGTTTATAGTCCAAGGAAACTAGCTTATATAACGTGGCTTCCAGGTTTTGTGTTTGTATTGATCCAGGATAAGTCTTAATTGAAATCAAGAGAGACCTGATCAGGGTAGCAGCACACAATAATAATGACAAACAATACAACAGTCAACAATATACACACAGACTATTCGGTGTTGGAAAAAATATGGCATATCAATCAAAACACATTACTCAGTTAACAGTAACATTCGGCTCTTCCTGCAAATTATTGATTGATTGAAAATTGTATGAACAGATTGCAGAATGGGTACAATACACAGTACGGTTCAATACATACAATTGTTAATAAGGGGATGCAGACCAGAGAAAGACTTTCGTCTTGTTTACACCAGGGACCCCCATTTCAATTAATCATATACACGACTCCATGCAGCATATAACAGGAGAAAGCTATGGTGTAATAATACTAGGTCAGCTAACGTTATTTAACGGGTAACTGAGGATCGACAGGTCGTTAACGTTGTGATCACATGAACTAATAACATCATTATGCTTGTTGTGATGCAACAATGGAACGTTACTACTAACGTTAGCAGCATGCAGCCAGGGCTACAGTTAGCTCCAGCCATGTCCGCTACAAAAGGGGGCATTGATTGAATCGGTCATGATTTTCAATTGTGACACTTCTATCTCCATTGATGTCAGAATAATGCCAGATACTTTTGCGTATTAACGTTTTATAACGACGTTGTCGGGGCCTGGACGTTCTACTCGGTGCAAAGTGGACACACCGGTCTGACTGCAGCATCCTTTGTTGTTGCTTTGTCTCCTGGAGCACATGGCTCTCTGTGTTCTCTGAGCTACAGCGACCCCTGTTTGAAAAAGAGGTTCACTTAAATTGAGACTGTTCCTGACTCAAAAGTTGTGTGTTGTCATTATATTTATATTAAACGTTAACAAATTGTTGCTCAATACTGTTTATATATAAATATATATAAGGATGTAAGGGAAGTACTTTTTAGTAAAATATCCTCCATGTATGTTGATTTTCTTGAATTGGATGAATACATGTGCACTGTGCTTCAGGAAGGGAAGATGTTATTGTACATGCTTGGGCGAGAAGGCAGAGTACTTTGTTTAAGACTGGTCTGTAATCTGTATTTATGTAATTCGTATTTAGATAATGCAATGTAATGGGATAATGAATGGAACACTGGAGCAGTATATTTGGTGTCTTATAAACCCATGAGGGCTGGGCACTTTTCAATAAAAAAAAGAAGAGGTATATATACTATATATTGTGGTGGTGGCAAACCAGGCAGCATTTGAAACAAAGAGCAGACAATATTGTGTACATGCAACACAAAACATATACATATCTGTTTTGGAAGTCTTATTTGTGCTGGCCCGCAACAAATACATGTAGGAAACCTCCTTTGATAGAGGTAGGATAGTTAGGAAACCACGTTGATAAGAGGTAGGATAGTTAGGAAACCACGTTGATAGAGGTAGGGGTAGTTAGGAAACATCCTTTGATAGAGGTAGGATAGTTAGGAAACCTGCTTTGATAGTTAGGAAACATCATTTGATAGGGGTAGGATAGTTAGGAAACCTCCTTTTGATAGGATAGTTAGGAAACCTTTGATAGAGGTAGGATAGTTAGGAAACCTCCTTTTGATAAAGGTAGGATAGTCAGGAAACCTTTTGATAAAGGTAGGATCGAGGAAACCTCCTTTTGATAAAGGTAGGATAGTTAGGAAAACTCATTTTGATAAAGGTAGGATAGTTAGGAAAACTCATTTTGATAGAGGTAGGATAGTTAGGAAACCTCCTTTGATAGAGGTAGGATAGTTAGGAAACCTGTTTGATAGAGGTAGGGTAGTTGTGTAATGAGATGTTTGTGTGTGTGATTTTTCAATGATTGTGTTTTCACAGGGTAAAGACAATCAAGAGGCAGAGAGACACAAGTGCCTACAACATAAGGTTTTCTTTCCCAGAGTGTGACTAGTCTGCACGACGTCACCAATGCGACCATGGGATATAGTTGTAAATAGGCGGCCACCAGTAGCCCCTTTGAACCAGAGGAGGTTCCCCGGAGAGCCCTGCAACACCCCGGTGCAGCTCAGGAGAAGGTGAGAAACCAGCTCTTCATTTTGAGAATTCACACATCACATTCTTCCTGTGCCCCAGGGACTGTTTAGTGAGTATTTGTGAACATGCATCACTCTCTCCTAAAGCTAGAAACCAGAGAAAGAGGGCCCTCCGATCCTATGTTAAAATCTGGGGCTGTGCCATAGACGATGAATAATAATAATACTTGTATTTATAGATCAGGATGCTCAATGAACAATAACACTATGTAACAACCATCAAATGCACTCACAGCACACACATCCACACGCACACACTCACTTTAAACATACAACTCACTGCAGCACCCACTTTAACCACTTTAGTACACCTAAGCACACTTTATATTTATCAGTAAAGAATTTGCACTACAACCCATACCTCATTACACCTTACTGTAAATTATATTGTACCTAAATTGTACCTCATCCCACTTCTGCTTTGCACTGTATAGTATATTGTATGGTAACTCAGTTACTTCTACTCTACATAGAGCTTTGTATATATGTATATACTGAAATTTTTTGTCTACGTACTTGACTTCTATTTTATACTTGCTATACTTATTTTATTATCTATTTTTGCCTAGCACAGTCTCTGGAGCGAAACAGAAAGAAGCATTTTGTATAAAAGTATTCTGTACTTCTGTATGACAACTAACTAATAAAGAAACTTGAACTTGAGATCACACTTTAAAATACAATGTAGTCTCAAGGTGCTTTAAAGGAACACGCCAACAATTTGGGAAATTAGTTTACGGTCTTCTCCAGAGAGAGACAAGAAGATGGATACCAGTTTCCTCTCTGTGCGTTCAGTAGAAGGCTATCTGGCTGCATGTTAGCCTAGCTTAGCACAATGAATGGAAGCGGACATGTACGGGTAGCCTACGCATTGTCCAACTAACACCTCTCCCGAAGGCTACTTATTATAATTTGTTCCATCTTTGACGGTGAATAACACCACAAAAGCAAAAAGGTGCCACTGAGCTCATTCAGCACCTTCTTGACATCAAGAAGACGTAAAAATCTAAGCAAATGAACAAAAGGCGGATCATTTACAAAATGTTGTCACCCAGACACATGCAATATGAATATAGAATAGCGGGCCTATAAATGGCTTTATATGGTCAAGTCATATGTCTTTTTAAAGGCCTCTGTCGGATGCCACTGTTAATCTGGATTTAGTACCACCAGGCGCCCGGTAGAGGACAGCAAAAACTGTGAATGAAAACTACTGCAAGTACCGTACTTTTCGGACTATAAGCCGCGGCTTTTCCCCCCATTTTTCGACCCTGCGGCTTATATAACGGTGCGGCTTATATGTGACTTGACGTGACCAAACCCAAAAATGTAAAAATCAAAATATTCATTGAAATGTTATTTATCTGTTCCCTTATTTGCTAAACTTAATACAACTTGTAAATGAGTTAATTCTTGTTATTTGTCCGACAGTATTGTGTCCCAATGCTAATTACATATGGTAATTAAACATTAAAACACCTGCGGCTTATAGTCCAGTGCGGCTTATATATGTACACATCATTCAATTTAGCTGCTGCGGCTTATAGTCAGGTGCGGCTTATAGTGCGAAAAGTACGGTACGTTTACTTTTGTATAATGGTGACAGCTGCGTCAGAAATCACCGGATTGAGACACGTTTTTTTTCTAGACGTTCGCGGAAAGGTAAAGAAACAATATACGTTGTATTTTATGGCAATCACGTTGAGGTTTGTTCGACCTGTGAGATATAAACAGTTAAACACGATATTCCAGTCGATGCTTGTAAGAATAATTTTTTTTACTTCCATTGTCGACGGCTGGTGTGAGCTGGGTAGTGTAGTTTTATGAAATGTAGACGTCCATCGAAAGCCCTGGTTCTCCTCTTTCTTTTGACTACAACAATTTCATGAGTGCTTTCTGTCCTCACGTATAAATTCTCCGATTTCCGATGCAATGTGCAGATATTTTTATGAGCTCATATTTAGCTAATAACACTTAAAATCATTGCTAAACAAACATAGTGGTGAAAATATACACTTGACTGCTGTTTTGATAGGGTTAGGGTCTTTACTCTTGGCTACATTTGAAAAAGAAACACAACATTACTTAATATGGACTGTATTGATCTATTTGTGCAACGTTAAATAAATCTCGGCCCGGAACTGGGTTTAAGGGGTTAAGATTATATGATTACAGTTAGGGATGCCCCGATCGATCGGCCAG
The DNA here is from genome assembly GCF_963971535.1 of Notolepis coatsorum. Lineage (NCBI taxonomy): Eukaryota > Metazoa > Chordata > Actinopteri > Aulopiformes > Paralepididae > Notolepis > Notolepis coatsorum. Next base: position 81,223,292 of record NC_140180.1, on the reverse strand, counting down.
CGATCGGTATCGGCCGATATTCAGTATAAATATGAGATCGGTGAATTCCGATAATGCTTTATTTTCGCCGATCGTGAAAACCGATCGAAAAACATGATCCAATTCTTAGCGAAGATCTCACTCGCTGACTTCTCTCTCAGGCACACGCAGAGCTGCAGCGCACTGCCCCTCCTCCTCCTCCTGCCCCTCCTCCTGCCCTTCCCGCACCGTGTAAACAAATGCTCCGGCAATAGTCTGCTCTAGTGCATGGATCTCTGTGAGCTAACGTTAGCTACCTAGCTATCGTTACTGTTTAAACAAAATTACCCAGTCAACTATTCACTTTTAGTTTAATGCATGAGGCATTGTCTAACGGTATCTAGCCGGCTAGCTACTGATAGCTCCTGATATCAACAAATGCTCCAGCAATAGTCTAGTAGTGCATGATACCTCCGTTAGCTCACTGTTCAAAACGAAATGTCCCATTAAAGTAAATAGTTCACTGAGGCGTTGTCTTAACGTTATCTAGCCGGCTAGCAGTAGCTACAGATAGCTCCTGATATCAATGTCTTATAACATTGATTCCATGCGTATTCGAGCCCCTGGCTTGCATCGCAGTGAGGGAGTAGGGTATATCTGCAGAGCCGCAGCCGCAGATATACCCTGCTGAGGGCATGCTGAATGTGATTTGACCAAAGCAGAGTATACACACAGACAGTGGAGATAGCGAGCATTTTGACTTGTTGCATGGTGGCGATGTCTCGCAGATAATACAACTACAAGTATAATTATATAATATATATATTTTATATAAAAAATAAAATAAAAAAAAGTATATATATAATATATATATATATATTTTTTTTTATAAAAACCAAAAACGATCGGTATCGGCCGATATGGCTCATAGACGATCGGTGATCGGTATCGGTGGCAAAAAACGTGATCGGGGCATCCCTAATTACAGTATAGGCAACAGAGTTCAATGTTTACACAGTATGGGAGAGCCTAGGGCAGTGGTGCCCAACCAGTCGATCGCGATCGACAGGTAGATCGCGGGCTGATTTCATGTAGATCTTGATTAATAAAATTTGATTTTTTTTGCTAAATCAACTCTTCCTCTCCTTGTTAACTACAACAAGCAATGCTGTTTGTTATGTAAGATGAGGTCGGACTCGGCACTGACAGATTTGTGTTCATTATGCTGCTTTTATAAAGCCTCAAATGGCGGCTTACAATATACAATTTTGGCTGGTAGCTCTCGGGCTAGGTGGTAAATAAAAAAAGTAGATCTTGGTTCAAAAAAGGTTGGCCACCCCTGGCCTAGGGTATAGGCAGTGGAGTTCAGAGTTAATTCCTTTTCAGACGAGACTGTTTTGTTTATTATTTTATCTTACTTTATTATTTTTCTTTTCACAGCAAATTATCTTTGTATTCTTTAATTGTTATTTCTTGATAATTTTTATATTGTTTTAAAAATAAACCATTCATTCAAACTGTTTGTGCTCACTGTCCTCACGCTATCCCGCAGCCCGCCAGTGAGACGCCTGTGGGGGAGACGAGAGCGCCCAGTGCTGCACAGCTCCCTGGTCCAGGATGACGCCTTCCACCACCCTGTGTTCTACCGGCTCCAGCAGCTTCCTTTAGATGAGGCCAGACAGTATAGCCACACCAGCTCTCCTCCACGCATGCTTCACCCTGCTGCTCACCTGCCCCAGCAGAGCCCCATCATGGTGGATCTACACGACCAGGTAATGAAGAACGTTTAGTCGTTTACATTTTCATTTAGCTGACTCTTTTATCCAAAGTGACTTACACATTGTCAGCAGGAGGGGTACACCTCTGGAAGCCAAGGGTAAGTAAGTGGTATTGTTGGTCTTGCAGTGTCGAACTTGAGTACTGAACTCTTTGAGTGCATAGTAGTATAGGCATAGTAGGTAATAGTATAGGCAGGGCTGTACACTGCGACGATCTCGTCGCAAATTGCCCCTTAATTTGGCCGTTGCGAGTTGAAAATATTATTTGGGAGCAACGTTGCGAGTTGTGATTTCAACCCTTCATTCGCATTTCACTCCTAAATTAATCCATACAAATTGGATACATTTTTTAAAAACATTAGCCTACAACCAAGGCTGTACAGTGCGACACAATGTCGTGGTGCTATGAAAGAATCTGTCGGCAATGAATGAACTTACTGCGATCACCGATAGCCTGAGTGAAAAAAAAGATTTGCGTGTGGAGTGAATCTGGGTCACGCTATATACTTGGTACTTGTAGTCTATCGTGCGATTAAAGACCATGTCCCTATCTGCGTAGTCTATACATCCAACACCAAATCCCATAATTCCTAGCAAAACGAAACTGAATGTGGCCTCTCTTCCTTTCAATATGGGCTATTGCATCGCCAAAGAAGCACCTCCTTTCAATACATTTAAGACGCAAATTTTGCTCTGCAAGAACAACGGAGTGGATATCAGTCCATCTTATGACAACCACGTCCGATGTGGAGAGATGATAAGATGATGATGATTGACGTGATGATGTGATGATTGATTGACGGGGACACGGACACTTCTAACGTTCAGGTTCAGCCATGCATTAGGTGAGTAGTAGTAGCCCACTATTAGGACGTGAAATACTGTCTACTTAAATTTATAAAATATCAACCTATCTATCTATCTAATAATGAGACAATATGCAAATAAGATAATACTAATAATTGTCACGGTTCCCCTATATGAAATGAAAGTGGCTTGCAACTTTACTGCTGGTAAAATCAGTTTATTTCTCGTTTAGCATAGTATTACATTCCACTTCTATAAACAATCAAAGTCCTACCGTAAGAGCCTCATACTGGTCAATTAAACCTTTTTGATTAGTCTTTCCTTCGAGCTAAGTTGGACTGATTGCTACAAAAACGTCAACAAAGAAAAACCAAGAATCTCCGGCTCTGAGAGAGGATGGACCTCAGGTAGGAAGTATGACGCAGTGTAGTGAAAGCCGGAAACATCCGGAAGCTACCCTGCCGACCACCATTCTCTCAAGCAGGGCCATTACCACCATCGGAACATGGAATGTAAGGACCATGTATGAAGCCGGAAAGACTGCGCAGGTGGCTGCCGAGATGAGGAATTACAATCTTGCCATACTCGGAATCAGTGAATCAAGGTGGATCGGATCCGGCCAGAAGAGGCTCGCCACAGGCGAGATGACACTGTACTCAGGCCATGAAGAGGACAATGCACACCATACCCAGGGAGTGGCCTTGATGCTGTCCAAGGCTGCCCAGAGAGCACTTATTGGATGGGAAGCACATGGTCCTAGGATCATTGCAGCTTCCTTTAGAACTATGAAGGCAAAAATAAACATGAACATTATCCAGTGCTATGCCCCTACAAATGACAGCAATGAAGAGAGAAAAGAAGAATACTACAGCAGACTACAGGACATCATTCAGAAATACCCAGAAAGAGACATCAACATCATAATGGGAGACTTCAATGCCAAGGTAGGAAGTGACAACAGAGGCTACGAGGAGACAATGGGAAAGCAAGGTATAGGAGAGATGAACGACAACGGGGAGAGATTCGCAAACCTATGCGCCACTAACAACCTGGTCATCGGCGGAAGCATTTTCCCCCACAAAAGGATACACAAAGCTACTTGGATCTCACCGGACCTCAACACCGAAAACCAGATAGACCATGTGTGCATCACTAAGAAGTTCAGGAGGTCCCTTCAAGATGTTTGTGTTAGGAGAGGAGCTGATGTTGCCTCAGACCACCACCTCCTGGTTGCCCGGCTGAAGCTGAAATTAAAGAAAAACTGGACGGGAGAGAATAATCGGAGACAAACATTCAACACAGCACTTCTGAGAGACCCAACCAAGTTAGAAGAATACAAACTCACACTTAGGAACAAGTTTCAAGCCCTGCAAGAGTTGATTGAAGAAGAGGAGGAAAACATCGACAAGAAGTGGAAGTCTGTGAAGGAAGCAGTAAGTACAACGTGCAAAGAAGTACTGGGCCCGAAGAAACACAACCACAAGGAGTGGATATCAGCAGAGTCATTGAGGAAGATAGAGGAGAGGAAAGGGAAGAAGGCACTAATCAACAACAGTCGAACAAGAGCCGAAAAGGTCAAAGCACAAAACCAGTACACAGAAGCCACAAAAAGGGTTAAGAAAAGCATCAAGGCAGACAAGAAGGACTATATAGAGAGTCTTGCGGCAGAGGCTGAAGAAGCAGCTAGACATGGAAATTTGAAAGACTTATATAACACCACCAAGAAGCTGTCAGGAAAGTTTAGTAAACCAGAAAGACCAGTTAAGGACAAAGATGGACAGCCAATCATCGGAGAGGAAAGACAAAAGGAAAGATGGGTAGAACATTTTGAGGAACTGCTAAACAGACCAGCACCACAGGACACACCAGACATCCACCAAGCTGACAGGGATCTGCTGATAGACTGCAGCGTGCCAACAAAAGAAGAGATCCGCAAAGCCATCAAGAAGCTGAGGAACGGCAAGACTGCAGGACCCGACGGTATTCCGGCAGAAGCACTGAAGGCCGATATAGAGACGATGGAAGAGATGCTCCATCCTCTCTTCAAGAAGATATGGGAAGAAGAACACATCCCATCAGAATGGAAGGAGGGCTACCTCGTCAAAATACCGAAGAAAGGAGATCTGAGCCAATGTGCAAACTACAGAGGGATCACACTACTCTCCATCCCAGGAAAAGTATTCAACAGGATTTTACTGGACCGGATGAAGGACGCAGTCGACCCACAGCTACGAGACCACCAGGCGGGCTTCCGCAAAAACAGATCCTGCACAGACCAGATTGCAACACTGCGGATAATACTGGAGCAGTCATTAGAGTGGAATTCACCCCTATTCATTAATTTCATTGACTATGAAAAGGCTTTCGACAGCGTAAATAGAGAGACCCTCTGGAAGCTACTCAGACACTACGGAGTGCCAGAGAAGTACAGAAATATCATCAGGAACTCCTATGAGGGGATGACCTGCAGGGTAATTCATGGCGGTCAACCCACCGACGCCTTCCAGATAAAAACTGGAGTGAGACAGGGCTGTTTGTTGTCACCATTTCTGTTCCTGCTGGCAATAGACTGGGTCATGAAGCAATCCACGGCAGAGAAACGAAATGGCATACAATGGACATTATGGACGCAGTTAGAAGACCTCGACTTTGCAGATGACCTGGCCCTTCTCTCTCACACCCAGCAGCAGATGCAGGAAAAGACCAGTACCATCGCTGACAACTCTACTCGGCTTGGGCTTAACATCCACAGAGGGAAGAGCAAGGTCATGAGAATCAACTCTGACAACACATCACCCATCATTCTGGAAGGAGAAGCGTTGGAAGAGGTAGACAACTTCACATACCTGGGCAGCATGGTTAACAAGCAAGGTGGAACAGATGCTGATGTGAGAGCCAGGATTGGCAAGGCCAGAGGAGCCTTTCTCCAACTAAAAAACATCTGGAGCTCAAGAGACATTTCCATCACAACCAAGATCAGGATATTTAACACCAACGTGAAGTCAGTCCTACTCTATGGCGCTGAGACCTGGAGGACCACTGTCACAACAACCAATAAATTACAAGTTTTCCTAAACACCTGTCTGCGCCGAATCCTCCAGATTCGCTGGCCTAACACCATCAGCAATAAAGACCTGTGGCAACGAACACAACAACAGCCAGCAGAGAAAGAGATTCTCCAACGGCGTTGGAGATGGATTGGCCATACACTCCGTAAACCATCCCTGAGCATCACAAGACAATCTCTCAGGTGGAACCCCCAAGGGAAAAGAAAGAGAGGCCGACCACGAAACACCTGGCGCAGAGACTTGGAAGACGATGCCAAGAAGATGGGACACACCTGGGGCCAGCTTGAGAGGTTGGCTCAGGATCGGGATGCTTGGAGAACCCTTGTTGACGGCCTATGCCCCAAACGGGGTAAAAGGCGTAAGTAAGTAAGTAAGTAAGTTGGACTGAACATTTCACTGTCAAAAGCGCAAATGTAAATAAGGTTGCGTCGCAACACTGTTTTCAAAATAAAGGTCACATATACAAATGACTCTCAATTCTTATTAAAAAAAGTCCCGGATATACATAAACATTAATTGGCATAGATCTCTATAAACGGCCCAACACATTGATCACTTTAGGCACACACTGAAACCAGTAACATCACAAATATGAAGCAGGTAATTACCCATACAAATAATAAACCTTTCATGGGGTTATTTACAATAATAATTCATTTGATTTCTAAAGCACTTTTCATGGTGAAACAAATGTATGCAGAGTTTCTTGTCCTCCTGATTAATGCAATGGTGTGTGTGTGTTGTGGTGATCTCATTCAAGGAGCACTACACAAGCGCGCGCACACACATTGTTTTTGTTCTATTAGTGATTTACACACTTTCTCAGTTGGTTCATTATAAAAGATACAAACCTGAAAACAAACGCACTTAAATGTTAAATAAAATGACCACAGTAATGAGGCAGGAGGAACTTTTTTTTTTAATAATGGTAAAATTGTTATTTAAAAATTTGCCCCTAAAAAATATTTAGGGGCAAGTGTGCCCCTAGTGAAAAAGCTTAGCGTACAGCCCTGATAGGCATAATAGATAGTAGATAATAGTATAGACATTAGTATAGTAGGTAGTAGTATATGCATAGTAGATGGTAGTATAGACACATTAGCACAGTAGGTAGTAGTATAGGCATTAGGGGTGTAACGGTACACAAAAACCACGGTTCAGTACGTACCTCGGTTTTGAAGTCACGGTTCGGTACGGGTTTTCGGTACAGTGGGGGAAAGTTCGGCTTTCCATGTTCCACTCAGGGGTGATGTAGTGTGCAGTAACTAATTGTACTTGTAGGGCTGTCAACGAATATTCTATATTGAAATTAATAATCAACTTGTAAAGAAAAGAAAAAATTATAATTATTATATTATATTGTGAAAAAAAACAGCCCCCGGTACACACTGAAACGGTTTGGTTCTGTACGGATACGTGTACCTTTACACCCCTAATAGGCATAGTAGCATAGTAGATAGTAGTATAGACATATTAGCATAGTAGTAGTATGGGCATATTAACATAGTAGGTAGTAGTATGCATATTAACAGTAGATAGTAGTATAGACATATTAACATAGTAGATAGTAGTATAGGCATATTAACATAGTAGATAGTAGTATAGACATTAACACATTGAGTGCCACGCCCCTTCCGGGAAGTGCATAGACTCATGCCACCCATTAACCCCATGTAATCGGTCACCTTGTTTGTAGAGCTAAACCTATATTTTATATTATAGCTATGGATCCAATATCATTGTCAATTGACAGTATGAACCTTCCGTTCAATATGCCATAAAGAAATATTTTTTCCATCGATACGTTCCCGTTTTATACCGTGGTGAATATGAGTGTTATATCGGATTGATCTGGGATAATTCCTGTGAGGCTATTTATAAGGCGCAATGCTAATAACATTAAATTAATTGCCGTTTCGTCCCTACACACGCTACAGTTAAAAATCCAAATGCATATGATCGGTATTATGTTCCATCATGAATGCGTGAAAGGGGGTGGCGGGGGGGGTCGTTTGTGATTAATTGATTTCCAATAACTGCATTTGTTATTACCACAACATACACTGAACTGGGGTATGGCTATGAAATCCTTGCACGATCAAGCTGAAATTGACGTCAAATTGCTCTTACCTTTGGCCGGTTGGATTCCAAAAAGAATTTTCCAATTATTTGATCACCATCTGGTAGATCATAAGTCCATTTGGCACACGCCATAGCGCTATACAGCATAATTAATCCGGCATCCCAAAAAGTATTCCATGTGATCTGGTGAAGCCCTCGCTTCAGGCTAACAGAAAAGTCTGCCCGAGGCGTTGTCAGTGTGACACCAGGGCCCTCATTTATCAACAATGCGTAGAAAGTGTTCTATTTCCGTTCCTACGCACGGAATTTAGAATGTGTGTACACACAGAAAAATTGGGATTTATCACACGTGCGTACACAGGTCCTATGCACACCTGCAAGTACTCTGTGTTGATAAATGCCACTTGTTCTACGCTCCGCGCTCGTGCACGATTTTAAGTATTTGCATATAGAACCGCCCGTAATTAACCATATATACGGTAATGAAACACCCCCATGAAATGTAGAATAATGGACTAAGCGGACTTGAAACTTCACTGAGAGCGAGTCCTCCATGATCAATCTCGCTGTCAGTGAAGTTTCAACAGAGGTCATCTATTCTAATCAACACATTGAAGCTAGAAAGCATTTCGTTGTGACCAATCTTATTTGGAAACATGACACACAAAATAATAGTATTTCACTTTTTATTTTAAACAACATTTAATCGTATGATTATAGATATCTTTAGAGAATAAATAAATCCAATGAAGTTGTCAAGTTCTCAGACAACTCCGCTGAGGAGGAGGGGGCGTGTAGACTATCTTCGGTGCGCCGGGAGCCAAGGATGTTGACTGACTCAGTCCTGCTACGGAACCAGCACATTGACAGAAATAAATGACAAGCTGACCCGACATTAAGCACTGTAATGACTGAAATGAAATCAATTTCAGCAGGCCAACTCTGCGCTCTACAATGCCTATTGTGTGCTCCGTGGTTTTAGTCAGTCATTATGGCTTCAGTGGATAACCCTGATCTGCATTTAAGTGGTGTTTTAATTACAGATACCCCACTAATAACATTACAATTGAATGAAATACAATTAGGCCTGAATGAGTCGTGTTCCTCCCAGCCACCGGCAACGACATTATCAGCTAAAATGCGCATTGCAGATTATCTGTACATTGACAGAGTGGAATCCTGTTCACATTACTGGATTTGTTTATTGATGGAGCTTTGAAAGCTACATGGGTACAGTCTATGTTGGGTAACCTGGCGTAAATTCATCTCTTGGCCTCCTGTTATTGATATATGGATGTTGTATGTAGTTGGGGGTTGGGGAAATTACGACATCCAACACTGCGTTTTGCTCCACGCTCCAATTTGGGTCTCAAATTGTGGTACAAATCAAGGAGAATGTGTCTCGGGTAGCGGACTCTACTTAATATTATTATGTTCTCTCTCTGCAAATAGACTGCCCTATATCTCTGAAAACATCTGAGGGCACACAGCGAGTATTCCTATAATAACGCTATGAACCAGGCTGAATTAATTCGGAAATACCTATTCCAAATGCTATTTAGGGTTTGACAATAATTACACTAATGTCGCTATTTTACAATTAACTATAATGAATTACGGGTCATACCGAACACGTCAAACTAATGCACAAAAGCTTATTTCCGCGTTGCAGTATTCATATTCTACCTCTGGGCGCCAGGTACGCACGGTCTGAGCTGTGCGTAAATATACGCACAAAGTCAAGCACAAGTTCAAATTGATAAGTCCCACACTTTGCTTAGAAATGATCGTACGCACGGGTTACGCACATATCTGTGCGTACGCACCATTGATAAATGAGGGCCCTAGTCTGCAACAGGGGTTACTGCATTCTAAAGACAGCGCCACTACCAGAATCTGGCCGGTACTGCACCTTCGGAGTCCCAATATGCCTTTTCCAGCCAAAATACAGCTCTGTGACATGAAATAGGATATTAATATAAAAAAAAAACAGAAACGAGAATCTTCGTTATCCGGCACTCAACCGCTGGGCCACAGAAACGAGAATTCTCGTGAACGGCAACCAAAGGGTTAACATAGTAGGTAGTAGTATAGGCATATTAACATAGTAGATAGTAGTATAGACATATTAACATAGTAGGTAGTAGTATAGGCATATTAACATAGTAGATGGTAGTATAGACATATTAACTCATTCTGCGCCATCGCTTAAGTGCGCGAGAGGGCGCTAGAACGCCACCGCTTTAATCAATGGGGGGATTGCGAGATTTGTGAGTGCTTAAAATATATCTTAAATTATAGCTATGGGTCTAATACACCCGTCAATTATCAGTGAGTTGCTTCCAGTCAACATTATACCGTTTTGAATATGAGTATAGTTTTGGTGATTCTTAGTAATTCCAGGAAAAGACGCAATAATAGCCCTTTAGTGGAATACACTAAACATGTTGTAATTTTTCGCCTGATTATCGAATCTTCCTGAAATCAACGCTAGATCATCATTATTATCCTTCCTCGTGCAAGAATGAAAAGAGCCCTGGACCGCGGCGCCCCCCCCCCCCCCCCCCCCCCCCACCTCCTGCACCCAACGGCACACAGCCACACACACACACACAGACACACACACACACACACACACAGAGAGACAGCATCGATCGGGGTAGAAATCAGATCAACGATCACATTTATATATAGTGTTCTTACCTTGTATCTGATGTAATGCAAAAGAAATAATCCAATGATCTGATTGCCATTCCAAATACTGCTTGTGGAGGTCCGTATTACGACTGTTACATATGGGCGGGCGGGCGGGGTTACTGTTCCATGCCATCGTTGTATAGAACTACCTCGCCTGAGTATTTAAACCCCGCCCGCACGGCTCGGATCGTCCCAGAAAAGAAACTACACCATTCCAAGGCGTAGGCGGCGGTATTTACCCTTTTGCGAGCTCAGGTCCCAACGATAACATCAGGCTGGATGGATGAAAATGAATGGATATCGCTAATAAAATAAATAACGATTAAAACCCGACTATACTCGTGATTGGCGCTGAACGGTCGGCGAGTTAACACGACTATCATCGGGTCTGGTGTTGAATGAGTTAACATAGTAGGTACTGGTAGTAGTATAATATTAACATGGATAGTAGTATAGACATATTAACATAGTAGGTAGTAGTATATCTAGACTTAAAGCACCTAGAGTTTGTACTGAAATCTGCTTTTAGCTTCTGTGCTCCTGACATGTGGAACATCATACAACAAACTGTAAAACTCAATACTTTTAATTGATTGTACAACTTCTATTATGAATGCACTTATTGTATTGTTTATTGTATTTATCATGTGTTTATTATTATGTCTGTACGCTCAATGACATTAGAAATGAGGGCTTGCCCTCCATGAATTTTCTAGTTGAAATAAAGATTGAATGAATGAATAAATCTGTTCCAGGTGTAAGGATACACATGTTTTTAGGTCATATCAATGTATGGACAGTACTAAAGATGATAATACAATAGAGTGCATGCAGTGTTTCCATTACAATTTATAATGTTACTGTGAAATCTTTTAAATTTACAACACAACTTTTCAAATGCTTCCTGACAGTGAGAATGAATCACACTAAATAAGCTGCTGGCCTATTGACCTATTGTAACATTATGCACTGTTATCATTATACACAAATGATCAGAAATTGTATTTCCAAGCAATAGACAGGGTGGCTACTAGGGATGGACAAAACTCCTTTAACATGATTTTGTTTTGACTTAACCCCTTAATAATCGGTACCGGGCCGAGATTTATTTAGATCAATACAGTCTGTATTAAGTGATGTTGTGTTTCTTTTTCAAATGTAGCCAAGAGTAAAGACCCTAACCCTATCTGTAGGAGCATCATGGTCCTCTATTAATTAGGGCACAGCTGTGTGTTGAAACATGCCAGAAGACTGAGGCCCCGTTTAGACGGAAACGCTAGCAGGTGAATCCGCAAAAATATTTTTACGGATGTGCCTTTCGTTTATACGGAAACGGCGTTTTTACGGGGTGAAACCGCAAAAAAGTGAGACTACCTTCCAGGGTGGAATTCCTAGAAACGCAAAAGCTTTGCGCTTTCGTCTAAACTGTCAAACCGTATAAATCTGTTAAAACGATGACGAAAGGTTTGTCACGGCTCTGGTCGCGCGTACTGCTTACGTCACAGGTAGCAGGTATGCGCCAGTAGCCGAGACGTAAACAAAGCAAGTATGTCTGACTTATATCAACGGAGATCACCTGAAGGCTACATTGGCAGTACTTTTAACCCTTTCACTGCCACACGACAGAAGGTTACCCCTTTACTATCACACAACCGGCTGTCGTGTGGCAGTGAAAGGGTTAAATACACAAGAATCTGTCCCGCGGCGTGAGTGGACCCACTGTCTGTGAGTGACTCTGCTTTGGTGCAATCACATTCCCCATCCACAGTCTGCGAATCAGAGGCAGAGTAGGGCGGGTCTTCACAGCACGTCATGTGACATATGCGCCAATCGTGTGACAGCGGGTCTCCGTCGTTACAGCGTCGTCTGTACGGAGAATTCCACTCCAAAACGCTTGTCTAAACGTAAAATTAAAAGTGAAACCGCAAGATGACTTTTGCGGTTTCTGTTCACAAAACGCTCGTCTAAACGGGGCCTGAGATACAGATGTCCAACCGCTCGCTCGCTCGCTCCACACACACACAGCGCAGATTGAACAAAAGATTGAATGAAAGACTTTGTTTAGAATAAATGTGAGTTTATTTGAACCCCTTTGCTGCGCCTGTTTGTTTTGAAACCTTTTAGTTCAAGTCTGGAGCCTGTTATTGTTTCGTTGTTTGCCCCCATTATTATTTGAAACTTTTACACAAGTCAAAGTGTTGTGAGCGTGTTCAAGACGTATCCTGGCGTATACTATCAAAACAGTCAAAGTGAACAGTGAAATATCGTGTTTATCTCACGGGTCAAACAAACCTCAATGTTATTGCCATAAAATACAACACATTTCTTACCTTTCTGTGAACGTCTAGGAAAAAAACACACGTCTCAATCCAGTGACTTATGACACGGCTATCACCATTATACAAAGGTAACTGTATTTACAATAGATTTCATTGACGGTCTTTGCTGCCCTCTATCGGGCACTGGTGGTACTAAATCGAGATTTAACAGTGCCACCTGGCAGAGGAGACGGAGGCCTTTCAAATGATGACTCACTTGACCCTATAAAGCCATTTATAGGCCTGGCATTCTATATTCTACATTCATATTTCATATTGCATGTGTCTGGATGGAAAAATTCAGTACTGTATCTGCAAAAAAAAAAACTAGATATTTGGTAGTAGCAGCAGGCTAACGTTATTTCCAGGAACAAAAGCATTAATTTAGAAATTTACATTGTTGATGCTTGACATGTCTGAGCTTCCACATTAACGTATGGTTTTCTTTTTACTTAATAGCGAACGTGAGATAATCAAGCGAGCTAGCTGGCTGCTGTCATTGCCAACGGCTAACCGATGGAACTAGTGTATTTCGGGAACAAAAACATTCATTCTGAATGTTACATCACTGATGCATGAAATGGGAGAGCTTAGTGAAACAACATGGCAAACATACAAAATGTTGCTACCATGTAACATCTCCAGTCTCTCTTTCTTCATCTTTATTTTCTGTTCTCCCAGCTGTTAAGACGGTCTAACCTGGCTAGTTAGCGAACTGTACCCAGCATGCCGTTCAGTGGTGTACCAGTTAATAGGGTCCTCTCTCAAACACTACACATTGTGTAGGTGCTGGTAAAACAAGGGGAAATATATTTAATAGATATTTTCTTTATAATTTAACGAATATTTGAAAATCAATGCCCATCCCTTATAACCACACTTATTCTGCATAATGACGTATTATGAATATATCCATAATATTTCATAGATGTAAGTTAACTATGTGTAAAGCGCTACCATGTATTCTTTACAAAGACCTGAAATTGAAATTCACGGAAAATCTTTTAGTGAAATCTGAGGGCCTCATTCTGATGGATCACTCCCTTCCAGATGCACCAGGGATCCGTTCCGATGTCGTACACAGTTACAACGGTGACGACCCACGGATTCCCCCTCCACGCCGGGCAGCCCCTCCCCGGGTGCAACGCTCAGCAGCTGCCAGCATGCTCGGTAATGTTCAGCGGACAGCTCTCTCTGGTCTGCTGCCTTCCTCCTCCTGTGAGTCTGAAAAGGAAGAGCCTGAATGTCACAGTGGCATCCATGTAGCGCATCCATGTAGTGCATCCACCCATACCCACTACCCAGTATTACCCACTACCCTGTACCCGGCCACTACCCAGTACCTAGTACCCATTACACAGTACCTACTACCCAGTACCCACCACCCGCTATCCAGTACCTACTACCCAGTACCGATCACCCACTACCCAGTACCTAGTACCCATTACTCAGTACCTACTACCCAGTACCCACCACCCACTATCCAGTACCCACTACCCAGTACCTACTACCCACTACCCAATACCTACTACCCAGTACCTATTACCCAATACCTATTACCCACCCACCACCCACTATCCAGTACCCACCACCCAGTACTGATCACCCACTACCCAATACCCACTACCCAGTACCTACTACCCGGCCACGCACCACATCACTGTCCATGACTACTAGCTTAACACGCTGCTACTGCTGCTGCTGTTGCTGTTGCTGCTACTGCTGCTGTTGTGTGTAAATGATTAGCGGTTCCTAAGTGATATAAGCACAATGGAATTATTCAGCCTTGTTTAATTAAATAAAATGTTGCCGTCACAAGGGAGCGGCCAAATTAATCTGTCGCAGAGTAGACATAATGATTTATTTTTGTCTTGTTTGTCTTGTTTGTTTTGAAAGTTTGCTAAACGAACGGCGACGTCTGATCCCAAAACATTCAGTCTGAATGTTTGTCAAAGTGGATTAAAATCAACTCTGTCCAAAACGACACTCCTTATTGAAAAACTGTTAAAAATGGACACGGATGGATGCAGACATAATGTGGCCGCTCCCTTTGTTGTCTTCCTTAGAAAGTAGGTGTCAATATGATCTATTATGTAGCTTGATCACTTGATGATTTATAGCCAGGCATTGTTTGTCGATGTCATCGTCTGTGCTTTGGACATAATGTGCTGTAATTCTGTATAACTGGCATTGCTTTGATGTACACATGCTTAAAACAATTTGGCATTTTTGAGCCAAAGAGTGTCCTTTTTGTTTCTTGTTTGGGAAAAAAAGGTTGAACATGACAATTCATTACATTTTAGATATTGACCAAGTGTTTCCCTCGACTACTTTGTGTTGTCATAAGTTGATATGTCTGTCTCTCTCTTTCTCTTTCTCTTTCTCTTTCTCTCTCTCTCTCTCTCTCTCTCTCCACAGCTCATCCAAGCATGTACCATGCAGCATGTACCAGTGTCTTACCAAGCCTTTCCACCCTTGATCTCCAGCGAGCATTTTATACTCCACCCAACGCCCTCTGTCCCCCCCCACCAGCCACCGCACCTTACTCCTCTGAGCCAGTTTGTTCCTTTACCACCTCAGCACCCACGCATGGTGAGTAGCCGCCCAGTACAGGCTGGTACAACTCCGTCCAACACTGACTAGTGACTGCTATCCAAGGAAAACGCCGCCAAGAGTATGCTCTTGATTGCGACACGTTCAAAAGAATCCATTATGACGTCCAGAAGCATTTATGGTGTTTATTGATGGAAACAAAAATAGCAATTGTACAGAAATGATCAAAGAAAAACTAAATTATACTGTGACGTGAGGTGAAGTGATGCCGATGACGACGGTCAACCGAAAACATTGGAGCCCTACTAACCGTCTGTGTTCCTCCTCTCCGGCATGCGAGTGACCAGTGTGCAGTCAAAACAAATAAACAACACAGATTCATATACATTTTGGCTCCTACATTGACAGTTTGAAAAATAATTATTTGACATAACGCTTCACCAACAGGGGACTGTATTAACCTCTTAACACATCCTGCACCATAAACGTTGTACAACGTGTTTCAAGGTCATGCTAATTCTGCCATTCCACGGCGTACGACGTTATTGAGATCACATTTCATTGTTTCGCCATGGTAATCAGAATGCCCTCACGGAGCCTGGTCTGATGCAGTGGGAGCCTGCACAACTCTGCAACGCTTCAATACTGCCGCCTGGTGGATGATCGGCGAGTTACAACCGGAAATGGATCTCTGGTGATCTCGGTGCACCGGGCAAATGCGTCCGGCACTCACATATTGTTGCGGGACTCTAGACACACATCGTGTATATGGATCGCTGCCATAACTCAATAATCGATATGATTTGGCGTTCATTATTATTATACAAACCGGAAATGGATCGAGTAGATCACCGTCAAATAAGTGGGATCTTTTTCCTCCAGTCTCATCGGCGAACGGTAAGAGGATGCTGACGTCATTTTTAGCGTGAGTGTTCATTATTAATAATGCAAACTGCTCTGATCAATATATCACCCATACTACATAAAGCATTTACTGACTATCACAGAATTATAAACGACCCCCCCCCGTTCATCCGCGCATGATCAGTCATAACGTTTAGGATCATGTACAGTTGAAATTTTTTATATAACGTGTATCGGCAACAAACGGCAGTTGATAATCTATATATGCGTTTATGCCTATAACTCACGTTCTAGGAATTACTGCAGAAAACGATAAAAACATATTTATATTCTAGACTGTATTTTCGTATGAATCTATGAATGAAAAAGTATAACGTTCCTACATCCTGAACGATAGATAATCGATGTTGAATGGGCCATAGTAATGTCAATTTAGCAATACAATTTAAAAAGTTATAGCCCTGCAAAGAAGGTGAACATCTCCATAGGCTTAGACTGGTGGCAGTGATCATACATTGATGGATAGAAGCGTGGCAGTTAATGTGTTAAGCCCGAACGGCCCGGTACCGATACGAGATTTATTTCACGTCATAAATAGATTTATACAGTCCGTATTAAGTAATGTTGCGTTTATTTTTCAGATGTAGCCAAGAGTAAAGACCCTGACCCTGTCGAAGTGTATATTCTCAGCACTACGTTTGTTTACTAATGATTTTAAGTGTTATTAGCTAAATAAGAGCTTATAAAAACCTCGGACCGGAAAACTGATTATTTAGACGCGAGAAGTAGAAGCACTCATGAAATCGTTGTAGTCCTAAGTAAGAGGAGACCCAGGGCTTTCGATGGATTTAGAAATTTCATAAAACTACACTACCCAGCTCACACCAGCCGGAAGTCCAACCATTTTTCATGTCAGATTTTCGTGATTATATCTCACAGGTCGAACAAACCTGAGCGTTATTGCCATAAAATACAACGTATATTTTGGCAATATATATTGAACGTCTGTGAACGTCTAGGAAAAAAAACACATCGCAACCCGGTCAAAAATGGCGGAGCTATGGACATTATACAAAAGTAACTGTACTTGCAGTAGATTTCATTAATGGGTCAAAGATGGGGGGGGAAACGAATAATAATTGATATTCTCCTATGGTTCATGACCATTTACTAGTAACAGACACAATATAATGGACCTTGTAGAAGTGGAGCAATCTTCCATTTACTTGGGTATGTATTTTTAGGCACATTTTCTGAAAATATGGCTAGGGCTTAAGAGGTTAAGCATAGCCGCCCCCGTTATATAACTCAGTCCCCCTGATCTACAGAGTGTGACATGTGCGTGAAGAGTCCAACATGTCTTTTTTGGCCGTTAGTTAGGGTTAAGTCCAACGCACACGGCGGGCTATTTTTGCCAGCCGACCGACTTTTTAAGCCAGGCGACGGACAGAATTGTATCGCTTCCATTGTTATGAATGAGACAACCCACATGGCAGGAGATTTTCGAGCGACGACGCGCAGCAACTTCTGTCGCCTGGCTAAATATCACCTCAAACCTATTTTTGGAGGCAACGGCAGGCGACACAGCAAGGACAATGAGGGAATAATACTAATACTATAATTCTACTGGTGTATCATTTGTAATATAAATTAATCTATCAATACATTCATTGATCAATAACCTACGTATTATTACCATGCTACTTATGTTAATTATTAATTAACAGGAACAATTTAAATAAATAACGTTAGTTGGAGAACTTAAGCCGGTTTAGTGGCCGCTTGTCATTAACTAATAAATTGACAATGCGCCACGATGCACCTACTAGATGTTTTATACTCTGTAACAAAAGAAGTTGTGGATGTTGACAGCGTTTATGCCCAGGCTGCAGCTGATGTAGTTTGTCCAAAGAAAATTATGGTTGAGAACAGAACAGTTAGCGTCTTCCGTGAAAAAACATTCTCTCTCAGCTGCATAACAATACTTGTCCAATCGGTGGTAATGAACGTATTGTAGCGATCAGTCATGCAGTAATGTCAGGAAGAATGAGGAGAGGTTGTATTCGTATATGGTGGTTTAATTCCAGCTCAATATGGGTTTTACAGGTTAATACTTCCCTCGTAATGCACAACACAGCTACCTGCAAATACGCTCGCTTCACGACAACCTAACGTCCGGTCCGTCCTCCCATATCTCCCGGGGGGAAACGACACTAAACAGAGCGACACGTATGGTCGGGTGTGGGGTGCTAAGCGATTGTCGTTGAGCGACAGACATTATTTTTTCTTTTAACTGTTGCTTTCAAATTCAAAATCCCCTGTCATAGTAGAGAGAGAAAGCAATATTAGAAGACCTGGTTGTAGATAAAGAGCCTGTGTGAACCACACACAGAGCTAGTTTAAGAACCCATTAATTTCCCCATGCCGAAGAACCCACCCTCTCTAATTTGGGTAGAAAAATGTAGACACACGTGAGAAGTCCATGTCAGCTACTGAATGTTGTAGAACATGTTTGATACTGTGTTAGCCGTAACATGTTGTCACTTGTCACTGACATAACAGCCCTAATGCTGCAACTGCTCCCAGCCAAAGAGGATGCTAGACACTTTGCATTGTGGGATAGATGGGACAGTTTATGATGACTTGAAACATGGGGGCAGCTAGTGTAACGGATCGTAGTTGATCCATGATCCATACGGGTTGCATGTCCGTTACCAGCATACGAGATCCGAGAAGGCAAAAGCAACTCATTCTCCCCAAAGTATTTACACAATTAATCATTTATTAATGAGTAACTGAGAATGAGTCCTGTATTGTTAGCAAATTAATTGAATTGCAGTTTATTTTTACATATTGCAATTAAAAGTGATTTCAGCACAACCCTTGTACTGTACTGTACATACACTCTCTCTCTCTCTCTCTCTCTCTCTCTCTCTCTCTCTCTCTCTCTCTCCCTCTCTCTCTCTCTCCACAGCAGCATTTTCCTAGTGTCTCTCTTCACAGCAGCATTTTCCTAGTGTCTCTCTTCACAGTAGCTTTTTCTTAGTGTGTGTGTCTCCTCAGCCTCTGCAGAAGGTAGAGAATGAAATGAAGTTAGTGGACCTTTTCTTAGTCTCTCTCTCTCTGTCTCTCTGTCTCTCTCTCTCTCTCTCTATCTCTCTCTCTCTGTCCTCAGCCTCTGCAGAGGGTAGAGAATGAAGTGGACCTCAGAGGGGACCAGCACCCACTAGGGACGTTCTCTTACCCTCCCTCTCATCACCCACCAGCGATGCCTCCCTCCCTCTCCCTACAGTACCTTCCACAAGAGTCTCTTCATCAGGAGCTGCCCTTTGGAGTGGTAAGACCACCACTAACAGTCTCTAGTTACAGAGTGGTAAGACCACCACTAACAGTCTCTAGTGACAGAGTGGTAAGACCACCACTAACAGTCTCTAGTGACAGAGTGGTAAGACCACCACTAACAGTCTCTAGTTACAGAGTGGTAAGACCACCACTAACAGTCTCTAGTTACAGAGTGGTAAGACCACCACTAACAGTCTCTAGTAGGGATGTTAACAATTAATCGAAGATCTATTGATTGATCGTTAATGATTTACTCGAACACATGACATTTACTCGATCTACTATCAAACAATGATATGTTACAATGTTGTCGGCCTCTTATTACATTGTAGCCATCAGTAGAATGGTGTATTTTCAAAGCATGTTTCAATTAACAGATAGAGGGCGCAATATAACTATGACAAGGAAGCAACTACCTCTGTCTGGAAAATTCTCATTCTGCAAACCCATTCTGCAATCTGTTAATAAAGTTTTCAATCAATCAATCCCGCACAGTGCAATACTCCAATTCAGCCATTGGCAATTCAGCCATTGGGTGGGTGGCGCTGCTGAGTGGGCCTGTGACGGTCTCGTGACCCAAATTCCTGAGGGGCCTGACAGCGCGGGGGCCTGACGGTGTGGGGACAGAGTGCTGGGCTGACGTTCTGCAGATGGATGCTTCTCAGCGTTACCGGTGCTTGCAAGGTTGCATTGGTGACAGGCAGCTGGACTGCCCTAACGACTGAAAGCTATATGTTACCGTTCGCTTATTGCCTCGTTTGGTCTGTGTTTGTTATGGCTGGACTACGAAAAGGCCTTTACAGTCAAGCTGTTCTGCCAGTCACTGACATTATACATCACAGGGAACTAAAATAACACGTCTGTGTGTTTTAATCATGACTTCTATGTGTCTCATTCTGTCTTTACGTGTCTCATTCTGTCTGGGATGCCCCGATCACGTTTTTTGCCACCGATACCGATCACCGATCGTCTATGAGTCATATCGGCCGATACACTGCCGATACCGATCGTTTTTGGTTTTCTTATAGCAGCTGGCAGTATTATACTGTAGGTCTAACACAGGCATTCTCAAAGTCCGGTCTAAATTATCTAATCTAATCTTAGAAATTAAGTAAAGTGAATAGTACTGGGTGTTAAGCATAACAGTATCTAAGTTAATTTACTTCTGACCTTCTGACCATTATAGTCAAAGTATTTTCCTATGAACTGAAACTTATAAGATCTTCTCAGTGTTCAGTTACACCTATGAAGCACGATAGCTAATTAGCCAACAGCTGCAAAAACAAATGATGTCAATTATGTTATAAGACATTGATATCAGGAGCTATCTGTAGCTACTGCTAGCCGGCTAGATAACGTTAGACAACGCCTCATGTATTAAACTAACGTGAATAGTTGGGTCATTTTGTTTAAACAGTAATGTTAGCTAGGTAGCTAACATTAGCTCACGGAACAACAATAGCTAGTTAGCCAACAACTGCGAAAACAAATGCCAAAATGATGATATCAGACGTTGATATCAGTAGCTAGCCAGCTAGATAACGTTAGACAATGCCTCATGTATTAAACTAAAGTGAATAGTTTACTGGGTCATTTAAGCGATCTGGGTGTCATGAAGAGCGCTATATAAATCCAAGCCATTATTATTATTATTATTTAGTTGAAACAGTAACGTTAGCTAGGTAGCTAACGTTAGCTCACGGAACAATGATGGCTAGTTAGCCAACGCTAGCCAACAACTGCTAAAACGAATGCCAAAATGATGATATCAGACGTTGATATCAGGAGCTATCAGTAGCTAGCCAGCTAGATAACATTAGACAACGCCTCATGCATTAAACTAAAGTGAATAGTTGACTGGGCCATTTTGTTGAATGCTTCAGTTATGTTGAAAGAGGTGCTCATGCACTCGACTCTTGCCGGAGCATTTGTTGACATGGGTCTGTGAGGGGGAGGGGGGTGTGCACTGCAGCAGCAGCAGCTGTGTGTGCCTGAGAGAGAAGACGGCGAGTGAGAACTCCGCTGAGAATTGGATCATGTTTTTCACGCGCGTCATCGATCGTTTTTCACGATCGGTGAAAATAAAGCATTATCGGAATTCACGATCTCATATTTATACTGAATGAGGGGGAGGGGGGTGTGCACTGCAGCAGCAGCAGCTGTGTGTGCCTGAGAGAGAAGACGGCGAGTGAGAACTCCGCTGAGAATTGGATCATGTTTTTCACGCGCGTCATCGATCGGTTTTCACGATCGGTGAAAATAAAGCATTATCGGAATTCACAATCTCATATTTATACTGAATATCGGCCGATGCCGATCGATCGGGGCATCCCGTGTCTCATTCTGTGTGTTTATTGTTGTTTCTTTCAGCCATATCCTCACATGCTGCCCAGGCGAGTGAGTGGACAGAGGTACCGGTTACAGCAGCCTCTGCCCCCTCCCCCTCCCCCTCCATCCTACTACCCAGGCTTCCTCCCTTATTTCCTGTGAGTAACTATGATCACACCATGATTCTGTGGAACACACACAACATCAACACAATTCTCATAATTTTTGCTCTTTACACCACCACACTAGATTTTAAATGAAACAATCAATATGAGCATTAAGTGAAGACATTCAGCTTTAATTTTAGGGTATTTACATGCTAATCGAGTGAACAGTGTAGGAATTACAACAATTCCCCCGTTTTAAGTGACCAAAAGTAATTGGATAGTTTGCTGCTGAGCTGTTCCAGGCCAGGTGTGTGTTATTTCCTCATTATTAAATTTACAAGGAGCAGATAAAAGGTCTAGAGTTCATTTCAAATGCATTTTGAATCTGTTACTGTCAACTCTCAATATGAGGTCCAATGAGCTGTTACTATCGGTGAAGCAAGCCATCATTAGGCTGGAAAATCAAAATAAACCCATCAGAGAGATAGCAAAAACATTAGGTGTAGCCAAATCAACTGTTTGGTACATTCTTAAGAAATAACGCACTGGTGAGCTCAGCAACACCAAAGGACCCGGAAGACCACGGAAAACAACTATGGTGGATGACTTTCCCTGTTGAAGAAAAGACCCTTCACAACAGTTGGTCAGATCAAGAACACTCTCCAGGAGTTATGTGTATCTGTGTCAAAGTCAACAATCAAGAGAAGACATCACCAGAGTGAATACAGAGGTTTCACCACAATATGTAAACCATTGGTGAGCCTTAAATACAGGAAGACCAGATTAGAGTTTGCCAAAAAACCAAAGAGCCAAAATTGTGTCAATGTCCAAATATTTATGGCCATTTAGCTCTTTGCCAAAATATTAAATTCAACGTAATGCATAAGTGCAGTGATGTTGTGCTATGCTGTCTCACTGCACTCTTTTCTACTACTATCCAAAAAACCAAAACAGTAATACTATAGGACAGAATGGACAATCCATTCTCGCTAAAGGGAAAAACGTAGCGTGATGAACCCATTTCTCTCTCTCTCTCTCTCTCTCTCTCTCTCTCTCTGCTTAGGTCAATGCTTCCGGTCCCTCCAACAGCGGTGGGCCCAGCCATCAGCCTCGACGTGGATGATGTAGAGATGGAGAACTATGAGGTGAATATGCCGGTTCGCCACAGTGAGCACACCTGTCTGAACAAGGGTGTTGTCACATGTGTATATATATATTTGTGTTAGATATGGAGCTCAGCTTACACTGACTTCTCTCTCGTTGTGCAGGCATTATTAAACCTGGCTGAGAGGTTGGGTGAAGCGAAACCACGTGGACTCACTAAAGCCGATATAGAGCAACTTCCGTCCTATAGGTTCAACTCAGAGAATCATCTATCTGAGCAAACGCTGTAAGCCTCTCTGCTTTATGCAATGCCCGTTTACATTCAGTCCATATGGGACTAAACATCCAACATTGTCTCTTGCATCCTGTAACCTCCTATTCTTCTCTGCAGGTGTGTTGTGTGCTTTAGTGATTTTGAGTGTAGGCAGCTACTTCGGGTATTACCCTGTAACCACGAATTCCACGCCAAGTGTGTGGATAAATGGTTAAAGGTGAGTCACCTTACATCCACTGTTCCATCGCCTGTAATCGGGGTTCCCGCAGGGCCTCAACAAGTCTTAAAAAGGTCTTAAATATGTGTTGGATTAGGAAGTTACTTTTATGTTGCGATCACTTCTCTGTATCATGTTTAAATGTGTTTGGGAAATGTCTGGGCTGCAAAGTAAGCAGTAAGGTAAGACTATGTCTCCCTCCCCCCCCAACAATTCATATGGAATTACTTCTTTCATAGTCATTTTCTTTGATACTTCTTTTGTCAGTATAGCCATGAAATATGTATTAGATTCTATTCAAAGTGGTCTTAAAAAGTCTTAAATTGAACTTGTTGACACCTGCAGGAACCCTATGTAATAGTTCTCACTACTACTTCTTCAAGACCTTCATTACTTTATTATGTTTATTAAGTTCTTAACACTCAAACCCGGTTCCCTCTCGACTTCCAGACCAATCGCACTTGTCCAATATGCCGCGCGGACGCGTCGGATGTCCACCGGGAGGCGCAGTGAGTGCTCGGGTGGAAGAAGCTGCGCACGCCAGTCTGTCCCGAATGCTGGGGACACCTGACATATGTCGTCCAGTAGATATAGCTCACCCAACCCCCACCACTCCTAGTCCCACCTCAATAATAAGCTCCATGTCCGGAGCCTGTTGTACCTCTGCTGTGCTTCACTGTCCAGAGTCTCATGATACCCACTGCCCACTGCAGCCTATAGCCAGAGTTCTGGGTTTGCCAGCCACTCCGATCTCTGCCCCCGTGTCGCAGATTCCAAAGATTTTACCTACAATGCATTGTGTTGCTGCTTTTGTTTACACGGTTTATTTTATCTCTTAAGTGGTTTTGATTGTGGTTTTCATGACTAGTGGGAGACCTGCATTGGGAGAGGATGGAGGGAGATGTGGGCCTAGAGCGGCAATAGGCTTGGACACCTTGTGCAATTAGCATAAATAGGAATAATAGGAACACTTCAACATGGGTATTGCAAACAAAGGCCATTGCCTGCGTTCGGAGGCGACACCTGGCCATCATAGATGCATGTTTGTGTAGGTGTTGGGCAAAGTGACTTGTTAATAATGTATGTTTGCAATAATGTATTGATGATTTCAACAGTTCTACCCCCTTTTTTCTTTTTAGATTTACAAATGCTATTGTGAAAGTATGACTTGCTGTGGTTCTAAAGTACCAATTCTCTTAAGCCTGGGGTTGTGCACTGCACACGATGGAACATGCACCCGTGAGGGGCGTGTCCTAGTCCTACCCTTCATACTCCACACAGATCGCCGTGGGTTAACGGAGGAAGAGATGAGGTGACGAGACGTCTTTGAGGAGGGCGCTTTGCTTGGCGGAGTAAGAGTGGAGGGAACCGCTTCTTCTCATGGTCGCCCGGCGTAACTGCACAAGTGATACGTCCGTCCTCCGCATCAGCGTTTGTCCCTCTGGCAAGTGTGTGTGTGCATATTTGTGTGTATGTGTCCTGTTGACAGAGCTGATGCATTGTGTAACCACTGGATACAGGGCAGCATGCTGGGATTTGCATGGACTGTTGATTCAGACTAGCAATATTTTAATCAAGCATTTGCCACCAAATCTCTCAAATACAAGAAAAAGGAACCGAAAAGAAGCAAACTTAAAAGGACTGCTTGCTTATTCAGAGAGAAGCGCCAAGAGGGAAGCATAGCATGTAATTCCACCTTGACCTTTTCCTCATCCCAAAAGGCCACGCTGATGACCGAACGTTGTGGAGGTCTGTGCGGAAAGCAATATGTGCAATGAGTGGCGAGTTTGAATGAGCGTTTTCTTCCCGTTTTTTTGGAAGACCAGGCTTTTATTTCTTTGTTTGTGAGCCAAATATCCAATATACAGAATATAGCCTACTCTTCAAGATTTCAGATCTGCCTTTTCACAACCTTGACAAGCACAAACCTATTATTACTAATCTAAAAAAAAAAAAAAACTCCTGTAATTTCCACTTGTTTTAAACGTATACTGTTAAAAAAGAAAAGAAAAAGGGGTTTATTTATTATCAGTTTAACAGATTGAAGGAAACACTAACATTGTGTCCGGTATGTGTTCAGAATCCGGCAACTTGGCTCGGGTCACGGTCTCTGTCCGTGGCCACGGTGTTGTAAGATATACATGGTAGCTTAGCTTCAGTGTGAATGGTTTTAGATAAAACTTCTTTGTTTTGAAGACAGAAGAATGTTGAAACCCTTGTAGAAGTCACTGGTCATAACTCCCGCTTAATGCCCAGCCAACGTATTTCACGCTGATCAGGAAGGGGTTGACAATGCTGTGACTCTGGAGAGGTCGGCAGTGTAGAAACTGCTCCGACTTCTAGCTCCCTACTCCTGTTCACACTTTCTAGCGGGAGATATTAGGGCAAAAAAAAAAGAGACATTAAAAATTAAACGTTCTACGGTTGCCCCGGTGAGCACTGGTAGGCAGTCGTTACCCTTATGATTGCTTTCTTGTGTAAAGGGATCTTTGCCATGTTTTTTAGTGAATGTGAGTCTTTTGACGTGTGCCACCTTCAAGAAAAAAAAGCCATTTTAATAAGTTAAAACCCACAGCTTTGAGAATTAACCTACATGTACATATCTACTCGCTGGCATATATTGTGAGTTTGAAGAAGAGAAGAAAAAAAAACACTCAGGGCCTCATAAGAAATAAAGGAAAACAGTCCATTTGTAACGGAGACGCCATGAAAGGGGTATATTTGAATTTTCTTGGTAGTTTTCCTCAGACCATAAATAATTTTAATATAATCAATTCTGATATTGTTTTTTGTCGGGATTAGTAGATATATCATTTAAAGACAGGCATGCAAGAAGAAAAAAATTAAGACCAATAGACGTGATGAATATTGACATAAGAGGTGATGTATACACTGCAACTCATTACAAGTGTATTCATACCTGTTAAACTTTTGTTGTGATCCCATTTTAACTGTGCCATGGTGCACGCTATCCTACCTAAATCACTTCAAAAACTACTTCAAAAAGGTGTTTGCATGATTTTAAAAAACTAAATAAAATAAAATGGAAAAAAAAATAAAGTAAACAAGCGTGTATCTAGGAATCTGGTGGGGGGTGGCTATTTACCGGTGCACAATATGCATGCTTGTCGACCAGATCCCAACTGATCTTTAGCTCTAGTTGGCTTTGGGCTCTGGAAGTTTGGATTAATGCTCAGCTGATAACTGCCATGCATTGTACTGCACACATTTGTAATAGAACCGAATGACTACAAGATTTTATTGCGCTAAGTTCATTTTATAAGCGGAAGAGAAGAAGAAAAACAGGAGGAAAAAAGAGGGGGGGAATAATCAGAATTCTTGAATACATTGTGTTAATGTTATTTGCCCTAAAGACTGAAAATTACACTCCCGAAACTACTGTAGTTATCAAAAAGCCATAGTGGAAAGAAAGGTGCTAGATGTTCTGCTTTAGGTATGATACTGTCACTCGCGTGAATGCAATAGTTTGTCATGGATCTCATGTATTCTTAAAGCATGTTATACTAATACCCCTAAACATCGTCAGTGAAAATCAATATAGTTTTAAGGAAATAAAAAATATATATCGTCATACTTAGTTCAGTGTAGTAATGTACCTGCCTCTTGCTCATAGTGTATCAATATCTTAAATGTATTATTCACATCTAGATACCTTATCTCACTGAAAGTGTAGCACCATCATTTTGGGAGGTAAGTATTTAATTGACAATATCCAACTAACCTATTAAAATAAAAAATAAAAAGATGACCCCCCATTATGGCCTAAATTATTACAGATTTTACGACAACTGAAAAGTCTTGTAGTCTTTCTGTTTGACAGTTATTGAATAATCTCACAGCTTGTGTGGTGCAAAGATGTGTTCCAATAAGCAGCTAAAACGTATTTAGGACTTGTGATTTATTGATTGCTCTGTAGATGCCATTTATTGTTTACCAATGATTTTTGCTGTGGTGGGATATTGGTTTGTTTACTGTTCTTACTCCCCCTGGCGTCTAGGGCCCCTCCCCTGAACACCAGACCACCCACCCGCCAGCAGAGACAGGGGCATGTGTTCTGTGTTCGGCAGATATTTTGCTTTGATACTTTGCACATTTACAGTTACCTCATTTTTGCCATGTTTGTATTTGGGGGGGAAAAGAAGACTACTAATATATATTATATATAGGAAATGGTTCTTATTAATGTTATAATTTTTCATTCCATTGGAATCATTTTGTTTGTAGCATTTAACAACTAGTTATAGTGTATTATATATACATTGTATACGGTTTGAAATTTTTAAGATTTGTACTTTTTTTAAATGAAAGTTGCTAGTTCTGCTTTACCGAGTAGTGCAATCATATTTTTTTTTATTGTTGTGGCTGATTTGAGAGGGTTGTTCACTAATAAATGTATGATGTATACCAATATCACATTTGGCTTATGTCTTACTTGTCATTAATTAAACACAGGCTCACTCTGGTTGTAGGGCTGTCCTCATCTAATTGACTTAATCAACAGATTTGTAAAATTGTTTCCCACACGCAATCATGCAGAGGGACTCCTGTAAATTGTGTGCTTACCAAAGCTGTGCATGACTTGGAATGGGAAAACACAGGATTCATCAACAAAATCAACCAAGACTAGGAGGGCAGCCCTATATTCCAGTGACACCCCATTCCAACCACCATCTCATTTAGTCACAGCCCTCAAGAGCCCTGGTCACAATAAAAGGTTGGTTGACTGATAAGGTCAGACACAACAGGTTTACGATATCTTATAGCCACACTTCAATGTTTGGAAGAAATGCAATCGGGTACTCTGAACTGATGCTTATATATACCCCCAGGAGATTTAATACAAGTACTATACATTCTCAATGAACTGACGTCACTTTTAAAATGTTTAATTTATAGTTGGAAAATTACATCTTTACATGACCAGCCCATTCAGATGTTAGACAGGCAAAATAGGCATCTATGAAGAACCACAGGCACACTATGGGCAGACTGGTACTACACTAGAGACGAAGCCACATAGAAAAGCTGTGGCCTCTTTTCAATATCCTTTTTAAACTTGTATGAACTTCAGGCAGTCCCCAACTCTACCCACCAACCCACATTTGGTCATTTCATGACAATTACATAGTCAATATGATTGCATTAAAAAACAAAAACAATAAATGTTAAGTGTGTTTCATGTTTGTTTCATGTTTGTTCTTAAATATCTAACCTATGTACAGGGCATGGCTCATTTCTTTTTAACAGGGTTCCCACGTTTTCTAAATGTCCAAATCCCCCCTCAACCTACTCCCTTAAGCATTACACTTGTACTCTCCATGATGAACAAACGGCACTGACGAACCCAACTTGTAACCACTCATCTTGCTTCTGTGTCCAGAGAGCACATGTGCAAACTCCAGGCAAAACAAGGGTGTGGAATTCAGGGAAAGAAAAACACAAAAATCAAATTTCCATTCATATATTAAAAAAAGAGTTGAGCAGGCGTTCATACTATAGGAAGAATCCATACACGTCCATCCTTGTGTCCTACATGAGACGTGAGTACCGTGCAACACACCTCCCTCGCCTAGTCACTAGCTGTGAGTGAATATGGAATATGATGATCGTGGCTGGTTTAGCACACAGATTAAGCTCGTTTCAGTAAATTAATGGTCAACCCAATGCTGAATCGCCACTACACAATATTATCAATGAATACACTCTCCAGACGGGTGGATAATGGGAGTTAATCGTTTTGTGATACAGCGATGCAGGGGAAGGAAAGACAACTGGCCTCAAGGACAAAAAAGAAAATGTAGCTACAGCTAATGGGATACAGAGAATCCTTCAGCCGATACAAAGATGATGAGTTGAAGAAAGGACTTGAGACCGGTGGTATTTATTTGATAAAAGTCAAGACTTTCCAGGTTATTGGGAACCCTGTAAACAACCAAATCTGGACCTGCTGCGGGGCGTTGACACAATGGTGTTCTCTCAATGATATCCCTTGTGCGCGATGGCTGTTCAACAGAAGAAGGGCGAGTGGGTGGGAGGAGAGTGGAGAGAAATACATCTTCCATGTAGAGGAGGCGTGTTACGCATTAATCGTCTGTGAGGTCCTGAACAAAAAGGACTTCGGATCGGCTAAGTCCCGCCTCTTTCAGTGTTGGTGGGTTGGGCTGCACCTCGGTCGGAAGGCAGGGCAAGACTTTGCGGGGGAAGTTTGTAACTATCTGGAACTTCTCCGGGGTTTCTTTCAAAGAGAAGAGGAAGTCGTATATAACCTGGAGGAGAGACAAGGACATTAAGTGGTTGTGTTGATACAGGTTTCACTTTAGTAAAACGACAAGCTACGAGGCAAACAGCAAAACGTGGTGGTCTGGATGGTTTGTGGTGGTCTGGGTGGTTTGTGGTGGTTAGTTGTGGTAGTCTGGGTGATTAGTTGTGGTAGTGTGGGTGGTTAGTTGTGGTAGTCTGGGTTAGGCTTGGGCGGTATGACGGTATACCAGGATATTTCAAAATCCCGCCGGTATGATTCTCAATACCGTGACGTCACAGACTCAGTGTAATAGAAGGAAACCCATTTGTGATTTGGCGCACAGAGTTGATTGTAGTGCACAGCACGCGCCAGCAGAGGGCAGGGCAGTCCGTCTTTCCCTCTCTCAGTCAGAGCTCAGCAGAGCAGGATGACGCAATGCGCGTATTCCTTTGGGTCTGCATGAGTGGACTCTGGGACACGTTGTTTAGGTACCGGTAAGTTATGTTATGGTTAAGCGATTGGAAGATGAACGTATGAGATATGAATGCTGGTAGTTATGTTTGGTAAAGCGTTCCAGTTCGACTGTGTGCGTATTGGCTTCGCGATTCACTACATTGGTTTAACGGCTTAAGCTGGGTTTTGATCATCACATAATCAATGCAGAATGCATTTTGTGCGTCTGTATGTGTAGTTGTGTACTACTGTCGTGAGTTTGTGAGTCATATTGCTCTAATTTCAGCCTCCGTTATACGTTATTTGTTCCGTATGACTCGTTTCATATCGGTGTGTCTCGACTGTGCGCGCTGATTTGTTTACATCGGCAACACGGGTCGCTAAGGAGGTTGAAGAAAGTGCACTTTTAGGTTGAAAGAACGGCCCCAATGTCAACGTGTTTCAATATAAGCGTTATGTATGGTGATAACGAGTATATTGTCAACTTAGCTCCGCTCCCCCCTCCCCCCGCTGATGAAAATAAAAGTCATGGGTGCTCCAGTAGCACACCATGTTACCGCGCTGCGTCGCGGGACTCCGTGCTGCGTCACGGATCTGGTTGACTCCGAGTTCGATTCCCGGACTCGCCGTCATTTGCCGAATGTCTCCCCCTGCTCTCTCTCCCATTTCACCCTACAACTGTCGGTCATGCTTGACCAGAAAAGCGATAAACGCTAAAAAATAAAGTTTTAAAAAAGAAAATAAAAGTCATACATGTCAGCATGGTATGACGGTATGAAAAAAAATTATACCGCCCAAGCCTAGTCTGGGTGGTTAGTTGTGGTGGTCTGGGTGGTTAGTGGTGGTCTGGGTGGTTAGTGGTCTGGAAGGCTCACCGTCAGAGACTGTCCGAACAAGAAGCGTCTCTCTACTCGGGTGTCGTTAGGCAGCTTGAACACTATTTTGACACTTTCTGGGTCGTCTGCAGGAGGCTCCACAGGAAGACACTCTGACTTCCTCTCCTTCTCCTCCTCCAACGTCTGCAGCCACAGGAAGCACAAACATATTATTTATTATATTATTAATTAATTAACACTATCAGTGCCGACCTTGTTTACCCCGTTGAATGCCATCATCCACTTCAATGTTAGCGTTAATTAAATTATGGCTATGTGTCTAATCTGCCCATCGCTTATCAATGACTTGTTTGCAGTCAATTTTTTTTTTTTTTTTTTTACTAATCGGTTCATATCCTTTTTATAGCATTTCGAAAAGCTATCGTTCTATCGAAAATGTTCGGAAAATTGAGAGATTCCCCCCATAAACGCCATTTATTGGAATATTCTCGAATACACTAGACACGTTGTCATTTGTCGGCCTATTTATGAATAGTTTTCAAATAAACGCTAGATTATCGATAGTATATGTGTACTTATGCACGCTATAGAGGCGGGCTGAAAAATCTATTCTCTCGTTTCCTCAAGATCACACACACACACACGCTGTTATCTCAGTGAATACAGCTCCGATTACCCCAAGACTGGTAACATAGACTCCTTACCTTAGATCAGATGTTCTCCAAAAAGATTATTCCAATTCCTGATCGCCATTCCAAATATCGATCGCGTTTATTGATTGATTATTGGCTGCTGTAAATATATATTCCAGGCTGCTTTCCGTCTCGCGATCAGATCCCTCATCAGATCCATCGCCAGCATAATGGAGCCAGTTGGCTCCACCTCTACAGATCCCACAGGGATCCAGCAGTATAATCGACTGACCTGCAGTTACACAGGAAAAAACCGCCCCCTATCGTCTATCCCTATCTGAGCTCCTACAGGGGCTGCTGTACCAACAGAGACTCGGTTGATGAAATATGAATTCAGATCGCTATTAAAAAATAAAAACGGCATTTCTCGTCGTCGGCACTCAACGGGGGGTCTGATAAAACGAGAATATTCGTCTTCGGCATTCAAAGTGTTAATGAAGTTTATTTAAAACAATAAAATAAAAAAACAGAGTTTTTTTTTGCTGTGGAATTTTTTATTTTTTTATTAAGCAAGATAAAATAATTAATCTTTCCATTTATTACAAGTTTAGAAAGAACCCCACACTATGTCAGCATGATATCATTCCTAACATCAAATCTTGGTCGTGTGTAGATGAGTAAATATGAGGAGCAGGGTTCATATACTTTTCTTCATCAAATTCCATGACTTTTCCATGATATATATAGTGTGATTTCCATGTGAGATGACCAAGCTGTGTTAATGTAAAAGAAAACTGCTTCTTTGAATGTCCCAGGTCTTGTTTTGTGAAGAAGATACCACCATGACTAGACCAGGCTTGCCAAGTGTGTTATCAATACTTATAAACAGAAAGTGTCTGCGCGGACAGCAGAGATATTTTTAGGTCTGTGCAGCAGAGTTGCAGTACAGAGTAGCTTAAGTTTAACTTTCACTTTGAGAGTAGGTTTAACTTCATGTGAAGGAGGGATAGAAGGCTCTAGAGGTGACAAGACAGGTTACACAACGATGGCGGAGGATTTGGCAATATTTTGGATTAAACCCCACAGCAGCTTCACTTGAGGAGCTCAGAGGACCAGTCCGGACCAGTCCAGACCAGCAACAGTATGTTTGCGCTAAATAAGGCTACAGCTACATTGATCCGTCAATGAACGGATAGAAAAATTATGGAAGGTATTACTGTCTGTTGGTTTATTTTTTAATTAGAACCTAATGTCAACTTGTCTGTCCAATAGGAGTGTAACGATGCAACCTCACAACGATTCGATTACGATTCTTCAGGCAACGATTCAATGCATCATGAAATCTCTTCATTTGACCACGATTCGATTATTCATTTTCTATCAGTTAATTCCCCAAGAAATGTTGAATACACAAATGTGGCTGGGGGAACTGATTCACTCAGCATGAATAGACTATAGGTCAATAAAAAAAAACACAAAAAAAAACATTGATTCTAACATTCAAATCGATGCATCGAATCGAACACATTAGAATTAGGGATGCACGATAATTATCGGGCTGATATCAGCAATTATGACGTCATCCCGATAAAATTATTGATAGCTCTTGTACACTTGATTCAACAACAAAGCAGTCGAAAGCCGAAAACGGTCGAAAATGTGGTTAGTTGGAGTTTGGATTTTTATTTTTACAACCGAGGTAGGTAGATTACATTTTTAGAGACTAAATTACCGAAAAAAGGTACCGTTGGGTACCGGTATCGATTCACAGGTACCGGTACCGTATCGGTTCAAATGTGAACGGTACCCATCCCTACTGACAAAGCACAATACCGGTTGGTTTTTAGTTCACTCATTGTTCAGGGAAACACATTGTTAACACTTTGGGTGCCGGGAAACGCTTAAACACATCATTCCCGGCCATGCTCAAGTTGCCGAAGACGCTTTACAGCGTCTTTAATATCAATATTTCAAAAATCTGGGATCGGATTCATATGTCCCCTCCGCTGGCCTGAGATCCACCAGGAGGACCCACTAAGCTCTCTGGCGGTTCAGGAGCGCCATCTGGTGGCCGATCGGCGCAATCGCTTAACAGGAAGTGCCATAGAGGTTGTGCTGGACGGCCGTATTACTTCCGGGCACTCGCTATAGGTCCCGGCATTCTAGCTCGTCACAATACACAGCGATCGATTGCCAATAACTCGATAAACAACATGATTTGGACGTATATACCATTATACAAGCTGGAGATGGACCGGGTAAATCTACATCCCATAATGATAAAATTTCTACTCTACGATGATCGCCCAACGGCGCGCGGAGACTGGGGTGAGTTTTAGCGTGTAAAGTTACCGTCTTCGATACTAACTGCTAGGGGTGGACGGTATAAACGGTATACGGTATAAACGGTATGAATTTGCTCTACGGTATGGATTTTGAGTATACCGTGTAACCGGTAGTGCAGCTCTAAAATAGCAATGACGTCATGTAACCACAGCGCGACTATTTCACTGGCATTTGCCCCTAAAAATAGATAGAATTAGTCATAGATAATAGATATGTGCGAACTGGAAAAAGTTATTTAGGAGGCTTCGCGCAGTGGGCGTGCCAGCCCCTACCGCACGCATGTAAACACGGGTCTAGTAGTCTAGTGGGACGGGACACGGGAGCTGTCGGCGTCTCCCTGAGCTAACGTTAGCTTAGCTACCGTTACAAAATGACCCAGTCAACTATTCACTTTTAGTTTAATACATGATGGGGCATTGTCTAACCGAACGGTATCTAGTCGGCCAGCTACCGATAGCTCCTGACATCAACAAACGCCCCACAAAGTCTAGTACTAGAGACGTGTATGCTACCTGTTAGCTCACGTTAACACAAGTTAGTTCACCGTTCAAAACGAAATGTCCCATTGAACTAAATAATTCACTGAGGCGTTGTATTAACGTTATATATGCAGTAGCTACAGATAGCTCATGATATCAATGTCTTATAACACTGATTCGATGCGTATTCGAGCTGAGGGCTTGCTAACGTTATAATACCAATACAATAGGGTCCAGGTGCAGCGCCGGAGAATCCTGGCCGTAGCTCTGCTCGAGGCTACTCGAGTATAGGTCCAGGTGCAGCTCCGGAGAATTCTGGCCGTAGCTGGAGGCTACTAGAGTACACACAGACAGTGGAGCTTGTTGCGTGGTGGCGATGTCTCGCAGATAATACCAGTACAAGTCTAATTATATAATATATATATTTTATAAAAAAAAAAAAATTATATAAAATAAAAAAAATTTTTTTATCAAAAACGATGATACCGTGATATATACCGTTACCGTCTATGCTTCAAATTATACCGTGATATAAATTTTAGACCATACCGTCCACCCCTACTAACTGCTATTATCAACATTTGACCCACATTAGATGATTGGTATAACGCTGCCCACGGAATTATAAACGCCCCCTAGCCCATCCGGTCAACATCAGATGACGTGTAGTAACTTCTAGAAGTACGTCTAGTTGGAATTTTTTATATCGCGCTGATTGCCATAAAACTGTATTGCATCATCAATATAATGTATTTGGGGCTATAGATCACGTTCTGGAGAAAGCTGCAGAAAGAGATGAAAACATACTTATACATTAGACCATACTTTACTATGAATATGTGAATGAAAAAGTTTAACGTTGCTACACAATGAACAATACATATAGGACTTTGAATGGGCCCTAATAATGGCAATGTAGCAATAGAATTTAAAAAGTTATAGACCTGCAAAGAAGGGGACTTTCTCTATAGATAAAACGATAACTATCGCGATAAATTATTTCCTCGAAATAAACATGAAACGTGGTCACAAAGTTTCGATATATCGATTTTCCAAGCTTGGATATGAGCACACGCACTAACAACCAATCAGTGAAGGAGATGGCCGACAGCGGAAGGAGACGTAGAGCTCAAGTAGCAAACGAGGCTGGCTAGGATAATTAGCTTGCACGGCGCTATTTTATAGTTTACCTGCCGAGTTGGTGTGTGTTTTGAATTCTGAGGGTAACCGTTATAGTAGTGTGGGGTATACGGTGGACGTCGTTGCAATGTATTGGGGCGGAACAGAGTATTTTATGGTCATATTTAGTACATCGTCATGGAATACACCGCTTGGAAACGAGGCTGGCTAGGATAATTAGCTTGCACAGCGCTATTTTACAGTTTACCTGCCGAGTTGGTGTGTGTTTTGAATTCTGAGGGTAACTGTTATAGTAGTGTGGGGTATACGGTGGACGTCGTTGCAATGTATTGGGGCGGAACAGAGTATTTTATGGTCATATTTAGTACATTGTCATGGAATACACCGCTTGGAAACGAGGCTGGCTAGGATAATTAGCTTGCACGGCGCTATTTTACAGTTTACCTGCCGAGTTGGTGTGTGTTTTGAATTCTGAGGGTAACCGTTATAGTAGTGTGGGGTATACGGTGGACGTCGTTGCAATGTATTGGGGCGGAACAGAGTTTTAGAGTCATATTTAGTACATTGTCATGAGATACTCCGCTTGCTCTGGCTAACTGCTAACGTGCGCGGACTGATGACGACATCAACTCGACTCTCGAGACATTCGCAGCAGCAAAACAAGTCTATTAATAGCCCGTCCATCGGCGCCGGGCATAAGAAGTTAATTAAACTTGACAGACATTATATCGACGATAATTATCGATATCGAGTTATATGAAAATAATTTTATAATTTTATCGCGATAACGTTTTTGGCCATATCGCCCCTGCCCTAAATGTACCTGACATTCCCAAAACCTTTTGAACACATATCATCGTCCATTCACTTTTCCAGGCTTGGAAAAAGTATTATTCAAGGACTATTCCAGGTTTTCCACAGCCATATGGACCGTGGAGAGAAACGTGTCTCACCCTCTGTCTCCTCTCCTCGGCCAATACGCCCTGCAGGACCTTCTCCTCCTCCTGCCTCTTCAGATCTTGCTCCTCTCTCTTCTTGCGGTCTTTCTCCTGGTCAGCATGGAGGGAGGCCAGATAGGCCTCATCCTGCTGCTGCCTCAACACCTGCGTCTGGTTTCTCTCCTCCCTGGAACAAAAGCACAAGACAGTTAAGGCGAGACACCCCAGGTGAATAGGCAAATATACTTTTTTTTTGTTGATTTTGAGATTGTTATATTTTGCCTCCTAAACATGTCTTCTATGAAACTAGTGACAATAAAACGTCATCAACACACATTTAGTTGGTTTATTTTACTTAATTTTGCCTTATTGCATCGATAAATGTGCACATATTTAATGGAGAAGTGCCTCATTTGCATATATGAACATAAAATTCAGAAAACTAGCAATATATTTTTGTATGTATGTACATAACAAACTGGGAAAGTTTCATAGTGATGTCTATTCAAATATGTTTTGCCTATTAGGGGGTACTACACTGTACTAGGGATGGGTACCTTTCACATTTGAACCAATACCGGTACCTGTGAATCGATACCGGTACCCAACGGTACCTTTTTTCGGTACTTTAGTCTCAAGAAATTTAATTTACCTACCTCAGTCGTAAAAAAAAAATCCAAACTTCAAATAACTACAATTTCGACAGTTTTCGGCTCGTCATTGCTCGGACTGCTTTGTTGTTGAATCAAGTCAAATCCTAGGTAAGCATATATTGTGCGTGTGAACGTTGACATGAAAAGTATATAAAAAAATAAATAAAAAAATCGGTTTCTCACTTGATTCGATACTCTGTAGTACCGACGTGTTTCGGTTCGGTACCTCAAAAGTAGGGCTGGGCGATATGGAAAAAATTCATATCGCGATAACGATATGATAATTTTATTTTATTTCTCGATATCGATAATTATCGAATTGTTATAAGTATAAAAAAAATAAAAATAAAAATTTAATTTTAACAACAGATGTATGTTTATTTTGCAGCAATTCTTTGTCATTGCCGCCATCTTTAGTGTTACATCCCCTCACACTCCAGTTCTCAGGCTGTAGCTGGTTTAAAAGCTAAAGTAAACCGGCTTCTCTGCTGGCTGTGGCTCCAGAGGAGTTGAACAGTTCTGGCTCTGCTAGTTTATTTTCGATCTTTTGGCGCTTTTTTGGTGGACAAACCACCGCACATGTGCACTGTGTACTGTATATTTGAATACCGTTATGTCACAAATGTATCAGTACTAAATACCTATATGTCCCTATGCCATAAATGTCATGTATGTTGTGTATGTCATAAATGTCTATATGAATTGAAAATGGGGGACCCTGATGGAAACAAGACAAACGTCTTTCTCAGGTCTGCATCCCCTTAACAATTGTATGTATTGAGCCGTACTGTATTGTACCCATTCTGCAATCTGTTAAATAAAGTTTTCATTCATTCATTCATTCACTCGTGACTGGAGTCTAGTTCTGCTAGCACACATAGCCTACTGTGTACAGACGGTTTCAAAATGTATTTTAAATTAGAAAGCAAACAAAATAAATGGACAAGAGAAAAAGAAATCTGAATTTGGTCAGTATTGTCATTTGGACAAGCAAAGCCATTACTTTAAGTTGCAGGCAAGAAAGACAAGTCTGTCCACTGTCTCTGGTTTTAAAACTGCCCTGTTGCAGGTAAAAAAAAAAGAAAAAAAAAAAAAAAAAAAAAAAAGATTTTTTTTTTTTTTTTTCCGATATTCGATATCGATTATTCAAATATATCGCGATATTTATCGTTATCGTTATATCGCCCAGCCCTACTCAAAAGTACCGAATTCGGTACCCATCCCTACACTGTACTACACTGTTTGTAGCCTGTGTGTAGTTCTGTTCAGTTCAATAACATTATTGCCGTATTCAGTTATCAGGCATGTGTTTAGGTTGTCAATTACTAATGGTTTGATTAGGTGTTGTGTTTGTAAATAGCTGTTTCAAAAAAAATGTATGGCATTTTACAATACAGAACTATGAAGTTTTCCCAAAAATGAGTTTTAATGAGTTTTTCCTCATACTCTGAGCCAGAAATCTCCACTTCAGTAGCACTCACATACACCAAACCTTCCAGTTCTATTCAAATCTATGTTATGAAGGTATTTACAGAAGGGTTTGTTGATATCGCATTCATACCCTGATTTAAATCACATTTTATTCCTAAAAACATGGCGAAATATGGAATTTTACCATAAAAATTGACTGAATGAAGTATTTTCTGATTTATGGAGTGATAAAGAGATATCAAAAAACCCCTCTGTAATAACCATTGGCTCTAATATGTCAACAAAATGAAACTATAATTTTGAAAATGGCTTTATCCAATGTTCAGATTCCTGTCCTGGAATTATATGCAAATTAGTGCATATTTAAGTAGACCATGCCTCATTTGCATATTTAAACATACAATTTCAGAAAACTTGTAATACAAAAAAGTCTCGTCTTAACACTTTGAGTGCCGGGACACGTCTTTTCACGTCTTTGCTGGCCATGCTAAAGTTGCCGGGGGACGCTGTACAGCGTCCTTATATCAATATTTCAAAAATCTGCGATCGGATTCATAATGTCCCTCCGCTGGCCTGAGATCCACCAGCAGGACCCACTGAGCTCTCTGGCGGTTCAGGAGCGCCATCTGGTGGCCGATCGGCGCAATCGCCAAAACAGGATGTTGAATAGAGGTTGTCATGACGACCGTAGTACTTCCGGGCGCTCGCTATGGTTCATGTGACTCTGGCTCGTCATGCTACACGGTGATCGATTGCCAATAACTCGATAAACAACATGATTTGGACGTATATACCATTATACAAGCTGGAGATGGACCGGGTAAAAATATATCCCATAATGATAAAATTTCTACTCGACGATGATCGCCCAACGGCGCGCGGAGACTGGGGTGAGTTTCAGCGTGTAACGTTACCTTCTTCGATAATAACTGATATTATCAACATTTGACCCACATTAGATGATTGGTATAACGCTGCCCACGGAATTATAAACGCCCCCTCGCCCATCCGGTCAACATCAGATGACGTGTAGTAACTTCTAGAAGTACGTCTAGTTGGAATTTTTTATATCGCGCTGATTGCCATCAAACTGTATTTCATCATCAATATAATGCATTTGGGGCTATATATCACGTTCTGGAGAAAGCTGCAGAAAGAGATGAAAACATACTTATACATTAGACCATACTTTACTATGAATATGTGAATGAAAAAGTTTAACGTTGCTACACAATGAACAATACATATAGGACTTTGAATGGGCCCTAATAATGGCAATGTAGCAATAGAATTTAAAAAGTTATAGCCCTGCAAAGAAGGGGACTTTCTCCATAGACAAATAGCGCTGGCAATCTATGGTATATCATTAATTTAACCTTAGGCAACCAAAGTGTTAATATAAGTAATCAACTGGGGAAGTTTCATTGTGATATCTATTAGTTAAATTTTTTACCCTAGTCACCTGTAGTGTCTCGCCTTAAGGCCTGAATATACTTCCCGTGTCCGCAGATGCGCGTTGGTACACGTGACGTAATTTTCGTCAACGCTCTTGTCTGCGCGGATGTCACATCCGTGTCCGTGTGCAAGCCAGATTTTTTAACCGTGCGGTTACCTCCGTGAATATGCGCGCAGACTGTGCATGTGCCCAGCTGTCATAACAAAAGCACTCGATGCGACACTTCCGGACACCAAACACGGACTATAATCAGAGCCTCATGCGCAGCGTGTCTGCACGTGTGCGACGTGTCAGTTTTCGAGTATGTTGGGGCCTTTAGGTTGCTGCACTGGTTTCACACCCCTTCTCTGACAAAGCCCCAGCTGCTTGAGTGATGGCTGGCCTGTTCACCTGGTTCTTACCAAACTTGCTGTGTAGCATCTGGGTACCAACCAGGGTACAAAATAAGTACACGACCCAGCGCCATTGGCTTGTAGATTTATTGTTTGGCGATTAGAATTTAAGGTCTGCCCGCCACCTGGCGGCTAACAAAATACACTGCATCTACGTAATGGGTCGGCTGTGCTCGGCGTCAATATGATGCGGCGGTGTGTGTGTGTGTGTGTCACATGTCCGTTCTAATGTTTACAAACAATGAACCTTTAAATGTAAATGAGATGCGCTCTGCTCACGAGGTCAAGTTTGTAAAATGAGACGCACATGAGGTCTTACATCACCTGTTCTTTAGCCTACAAGAAAACCCTGCAATCGCGTTTTTGATTGTGCTCTGATATTTTACTATTTCGCATTTGATTTGACCAAATATGTGGAGGCATATTCCCTGCAACAGGTTCAAAGATAACTTCACATTTATTGGCAATTCGTTTCCTTATATCGCTTCCTCCAGGGTTCCAACTTGTGTTGACAAAATGCAACCCTGCTCAGCTACGGAGAATCAGCGCTCTCTCTCTAGACTAGAAAGGTGCACTCTTTGTTCACTGGGATCCCAAAGTGCTACCCTACATGGTTAAAACAGTTAAAAAAATGTAAATAAAATTGTTATTAGTAAAAAATTAAATAAAATACAGAATAAAAAGATAAAAATAGAACATAGTTTAACTGACAATTTAAAAACAAGCGCAATAAAATTAAAAAGCTAACAGTCGAAGGCCTTTTTGAACAGGTAGGTTTTCAGGCCTGCTTTCTCTCTCTATCCATCCATCCATCCATCCATCCATCCATCCATCCATCTATCTACCTCTCTCTCTCTCTCTCTCTGTTCAATGATTTAAAGTGGCCAAACGTTACAATATAAAAATACTAATTGGATTTTTGGCTGGTAAAAAATCTGCCCGGCTGGTAGTTTTTAAAATCTACCGGTAAGTCAAAAAGTTAAGTTTGTTCCCTGGTACCAACATCTTTAAATATGTCATTTAGATCAGTGTTTCTCAACTGGTGGGTCGCAGGGCCATTTTGAGTGGGTCGCGGATGTGCGTGTATATATATTAAAAAAAAAATTATACTTTTTTCTCATTTATAATTTTTCTTTTGCACTACCTATCTTTGTGAAAGTGGCTTCTCAGCTCTGGTCCAGCTGAAGACAAAGCGGAGGAACAGATTGGACATTGAGCATGACCTCAGAGTTGCTTTGTCTACCATCACCCCAGACTTTGAGACTCTTGTCAGGAGCAAACAACATCCCCAGTTATCCCATTAGTTCCCTGGGATGTTAAGCTAAGAAGTCTGCTAAGAAGGATATATTATTTATTATTATTATTATTATTGTATTTCACTGTGTTTTTAGCCTTTAGTTGCACTTTTGTTGCAACCCGAGTTATCCCATTAGTTCCCCCAAACTTAGGTATGTTATGTGAAGCTAAGAAATCTGC
This sequence comes from Notolepis coatsorum, assembly GCF_963971535.1. Classification (NCBI taxonomy): domain Eukaryota; kingdom Metazoa; phylum Chordata; class Actinopteri; order Aulopiformes; family Paralepididae; genus Notolepis; species Notolepis coatsorum. Next base: position 81,181,301 of record NC_140180.1, on the reverse strand, counting down.
TAAGCATAATATTTATTATTATTTTATTTCATTGGGTTTTTAGCCCTACTTGCACTTTTGTTGCAACCCCAGTTATCCCATTAGTTCCCCCAAATGTAGGTCTGTTATGTTAAGCTAAGAAATCTGCTAAGAAGCATATATTATTTATTATTTTATTTCATTGCGTTTTTAGCAATAGTTGCACTTTTGTTGCACTTTTTTGTGTTTACTTCATGTTTTTGAAAGATTGCGTATTACTGCAAATAATATATTTTTTTAACATAAATCATAGTGGTTAAAAATGTTGGGTCGCGACTTAATGACTAAGGAAAAAGTTGGGTCCCGAGGCTAGAGCAGTTGAGAACCACTGATTTAGATCATTGATAGGCCAAACCACATGACCATCCAATTTAACTTGCGAATGCATTGTCCGATTTGCACCAACGTTGACACATATAGCAGGAAGACCTGTGAAGTGTTGAGTAATTTGGCCTCATGGTGGCGCTATTCCCACAAAATAAATGATAACTGCAGCCGGGTAGCGCAGCGGACTAAGCATCCGTCTATCACCGCAGAGACACTGGTATCGAATCCGGCTGTCAGCGGTGCCTCCGGCTTGGCCGGTCGTCATACTGACACAATTGGCAGTGTCAGCAAGTGGGAAGCCGGCGGGGGGTATCCTGGTCGTTGTAAACAGCGACTCCTACAGGTCGGTCAGGGCGCCTGCACAGCAAGGGAAGGAACTGGTGACGGTAGTGTGATCCTCCCACGCGTTACACTTCACCAATGAGAGTCCGCGCTGTCAGGTGAAAAGAGGCTGCTGGCTGTCTCCTATGTATCGGAGGAAGCATCTGATAGACTTCAGGGCTCCCTAGACCGGCAAGTAGGGGGCAAATGCACGCAACGACCAGGAAGGGGAGGGGGGAATTGGCATAACGACTAAATTGGGATGGGAGAAAGTTAAAAAAAATATATACAAAAATAAATGATAACATAACAGCTTGCCCGATCACGACGATATTAGAAATGTATTGTTACTATGTGATATCCTAGCGTTGTGAGACGTAAAACAGCATATGACTGGTTCTTTATGCAATTGGTCTCTGAACTATAAAACAGGGCTCCTGCCAATTTCAACAAGTTAAATTTAAGACTTTGAGACCTAAACCTAACATTCTTAAGACCGTTTCAAGACCCTGCGGGAACCTTGTGTGAAGTGAAGCAACGCGCCGAGTTCCCATACCTTTCAAGGCGTTCTGACATTAGATATGTTTGGTTGGCCTCCATGATGAAGGTAAGTTGGTTGATGAGATCCTCTGGCTGGATGAGGCCCTCCAGCCTGCCAACCACGGTCATCTTACGGTCCTTCAGCATGATCATGGCCAGGAAGGGATAGGTGTTCTCCCGCAGCGCCTGGGACACTGAAACCAACCCACAAAAGACCAATTCAACGCGTCAAGCAGGTCCTGGTGCTCCTCACATCACAGAGTGCACAGATGAATTATGATGAGTTTGACCTAATCCATCCACTGTTGCATTATGGGGATGTCCCTTTCACTCGCCGGGTATATATCTACACACATTTTGACAAATAAAGGCCGGTCTGAATTAATTATTTCTGCCGTTACCACAGGTGCAGTTGTTTTTCTTTTCAACATAATTTGCAAACATAAGCAAAACTTGGGAAATGCAGCAGCAAGACATGTCTCCATTCTTTCTCCCTCTCCCAGGCAATTTAGATTGACGCACAACTTAGTAGTCTCTCAACACAATACAAATCCATCTACCAGCCATCTGCACAACACAGGCTACACACAGAGATCATCCATGATGTAACACTGGTCCTCATCACAACAATGCTCACTAGTACATAATTTGAATTAACTCCAAAAATACAGCATGCCTGCATGACAACTGTAATTTACTCGCCATTAGTAGCAACACTTGTGAAACTTCATAAGAACAACGTTGCACTATTCCTCTCAACTGCTCTCTCGGTGTGTGAGGTTGGTGCAAGCAGAGACATTTATTACCAGAGTTTGGCCTGGTTGGAAAGCCTCTGAAACTCTAGAACGTTTTGACTTGCTGTCCCAACTCTGGTAATACATTTGAGATTAGAGTATCCATTGCACAAGTACAGAGTACAATGAAATTAAGTTGGAATCGATGCAGAGTGCCAGGGGGGCAATAGTAGTGCATTGCAGTATAACATGTGAATATGTGGAGTATATATGAGAAAGCTACAGAGTAAATAAGCTAAGCTAATGTATGTACAGTATTATTATATACGGTGGTATAAGTATGAATACACTATGGCAATAAACCAGTCTAGCCAGTGTTTTACATATTATGAGCAGGTATAGCTTTATATATAGTGTGTACAGTGTTATTATACAGTGTTATATGAATAAACTATAGGTAGTATAATGAAGGTAGGTATGAGTACAGTGTAAGACAGATGTAGGCAGTAGATACGTGGGGAATTGAGACTTTCATTAGTTGATCTCTCACTCTCTCTCTTAGCGTTCAGCCACATATACTTCGAGAAGAGTTGTGTAAATACAATCCATTTATAAATCATAAACAGCATATGTTCCAGTAGTGTTGTATAGCAGTGAGAACTACCTCTGTAGCCCTCCGGCCTGCTGGTGGAGCACGCCCAGAAAAGCATTCTTGTGTTGAGGAAGTTTATGACCTCTTCTGTACATAACGTGGAACTAGACAAAGAAAGAGAACTTTTAACAACAGAGTACCACGTTTTCATTTATGCATGCAATCATTTTCCACTGTAATAGCGCATTTTAACTATGCATGTCTCACACACACGTGGACCAGAGACCACTCGGAGACCCATTTAAGTAATAAAAACTCTAATCAGGCCAATGTGGAAGACTGACAGACATATTGGAGATGTCCAGCTGGCTCAATCAGGTAGCTATAAAATATTACACAGCCTTAAAATGGAAATACACTTATTTGCCAGCTAGGCTGCTCCCCACTACCTCCAGTAAGTTAAACCACCTTCATTTCACTATATGTCTTGTGATGAATAAACCTCTTGAATCTTAAATTTAAGACCTTTATTGTCACAGATGTATTACATTTAACGCCAATTCTTCTCTTCCGAGTAAATATGTATGTTGTCCGTTCAAAATGATCAAGAAGGCATAATTACAGCAACTGGTTGATTTAAATAACATTCGTCTAAATATGTTTATTAACCTCTTGAGCCCTAGCCCTATTTTAAAAAAATCCGCCAAAAAATACATACCTAAGTAAATGGAAGATTGCTCCACTTCTACAAGGTCCATTTGCATGTTCTTGGTTCTAGGGACATCTATGGACCTCAGGGAAAGTATTCCCAGTGTCAGAAATATTGTGTCTATTACTAGGCTTGCTTAAATTGTGATGAAACAAAGGAGAATATGAATTATGATTTGACTTTGACAGTGAATAACACCATGCTAAAAATGACCAGACATAAAAAAGCTTGTTCAGTACCTTCTTGAGATCACGTGTACAACAAATCGAAGGAAATGAATAAAGGGAAGATGATTAAACAGAAGGTTTTGTAGATACAGTACTGAATTCTGCCATCCGGATTCATGCAATTTGAAATATTATTATAGAATAGCAGGCCTATAAATGACCTTATTATAGCGATGTTGCGACGTTTTTGGATCGTTTGATCTTTTTACTTTGATCCCTGCTCTACAGACTTGCTGGGAGCGATCTGCATCATTTTGGCACATCCCCACACACTAGAACTGCAATGCTGATCGACTATCACCAGGTGGCAGTATCGTCCGTGTCTGAACTGCAATGGCTTGGGGTTGATACACTTTAATTTCTCCTTGGTTAGTGGCCCTCCTCCTGCTGGAACAGAAATTCACATTGCTTGCCTCGAAATTCCGTTGCCCAAGCGTATTTGACCATATACACTGGTAATCGCGATGGCGATGCGATCACTTGGAATTATTCTTCTTGGAATACCTTCTGGCTAAGGTAAGGTACATTCTATGTCTATTTTACCGAATCTGAAAAGTTTTCTAACGATCACAGTTCTGCGTTTCACCGGACGAAAAACATGGTCGGCAAACACGACAGAGTTTTGAGTTAAAACTTGATGATTTTGTGAAGGTACATACATGTCATATACCTTTGATTTGGGAGTATTTGGGGTTTTGGAGAGTATAACACGTTTATCTCACAATCTATGAAAAAAGACTGGATTATCTTGGAAATGCGATGTTTAGTATGTAATAAACTACAAACTACAGCGTGTGGAAACAAACTTATTCCCATCTTGCACTACAAGTAATGTTTGTCAAAATGAGCCACACCACCACACAGCTATAATACAGAACACACACAGCTTCGCAAACATAGTGAAACGACAGCGGAAAAACTACTATAAAGCTGGCATTCTAGGGGTAAAGATAAGCAATACACGTGGCACTAAAAGTGTTAATAACACTTTAACCTATTGGTAAACAAACATATTGCTGAAAATTAGGGATGCACCGAATATTCGGCCACCGAAACATATCGGCCGAAAATGGTTAAAAAAGGCCCTTTCGGCTTTCGGCTTAGGACCGAAAAATATCACAGAATGTCAAAGTACAGGGTTACGTTCGTAACCTAACGTGTTGTTGTGATGACGTAATCAAAACGCTTTTCATTAGACACAGACCAGCTCGGACCTTCAATTTAATTGAATTGACACAAGCCGCTAAGCTAACTAAGTTAGCCGCCTAGCTCAAAACTCAAACCTAATTTTGTCCGGTAAGAAAAGAGATATTATTATCTACTGGCCTAGATCTTTATGCAGTTTTAAAGCACCTTGGCTTTGTTCTGAATGCACTTTGTTGTAGTTATCCTACAGAGAAAAGAAAATGCACTCGACTTTAATGCACATTTTGTTGTATGCAAAGAGACATTTTTTTAATTGTACAATCATTCAGCAGTCAGTCTGGAATTAATGTATGCATTCAAAAGTGCTGAATAAACATTTTATGGACCCATAGTGATTATTAATATTATTTAAGTTACGTTTTGCATAATCATGTCTTTTGCCATAATCAGGTAGCTGAACAACATTGGTAAAAAAGAAATACATTATATATATTTATATTAATCATATTCGGCATTCTGCCAACTTTTTCCTATTTTCGGTATTCGGTTTCAGCCAAGAATTTCCCATTTGGTGCATCCCTATGAAAATATACACTATGACTGCTGTTGTGACATGGTTAGGATGTTTACTCTTGGATACATTTGGGGGGGAAAAACACAACATTATGTCATACAGTCTAGACAGATTGATTTATGACGTGATGTTATCTGCGGACCGCACGGGTGGAAGAAGTTAAGACTATGTAATGTTTTTTGTCAATTTAAGACATTAAAAAAAAATTAGACCCATGGCCTCCCTGCAGTCATTAAGCTACGCTAGCATGTACTTCTCTCTGGGGCTACTGGGCACACTCAGATCAAACTGATGATCTTCTTGTCCTTCTCTGGGGAAGATGGCAAATAAGTGTATTTTCCGAAATGTTGGGAGTGTTCCTTATTGTGATATTTCAGACATGCAATGACTCACAAATATTTTTAACAAAGGGTAATAACTAATAATGCATACTTCCAATATATCTCATTAACCAAAACAAAGATATTTTTAAATAATGTATCCATGTATTTTTTTATGGATTGAAGAAACTACCAGTTTGTAACAAATCACATATACTTAGAAAATGGGTGGTGTATCCCTCAAGCGTCACTTAACAAATGCACAGTAGTTGTTAGGACGGGACATTCAGATATTCAAACTACATACCGGCAGAACACGTCTGTGTCTTGGTGGTCCTCTCCGTGAAGGTACACTAATAAGTACCGGAGCTCGCGCTTGGCATCATTCAGTGCCTACATGTTGCAGGGCAAACAAAATCAACATCAAGCAACAGATGACGACATGATTTACACTCATCCACCGGCTGAATTAATCTCAAACATGAAAACAATTCTATTCGCAGGGATGCCACTGCGCTCAGACCTGCCAGTGCATTACTCGGATACTACAGATACATGCATCCATCTTCTGGAACTGGTCGCACTCAAGTCATATAAGTTCGAACACATTAGACATTACAGTCCATGAACAGAATAGTGACCAATTTACTTTCAGAATGCAAGCGACAGGTGTTTTATGCAAGATTTAAGAGGCTAACTACTAGGTATATTCGAAAGATACATATTGGTTTAATTTGTATTCTATTATCCTATCGTGCTAGCCGATAAAGGAGCCCATATTTTCAGCATAGTCAAGTCAAGTCAAGTCAAGTCAAGAGTTTTAATTGTCACGGCATACAAGTATACAATGAAATGCGGGTGGTCTTGCCCGCAACGATGTGCAATACAGTGGTACAACATATAATAGAATCCAATAAAAAAACAACATTGTGCAATAAACAGGTAACAGGTAACATGGTGTGACATCTCGGTATCTGTACATAGTTATTTACAGAGCATATAGGACATGTCATAGTCACACCTTGTCCGCTTCATTCTTTCATATCTCCCCTTTACAGGAACGTAACACACAAGAATGGCTGGGAAGAAATATGCAGTGAAACGAAAATATGAAGACGAACACCAGACATCTTTTCCTGAGTGAGAGAGCCCATTTCTTTGTCGACCGTAATGGTGAGGCATTCTGTCTGATATGCCAGACGACATCGGGACATTTCAAAGCTTCAAATCTCTAGTGCCACTTCACCACAACACATGCCAACATTGACAAGGACCAAAAGATAATGACCTTCAACCAGCACAAGTTAAATAACTTGACGATTCAGACACAGAAACAGACCAAGCAGGCAGAGACGGCGACACTTGCCTCTTATCAAGTGGCATGGAACATTGCTTGTGCTAAAAAGCCATACAACGAAGGAGAGTTTGTGAAGAAATGCATCACTGAGGTTAAGGGTGGACGGTATAAACGGTATACGGTATAAACGGTATGAATTGGCTCTACGGTATGGATTTTGACTATACCGTGTAACCGGTAGGGCAGCTCTAAAATAGCAATGACGTCATGTAACCACAGCGCGACTATTTCACTCACATTTGCCCCTAAAAATAGATAGAATTAGTCATAGATAATAGATATGTGCGAACTGGAAAAAGTTATTTAGGAGGCTTCACGCAGTGGGCGTGCCAGCCCCTACCGCACGCATGTAAACACGGGTCTAGTAGTCTAGTGGGAGGACGGCGGCGTCTCCCTGAGCTAACGTTAGCTTAGCTACCGTTACAAAATGACCCAGTCAACTATTCACTTTTAGTTTAATACATTATGAGGCATTGTCTAACCGAACGGTATCTAGTCGGCCAGCTACCGATAGCTCCCGACATCAACAAACGCTCCACAAAGTCTAGTAGAGAGTAGACGTGTATGCTACCTGTTAGCAGAAAATAAGCACTCGTTCACTCAGTGGAAATTTCTAGCTCAATGCGAGGTCTGCTGCTGCTGGCTAATAATACGGTCAATATACATGGGGAGATCTTTGACAAGGCAACACACATGTCATCCTCAAGGCTCAACTTGGCCCTATATTTTGTTTTCAGAGCCGTCATGGATGAAAAGCCAGCTTCACACAGATATGTGGTGCTGAATGGTATCAACACCTTAACTGCTGCATCATGAGATACTTGGTACTCGGCACCACACTCTGACACTAGCTCTCCAGGTGGTATCAGATGAGATTTCAATTAGTTCTTCCAAGAGTTTGGATGGAGATGTGTCAGGAAGCTTTGTCTCAATGTTGTCTGTAAAGTATTTTTTTTTTATCCAGAGTAACTTGGTGATCCTTTTCTGTGTTTTATTAACACCAAGTTTCATAATGATTTTCAGATTTTGAGAAATGGTCAAACTTATCCAAATATGGTATTTTCATGGAAAACAGTGCAGCTGCAACAGATTGCACTTTAGTGATAATTTTCTGTAATCCAAAAAGAATTATAAAAAAAATGATCTCAAGGCACCCCTGTTGAGAACCGCTGATCTGGACAGACTCAACCTGGGCCTGCAGGGGAAGTTAAAGATGCTGCCTGACCTGGTGCAAAGTGTGTTTGCGTTTGTCAGCAAACTCAAGCCGTTTAAGGTGCAACTTTAAGAGGTGCAAGTGTAAGCCCAAGACAAATTTCCCAGCTGATGGGACAATAAAGTGACTCTTGAACGCACTTCTCCTCTCTGTAAAAAGCATGTGAACATGCTGCATCAGCCTCGCTGAGACAGCAGACAGCCCAATATGCAACACAGATGGAAAAACTCCAGGGAGAGTTGTGACCAGATTCCAGGACCTACAGCTGAAAAGGCCACAGATTTACGCTCCTCGTCGATCCTTTCGGTGCGGAGACAGACTGTTTAAAAGCCCCGCTTGTCACAGATGAAGCAGCGTCGGAGATGGAGATGATCGAACCGTCGAAGGATGACAGACTGAAGTGCGTTCTGAAGGATGGAACTATTGAGTTTTGGAAAGCAGTGCCAATGGAAAAACATCCCCAAACAGACTGCACTCAAGCTACTCTCAATGTTCACATATGTTTGAGCCTGTGTTTTCTACCCTGAAACTCATGAAATCCAAGCACAGATCTCTTTTGACTGACACGCATGTGAAGGAACTGCATCGAGTGGCCACAACGGAATACAAGCCAAATCTGAAGAGGATTGTGGCAAGCAAGGAGTACCAGAAGTCCCACTGAGGAGAAAAGCACTTGTCACATACGGTTACTGTGCTGTAGGCTATTGTAAATTGTAATATTTTCATGTGTGTGAGAGTGAGAGACAGACAGACGTGGGTAGAGTGAGTGAGTGAATGAATGAGTGCTAGCCTTGACAAGAAATAACAAACTGCCCCGTCTCCCATCTGCTCTCCGCTCAGTCCAGCCAAGCCTATTTTTTTTTTAAGTTTGCATTTTTGTACCACATTGTCTGCATTTTTACTTCGTTGTACTTTAGTTTGTATATTATTGTATATTTGTATAGTGTTGGGACTTTATTCCTCTTTTACTTACTTTATTTTTTACTGTATGAAGCACATTCTCAGAGGCTCATACAGAACCAAGCATTTCACTGTAATGTACATGTACTTTTATACGTGACAAATAAAAGCAAACTTGAAACTTCTTATTTTAGACGGAGTGCCTTGGGATTTTAACCCTGTGAGTCCCAAATAAAAAAGCAACTTCAGAGGCCAGGATCTATAAACACATGTACTATCAAATAGCATTGTGAGGCTGAACAACAGGACCCATTGACTATGTAAATGTGCTGAAGAAATCTAATAAACATTTACAGACTTTTGGTCTCACAGGGTACTTATGAAGGGTGCCGTGACTGAAAAAAAGGTTGAGAAACGCTGGTATATATGGTGTGGCTCTTTGTGGTACCACAGTAATTTTTGTGGCTCTTAGTCTGACTGGTTGGCCACCCCTGCTCTAGAACCTTCTCTCTCCTTCACGTTAAGTTCAAACTAAGTGAAACCTAAGAATAGCTGCTGTCCGCAATGTTGTCTGATTTACACACTTGATAACACGTTTAGCACCCTTTGTTACGCTAAAACAGTAAAGGAAATAGGGAAAAAAGCAAGGCTCATGACGTATTTAGAAAGAACAGAAGGGAGCGGAGAATGTGTGGCATGTGTGCATGTTTGTATGTGCGCTGCCCGCACTCCGTGTCGGAGCCACTCCGAAGAATATGTGGTGTGTGCAAATGTGTTCAGTACTGCATAGCCAGGGGTGATTATAAACTTACTTCCAAGATATTATAATGTGATTTAGTACTACATATTGTACGACAGCATGGCAGAGACAAGAGATAGGCATTATGTCAGGGTGTACCATTTCCCCACTAGCATTCACAATGGAAGTAATTATTAGAGCCTCAGAATGGGTGGTAAGTGGGGAGACAGCAGGGCGGGCTGCACCTCCCACCAGGGCTCCAGACTAACTTTTTTCACCACCGTCCCAGAACCGTCCCGAAATACAATTTGAACCGTCCCAAAGTGAATGTAACCGTCCCAAAAATCAAATGTCGTTTCTTTACTTTGGTTTTGTCGTCTATAGTTGTTATTGCCATAAGAAACACCATTCAGAGAAGGGGAGAATAAATTGATTTAGTCAAAAGGCTCCCAGGTGGAAAGATTTCACAAGAATAATTATGATTAAAAATAAATAAATATATATATAAAAAAAAGTGTTTAACAAGGTGCTAGTATAGGGATATTTGGTCACGGTGCTGTTATAGTCAACCAATTGGAGCCATGTTGATTATTCCTTCCATAGGAATATATATTTAAATGTAATTTATTTCGTTTTAGTTTTTTTTGTTATTACAAATGTGTGCGTTTATGGTTGAAAATGTTAGAGATAAATAAAGATCAAATCAAATCTAACTGAATAAGTTATCGCTCTTCTAACAAGAAAGAAAAACGTAGTTTAGCTTTAAACTATATAATGTCATTGCGTCCAGAGATTCCACCTTTGATAACTAAAGTAATGACACTTGACTAGTAATGAAACATGTCCCTTAGATCGCGCTGTCCTCCTGGTCGATATTGATAACTGCTGCTAAAATAAAATAAAATAAGTCCTGAGTCGAGACTCTGTGCTGCTTCCAACGAATCCCAATAGTATGCAACTGCAGAGCCGCAGAGCCAGGGGCGCTTTCAGGTCCGGTCACAGGCCCGCTCAACAGCGCCCCCCACCCAACGGGTGAATTGCCAATGGCTGAATTGGAGTATTGCCCGCTGCAGCCGTCGTTATCAGAACGCTACACACATAATGTTTACAGCAAACTGTAGTTGATCACCAGGTATGTTTTATTAACGTAGAATAATTCATTCATATATATATGCGCGCACTGACAGTCGGCTAATTGACATTTCATGTGAAAAAAATTAAATCCTCTCGTCCCGTTTGCGTCCCAAAAAAGATTTCTGTTCGTCCCAAATCAATATTTGATCGTCCCCGGGACGACGGGACATCGTTAGTCTCGAGCCCTGCCTCCCACAATTAGGGCTTACATGAATGACATGCCATTAGTGACGGTGCCTTGTGCAAAAAAAGTTACTCAAGTGAAATGATAATCTCAAGTGGGCTAGGATGAATCAATGTTTTATTTTTAATTTTTTTTAAGTAACATTGTATGTTACTATTGCACTTTACTGTTACATTTGTACTCTGGGCACTCATTTATCAACAATGCTTAGAAAGTGTTCTATTTTCGTTCCTACGCACAGAATTTAGAATGTCTCTACGCACAGAAAAATCGCGATGTATCAAACGTGCGTGCACAGGTCCTACACACACTCCGTGTTGATAAATACCATTTGTTCTTAACGGCTATGCTCGTGCACGATTATCCATATATGGTCATGAAACACCCCCATGGGATGTGAAATAATGGTCTAACCCAAGCGAACTCTGAGAAACTTCACGAGCGAGATTGATCACCGAGGTCTAACCAACTAAGTCAACGTATACAGCATTTCCCGTTGTGAATAATCTTATTTGGAAACATGACACACAGAATAATAGTATTTAGCGTTTTATTTTAAACAATATTTAATCATATGATTATAGATATTTTTTGAGAATAAATAAATCCAATGAAGTTGCCAAGTTCACAGATAACTCCGCTGAGGAGGAGGGAGCGTGCAGACTATCTTCGGTGCGCCGGCCCGGGAGCCAAGGATGTTGACTGACCCAGTCCTCCAGAACCAGCACATTGACAGAAATAAATGACAAGCTGACCCGACATTAAGCACTGTAATGACTGAAATGAAATCAATTTCAGCAGGCCAACTCTGCGCTCTACAATGCATATTGTGCGCTCCGTGGTCTTGGTCCGAATTATTATGGCTTCAGTGGATAACCCTGATCTGCATTTAAGTGATGTTTTAATTATAGATACCCCAGTAATAACATTACAATTGAATTAAATACAATTAGGCCTGAATGAGACTCCGGCCACCGGCACATTATCAGCCAAAATGCGCATCGCAGATGATCTGTACATTGACCGAGTGGAATCCCGTTCACATTACTGGATTTGTTTATTGATGGAGCTTTGAAAGCTACATGGGTACAGTCTATATATTGCTCCGATGATGTTGGGTAACCTGGCGTAAAATCCTCTCTTGGCCTCCTGTTATTGATATATGGATATTGTATGTAGTTGGGGGGGTTGGGGAAATTAGACATCCAACACTGTGTTTTGCTCCAATGTGGGTCTCAAATTGCAGTACAAATCAAGGAGAATGTGTCTCGGGTAGCGAACTCTACTTAATATTATTATGTTCTCTCTCTGCAAATAGACATGCCCTATATCTCTGAAAACATCCGAGCGCACACCGCGAGAAGTATTCCTATAATAACGCTATGAACCGGGCTGAATTCATTTGGAAATACCTATTCGACATGCTATTTAGGGTTTGACAATAATTACACTAATGTCGCTATTTTAGAATGAACTATAGTGAATTACGGGTCATACAAAACACGTCATTGTTTAAACTAATGCATGAAACTAATGAAAGCATAATGCCGTCCGTCTGCAGTCTTCATATTCTACCGCTGGGCGCCAGGTACGCATGGTCAGAGCTGTGCGTATATATACGCACAAAGTCAAGCACAAGTTCAAATTGATAAATCCCACACTTTGCTTAGAAATGATCGTACGCACGGGTTACGCACATATCTGTTCGTACGCACCATTGATAAATGAGGGCCCTGGTTTTGATCAGTCGCAAATTGCTTTCGCATTACCTATTGAATATTTCCCCCCACTACCAGAAATTATGCAATCGAGATTGTGGGGAATTCACAGGGGTCAGCACCTGTGCACAACCGGAGTGCAATGCTTAGCCTCTCCCTTATAAAAGGAGCTGGCAGGGCTTTTCTGTATGCAAATTCAGGTGTATTTAAGTTTAAGAATGAGTGACGTTCTTCATTCAGGGGATCGCAGCCATTTACAAACTCCTTTTCACGTGTTCAGGTATCCAGAGATCTATCGCAAGTTTCCTCTTACAAACTTCTTACAAGGTTATTTGTGAGAATGTTGGAGAATGAGGTCCATTCCATTGTAGGTACGGCACAACAAGGCCGGGGCAGCCTAGGGCTCAGCTCAGGGAAGCCTGCATGGATGGAGTAAAGCAGGTCCCACAGAAAGGAGGAAGTTGGTAGTGGAGCAGGTACGGCGACAAGAGGAAGTAGTGAGGTGTACAAAGGCTGTGGCCCAGGATAAGCAGGGACAGAGGATGGACTGGGAGAGTGTAGAGAAGAGAAAGATTAGCTGGAAGGACCTGCGAGTATGGAGGAAAATCATATACAATTCCTAATGGGAGCTACTTATGATGTGCTGCCATCACCACAGAACCTAAAACACTGGGTACATGGGGACCTGTCATGGTCACCGTGTTCAGAGACGGCAACTTTGAGGCATATTATGTCAGGCTGCAAGACTAGTCATATGACTTGAGTGTAACCCATTTTCCAGAAAATAAACCTCAAAGCAAAATCACATTTGTGCTGTTGGCATGAAGACTAACCTGGCTATATGTTCCCTGGTAAAATACTGGGTGTGATCGACCGTACTTCTCCTCAAAGCTATGAATAAAGGACACAACGTCCCCGACGGGGTCCGTCACACGACCACGAGGATCTGGCCTGACGAACCGCAGGGCAAATCTAGGAGAAGGAAACAAGACGACTCAGTAACGCTCACCTGATCCAGAAGAACAAAACATCTCACGACAGGTTCTAAAGGTGATAGATAGGGATGCCCCGATCGATCGGCCACCGATCGTTATCGGCCGATAATCAGTATAAATATGCGATCGGTGATCGGTGATAATGCTTTATTTTCGCAGATCGTCAAAACCGATCTGTTCTGTCTCAGACACCGGGTGGTGCGGCGTCTGCTCATCCCTCCAGCCCCTCCCGCACGCATGTAAACACGGGTCTAGTGGGACGGGACACGGGAGGACGGCGTCTCCCTGAGCTAACGTTAACTTAGCTACCGTTACAAAATGACCCAGTCAACTATTAACTTTTAGTTTAATACATGATGAGGCATTGTCTAACCAAACGGTATCTAGCCGGCCAGCTACCGATAGGGATGGGTACCGAATTCGGTACTTTTGAGGTACCGAACCGAAACACGTCGGTACTACCGAGTATCGAATTAAGTGAAAAACTGGGGAATTTTTTTTTTTTTTTTTTTAACTTTTTTTTCATGTCAACGTTCACACGCACAATATATGCTTACCTAGGATTTGACTTGATTCAACAACAAAGCAGTCGGAGCAATGACAAGCCGAAAACTGTCGAAATTGTAGTTATTTGAAGTTTGGATTTTTTTTTTGACTGAGGTAGGTAAATTAAATTTCTTGAGACTAAAGTACCGAAAAAAGGTACCGTTGGGTACCGGTATCGATTCACAGGTACCGGTACCGGTATCGGTTCAAATGTGAAAGGTACCCATCCCTAGCTACCGATAGCTCCTGACATCAACAAACGGTCCATCAAGTCTAGTAGAGACGTGTATGATACCTGTTAGCTGTTAGCTCACGTTAGCGCAAGTTAGTTCACTGTTCAAAACTAAATGTCCCATTGAACTAAATAATTCACTGAGGCGTTGTATTAACATTATATATCCGGCTAGCAGTAGCTACAGATAGCTCCTGATATCAATGTCTTATAACACTGATTCGATGCGTATTCGAGCTGAGGGCATGTTGAATGTGATATGACCACAGTAACGTTATACCAATAGGGTCCATCTGCAGCGCAGGAGAATCCTTGCCGTAGCTCGAGGCTACTCGAGTATAGGGTCCAGGTGCAGCTCCGGAGAATCCTGGCCGTAGCTGGAGGCTACTAGAGTACACACAGACAGTGGAGCTTGTTGCGTGGTGGCGATGTCTCGCAGATAATACAAGTACAAGTCTAATTATATAATATATATATTTTATAAAAAGAAAAAAAAGATATAAAATTTAATTAAATTTTTTTTAATCAAAAACGATCGGTATCGGATGGGTATCGGCCGATATGGCTCACGACGATCGGTGGCAAAAAACGTGATCGGGGCATCCCTAGTGATCGATTCCCGTTCATCTTACCTGAATATGTCCAGAAGTGTGTAATATGTAAACCTGAAGGGTAGCATTATCAAGTAGTAACTCCATCCCATTAATCCCTGCAAAAAAATAAAATAGCAACATGGTCAACGAAAACACTTGGTAGAGTTTAGGATGAACATTTCCATTCATTTTGTTGGGTGAGACTGTATCACTATTGCCCAATTCCCATATATAAAAAAATTGTAAAATTAACCTCTATAATACTACAGTTGATTTGTAACTAGATTTTGTCTTAGCTACCGTTTATTTTAATTTGTTGTTTTTGCAAAGTCATGTGGTCACAGAGTATCATATATTTTTTATATAATACATCCTCAGAGCTTTTAGAAAAGGTGTGGAATTTAAGTATTGCTTTTCCCACAAAAAACATATTGATTAATGAATTTATCATTAAATAAATGTTTGCAGATCCAAAATGAATGCTGTTTACATGTTGCATGCATGTATCCCCTCGCGACTTCCCATTTCCCCACATGGAATGCACCCGATTGGATAAATGACATGCTGGTGCGACATGTAGTGGCTGAATGTTATCTATAGCACCTTTAATGTTCATGGACAGAGGGGGAAGTTGTGATTTAAGGGGGAAACCTAACTCAAAATAGCCCTACTGTTGTGCATTTCAGTTTGTGGGGTAGCTTTATGGAATGTACAAGTGGAAATGAAACGGTTCCAAAATAGATGCAAAAAGCACCGATAAGACAAATACAGAAGTGAGGAACTATAGATAGTTGCTCTCTGGGAATGTTTTGATTTCCTCAAAACAAAATGTTATGATATTGTAAGAAAGGGGCAGGACTAGATAAGCTGCGTTTCCTTCTGCCCCTTCTACAACTCATCTTTGTTTGTTTTACTATGGATGAAGACAGATAATTTGTTTATGTTTACATTTTGTCCTTACTGTGCTTTGTATGTTTGTTGTGTTTGAGATAAATAAAGATCAATCAATGAAATGAAGACAGACATAGAAACCTACCCTGGGCTGTGGCCTTGAGACAATGTAACTATACACTCTGTGATCTGCTGTGTTGACCTGTAAGGGTCTGGAGGGAGGCGGGTTGAACACACTGGGAACTCCTTCCTGTTCGTTGAGTCTGTCCTGTACTGCTGCCTGAAACACAACAGCATAGGGCATGTTATATGATTAATCCAATTTCAATACGATTTTGGCTTTCCATCATCACGAAAACAAGATAAGAGACAAAAACAATTATTGTGCTGCATGCAGTGTTGTTATGATTGTGTAATGCATCGCACCCTTCCTTCACAGCAGTGTGCTCCACCCCCTCCCCCAAGCACGAACAGTAGTTTCAGCTCATGTTGAGGGAGGAGGGAGCCACAGAGCATTTCTCCAGTTATTTTGAAACGTCTTTGGTAACTTGTAGAAGATGACAGAAAAGCAGCCTTTTGTCGAGAAGAGAGGTAAAACAAGTCATTGTCATATGATGTTCTCAAATCAATTAGTAATTGTGATTTCAATATCAACCATTGCCCTAATGGAGCAGCCCTACAACAGCATGATGGTGGGCTATTAAACGGCACAAGCGGTAAATCAAACAAATCAATGGAGTTTCTTGTACCCTGGTTTAAGACGAACCAACACAAGAAGCTTCGCCATCCATTATTGCCACAGAGATATTAACCCCAGATCTAAACACAGATACGTGACTCCGGAGGAAGTATCATGGTTTCTAGGGATGGGAATCGAAACGGGTTCCCGTTGGGAGCCGGCTCCTAATTGTCCGATTCCTGGAATCGCATGCCTCCGTGACTATCGATTCCTCTTATCGCTGCCAGGTTTTTCCAACAGTTGCGCATTTTAAAACAATAACGTTAGCGCCAGCATGCAGCCATAGAGCAGACTATTTGATTCCTTAACCCTTTAATCGCCAAGGACGACTTTAGACGTCATTGCTCGCCATGATTAATGTGCCAATGACGTCGTACAGCGTCTTTGAGATCAATATTTCAAAAATCTGTCATGGCAATTAGGCTTGGGCGGTATCCTTATTTTCAAACCGGCAAACCTTTATGTTATAATACCCCGGTGCACGGTATTTGACGGTATGACTTTCATTTTCATCAGCGGGGGGGGTTTACGTGTTACCAAGTAAACAAATCATCGTCAGCTCTCAGAATGGTAGTCCCGTCCCGCACCGGTAGAAGCCTGCACCGTTTTAGCGTTAGCATCTAGCCTATAGCCATGGCAGACTATTTGATTCCTTAAGGGCTAGAAATTGCCTGGGTTTTGGTGATATGCTCCCGAAATGCTCCCGTTGTTTGGCTACTTCTATGTGCAGTGAAAACTACTCGAATGCTTTATAACCTAGTCATTGATTGAGTTCAGGGTAATCTAAGATTAGCCGCAGAGCTAACGCTACTTAAACGTGAGCTAACGCTAGTTATTCAAGCTCAGTAGCTCACAGAGAGAGATAAACAGCTGACAGCGGATAGTACAGGACGGTACAAATACAATAAAAAGGCGGGTGGGGGCTGTTGTGTAAACCTTGTACTCTTTAGTTCACATAATTATAATAAGAGACGGATTGCCCCACAACAACACTGCTCTCGTCACAACGCTTTACGGTATTTTCACAGCACTGTCGTAACATTACCGTAAAACGTGAACACCGCTGTGACCCACTCGCTCCACTAGAGCGGTCTCGCCCTCTGCTGGCGCGTGTGTGCACTACACTCAGTGTGTGCACTACACTCAAAACTCCGTTTCACTGTTATAGAAACTGAAGCGCATCTGTGATTTTGACGGTGACGGACGGTATTGAAAATCAATACCGTAGGTATTTCTAAATACCCTGGTATACCTTAATACCGTCATACCGCCCAAGCCTAATGGCAATCATATTTCACCCACGGAGACTTGAGACTTGCTGTTGGATCTCCTCTCAACTCTCCAACGGTTCAAGACCGCCATCTGGCAGAAGTCAGAGGAATAACGACCTGTTGAATGCAACTACGGTTCAATAGATTGAACTGTAGTTGCATTCAACAGCTCGTTATTCAATAGATTACATTTGTTTAAGAATAAAAAATAAATTAATTCGTTTAAGAGAATCTCAAATACATAATTTTATTTAAGTGTATAGTTAATTGATTTTTTTTTACAGTTTTTGTATTTTTCTGACATGGGGGCTCGACAATAAATGACAATCAGAAATGTCAAGTTGCATGTTGTTATTCTAACCAGCTTAGTTCTGTTGCATTTCCAATTTATTTATTAAAATTATAAATTTATCAGGGATCGATAAGGGAATCTATAAAGAAACGTATCGATAAGCAGAATCGATAATGGAATCGTATCGATAAAATCTTAATTCCCATTCCTAATGGTTTCACAAGTATTATACATTTTTTAAGATTATAAAAAAGTATATAAGTATGGGGTTAGTTTAACTGTTTAAACTGGTCCAGAGGACTGCTCCGATATGAGCTGCTCCAGGGTTGGTTTAACTGTTTAAACTGGTCCAGAGGACTGCTCCGATATGAGCTGCTCCAGGGTTAGTTTAACTGTTTAAACTGGTCCAGAGGACTGCTCCGATATGAGCTGCTCCAGGGTTAGTTTAACTGTTTAAACTGGTCCAGAGGACTGCTCCGATATGAGCTGCTCCAGGGTTGGTTTAACTGTTTAAACTGGTCCAGAGGACTGCTCCGATATGAGCTGCTCCAGGGTTGGTTTAACTGTTTTGGGGCCAACTTAACTTAGGCCATGGTTAGACTAGTGTATTCCTGGCGTTTTTTTATACGTTTTTGAATACGTTTCATGTCCCTATTACACAGAAATGCGTTTTTTGGCGTTTTTTTGTGGATACGGCTGAAACGCTAAATTGTGTTTGCGTTTTGGAGATACGCTAAAAAACGCGCCGACAACAGCGTGTAGTCTGCACGGAGCCGTTGTTGCGAAAACGCCCATGCGCAGTAGATACCATCTGCGTGCCCTTCCGGTGACAACAGTGTGTGTGTGTGTGTTTGTGTTTGGGACATAGCTCCGTGTCCCAAATAGCTTCAGCTACCATGTGTTGTCAAGTTATTGTTATAAGGACCCCAGTCCAAGCTACAACAGTCTGCATTCCCTTAACAATTGTTTGTATTGAGCCGTATTGTACCCATATGCAATATGTTAAATAAAGTTTACATCCATTCATTCTGCTAGCATTACCGATTGCATGAGCAGCTGGCTAACGTGAGCTATCAGGATTCAGACCCGGTTAGCTCAGAGCTCCTCTTTCAACTTAACAAGCATTAAACAAAATGGCCCAGTCATCTATTCACCTTTGTTTAATACACACAGCGTTGTCTCTAATGTTATCTAACTACTGATAGCTCACGATATCATCAGTTTGGTGCTGGCTAAGTAGCGTGAGCTAACGTTAGCTTCTAGCCACAATGCTATATTGTTATAATGGCATACTCCATTGACGTTAGCATGCAGCTAACAATGCTACCGATCTTTTTTTAGACTAAACTATCCGCTCTTGGTGGTCACTTGTGTTGATGTTAGTTTTGTTTCATCAACAAATGACAGGCAGAACACACAGTGAATGTATCCGTTTTGTTTATTGCACTTTTATTAGGCTTTGCTGAAAAAGAATTGCTGCATTGGGTAACTAGGAAAAAGATGGTGGCCGCCTTGTTGACATTTGCTTTGCAGGCACATTCAAGTTCTGATTGGTTGAAATTGCCTTCATGTTTGCCACCTACTGCCACCTACTGCTTTGGCAGTGTACTACATCAGTGTGCTCGGGTGACAAAAACGGAAAAAAAACGAAAGTGTGACTCGAGGCGCACGACGTCGCGGCAAAACGCATATGACAACAATACGAAGATGAAACGAAAGGTGTAACCGCACCCTTAGGCCATGGTTAAACTAGGTGTTTTTGTTTTCGTTTTGTTGCTGAATGAATACGTTTGCTGTCCCAGTTAAATAGAAATGCCGTTTAGGCAGGAAAACGCGTTGCCCTACTGACAACGCTGAAAAGGTGTTTTCGTTTTGGATACACGCCAAAACTCGTTGACAACGTGTCATGTAATCTGTGTGGAGCCGTTGTTGCTCAACGCCCATGCGCAGTAGATACCGACATCTGCATCCCCTCACCAATGTCTGGTGACGACAGAGCTGTCCCAAATAGCTGCAGCTACCATGTGTTGTCAAGTTATTGTTATAAGGACCCCAGTCCAAGCTACAACAGTCTGCATTCCCTTAACAATTGTTTGTATTGAGCCGT
The DNA here is from genome assembly GCF_963971535.1 of Notolepis coatsorum. Taxonomy (NCBI): domain Eukaryota; kingdom Metazoa; phylum Chordata; class Actinopteri; order Aulopiformes; family Paralepididae; genus Notolepis; species Notolepis coatsorum. Next base: position 81,160,882 of record NC_140180.1, on the reverse strand, counting down.
ATTGTACCCATTCTGCAATATGTTAAATAAAGTTTACATCCATTCATTCTGCTAGCATTAACGATTGCATGAGCAGCTGGCTAACGTGAGCTAACGTTAGCTATCAGACCCTGTTAGCTCAGAGCTCCTCTTTCAATCTTAACAAGCATTAAACAAAATGGCCCAGTCATCTATTCACCTTTGTTTAATACATGAGGCGTTGTCTAATGTTATCTAGCTACTGATAGCTCCTGATATCATCAGTTTGGTGCTGGTTGGCTAACGTGAGCTAACGTTAGCTGCTAGCCACAATGCTATACTGTTGTACTGGCATATTCCATTCACGTTAGCATGTAGCTAACAACATCGGAGATCTTTTTGTGAGACTAAACTATCCGCTCTTGGTGGTCAATTGTGTTGATGTTAGTTTTGTTTCATCAACAAATGAGGCAGAACACAGTGAATGTATCCGTTTTGTTTATTGCACTTTTATTGCACTTTCTTTGCTGAAGAATAAGTGCTACATTGGCTAAATAGCTCACGGAGGCATTTAAAGATGGTGGCTTGTTGATTTTTTGCAGGAAGTGTATTGGCACATCCAAGGTAACTACCTCCCCGCACATGCTCAGTGCTGAATTCGAGACGCGATCGTTGCAGTCTGACCACGCCTCGTTCTGACAAAACGAAAGTGCTCGGATCGCAAAAACAAATGTCTAACTTGGCTGTCACTACGTTGCGCTCTGGAAAGCGAAACTCATCTTGAAAACAAAACGAAAACACACGTGTGTAACCGACGCCTTAGTTAACGTTAGCAGCTACAGTAAATGTAGGTTTCCACTGCATACAGGGATGGTGACGATGCAAAGCTCGTAAGACGCATTGAATGCATTGGACCCGTGATGAGCGTGTAATAAGCGGTGTGCACCGATATATCGGTCGGGTATCGGTATCGGCCGATAAGTGCCTGGTTGACAAGCTCAAATGTGCCGATGGCAGTAGCCGATAAATATCCATCAATTTGTGTCGCGTCAATCTGGCCCACACATTCAAACTTTGAAAAAAGTTTCAGTCAAGCAACCTGCACAACGCCGCCCCCCCACACACACGCTACTGCATCAAAGTTACTACTTATGATTATACAACGGCATGCAAATTTCTCGATTCTGATTGGCCATTTACACGTCTTTATTGGCAACAATCCACGGTCCTGGGCTCAGGACCCGCCCACAACCGAATCACATAATCACTCCGCCGGCTCACTCCGGGAGAATGTTGATAGCGCCAGAATGTTGATAGCGCCATAAGCCCATAACGACTAAATATGAAGCGATTCTGTCAAGGGGAATGTGTTAGTCCTTTAAACAATGTTGGATGATGTAATTGATGGGTCTTGAGTCAATCTAGAACAAAAGAAAAATCGCGGATTGATTGATAGATTAATTGATTGATTTAAATTTCTACTTCCTTCCCACTGACTGCAGCGTTCACTCTCACACTGTCCGACGCTGGCGTACCCACAAACACACACACACACACACACACACACACACACACTCCTGTCTGCAACAGCGGGGGAGTCAGAGAGAGAAGCAGCGCTGTTTTAAGTGAGCATGGTCTATTGAATTGATTGATTGGTTGATTGCTAATTTTATTACTGTACCCCTGGTTTCCAACTGGTTAAGTTTAGGCTAAAAGAAATAAATAAAAAAATAGGGCGAAGAAAAAGTTTTTTTTCCTATAGGGCAAAGAAAACCTTTTAATTTGTTTTACCTACTTTATATAGAAGCATCTAAGAATGAAGTTCTATGGAAAGTAGGTCTGCATTCCCTTAACAATTGTGTGTATTGAGCCGTACTGTATTGTACCCATTCTGCATCTGGTAATAAAATTTTCAATCAATCATTCCAATAATACACAGTTGGATGTGTTAGTTGGTTGGATGCACTTCAAGCTGCTTCCACACGAGGCAACTTCTCTCAATCATTCCAATAATACACAGTTGGATGTGTTAGTTTGGTTGGATGCACTTCAAGCTGCTTCCACATGGTTGTGGGAACTACTTTTTCTGGCGGATGGTTTTTTCAATAAATCTTCGATTAATGTGTGTTTATTGTATAGAAATAAGGTTGGATGAATCTGGCAGTTGTATAAAAGCTTTACACCACGTGCAGTCGTGATTTGTGACCAATAAACCATGCCTAGGGGGGTCTAACGACCCTCGGCTGCGCCTCGGGCCTAACGACCACCCCTAGGCATGGTTTATTGGTCACAAACCACTCCTGCGTGTGATGTAATGCTTAATTAACAAAGGCATTCGTTGTGTGGCATTAACGTTATATAGTTACACGTTCAATAACATCAGCGTATTTACCCAGAGAGCGCGTACTGAATTGTACCCATTCTGCAATCTGTTAATAAAGTTATCAGACAAATAGAAAAGCTTTTATTATAACATTCGTTGCAGTAAAATCATTATGCCTCGTTTAGTACTCCTGCTGAGCGCTGGTAGTCTACTCGTGGGCTGCGGGGAGCTAACTTTATTAGCTTTGTTGTTGAGCTCTCCTGAAAATCAATGACTGACTTCCCGGAAGTAAAAAACAAATAAGCGCTTGCCGATTGGTGGTAAGAACAGCAGAGGCGGGTGCAAGCGGTGTGACGTAATTAAGCATTACATCACGCGGAAGGAGTGGTTTGTGAACAATAAACCATGCCTAGGGGTGGTCGTTAGACCCCCCCTAGGCATGGTTTATTGTTCACAAATCACGACTGCAAGTGGTGTAATGCTTTTATACAACTGCCACATTCATCCAACCTTATTGCTATACAATAAACACATTAATCGAAGATTTATTGAAAAAACCATCCGCCAGAAAAAGTAGTTCCCACAACTACAAAAAAGACAAGTTGCCTCCATGTGGAAGCAGCTTGAAGTGCATTCAACCAACTAACACATCCAACTGTGTATTATTGGAATGATTGAGAGAAGTTGCCTCCATGTGGAAGCAGCTTGAAGTGCATCCAACCAACTAACACATCCAACTGTGTGTTATTGGCAAACTAACACATCCAACTGCCTTTCAACTAAGGCATCCAACCAACTAACACATCCAACTGCCTTTCAACTAAGACATCGAACCAACTAACACATCCAACTGCCTTTCAACTAAGACATCCAACCAACTAACACATCCAACTTTTCTTTAGTTTTTAATTATGAAGTTAGTGGTTGTTATTGGAATGATTGAAAATTGTATTACCAGATGCAGAATGGGTACAATACAGTACGGCTCAATACACACAATTGTTAAGGGGATGCAGACCTACTTTCTATAGAACTTCATTCTTAGATGCTTCTATAGAAAGTAGGTAAAACAAATTAAAACGTTTTCTTTGCCCTATAGGAAAAAAAGGTTTTCGCCCTATTTTTTATTTATTTTTTTAGCCTAAACTTAACGGTTCCCGGTCGCGGCGACGTGATGAAGTGACGTCATCAGTTTGTGCCTCTCTGTATCGAAAACTTAGTCCATTTCCGGGTTTTTTTTCGGCGTGGCATTATGACGTGTCCTTGAAACTACACGCTACTTTTTATTTTGTCTTGATAAACCAATAAATGAATGAACCAGGATAATTTCAATTCGATGCTAAATAAACTTTTACGCACGCGTAAAATGTGCCAGATATAATTTTACATGCGGTACATTTTTATCAATATCTTGGTCATTTTTTGAGCTAGAATGAAACGGAAACATTTGGGAGGAAGTGACGAAGGAGGCGGAAGTTTACTGCCAGAAAGGAACAGTAGAAGAAGTCTCCATGTGCGCAAAAAGTTTGTCTAAAAGATCATTTCTGTGGGACAACACCGTTTTTTCAGTAGTTGTAGTTTATAGTTAGTAGTTCGACTTGTATAGCAGTAGTAGTAGTTGTAGTAGTAGCAGTAATAGTAGTAGTACGACGTTGATGATCCATCGTTTGTTGGTGACGAAAGGTCCACTGATCATGACGACAATGAAAGGTAAAGACACTTATTTTGGACTTTGATTGCTTTTGTTTTTGTCAAACTTGTTGGGAAAGGCAAAGAAAGGCTTTCACATGATAAGTGCACATGATGAATGCACAAGTACATGATGAATGCACATGATAAGTGTACATGACAAGTGTACATGATAAGTGTACATGATGAATGTACATGACAAGTGTACATGCTAAGTGTACATGATAAATGTACATGATAAGTGTACATGATGAATGTACATGACAAGTGTAAATGCTAAGTGTACATGATAAATGTACATGATAAGTGTACATGATGAATGTACATGACAAGTGTAAATGCTAAGTGTACCAGCGTTTCCGTTAGCCGGTAATTACCGGTATTTGACCGGCAAAATCTGTTGAAGTCCGACATATTTAATCTCTCCGGTCATAGTGTCCGGTGAAAATAGTTCCCTCTGGGCACAGTTTGATTATTTGAATTGTATTTGGATGGGCTGGAGTTGGGTGGCCTATGCGATGAACGAAACAATCATTGCGTTTGTTGTCGTTGCTTCGCTCAGCGAGAGCTTGCTGCTGGATTTGCGGAAGGCATGCAGCTGCAGACCCACAGAACCCACCAGCTTTGCTGGCACAGTGCGGTCCCCAGACCTGGAAAGCTGCTCTGCGGGTCTGCAGCTGGATGCTTCTTGCAAACTAACTGCGGCCGGCTCGCGCTGATAACAGCTTTCATTGTTGGACCGGCTGCTTGGTGGAGCAACGATGAAACGAATGTAATGAATCGTTCGTCGCATGGGCTATTTAATTTTGGCCTGTTTTGGTACGGTTCGGGTGGTCAAGTTGTGCTTGGAGGGAGTTGTTTTCACCGGACATTATGACCAGCACCAAGTCGTTGGGAGGTGGAGATATACATCACGCAAACCCACGATAATGTTGCCGTCTCTCTCTGCAAAATTTCTCAGTTCTTCGCTTGATATAATTAATACAAATGTCCAATATAACGGAATTCGTTAGCTCATAAAAATGTGATTATAACAGACTGCTGTTTAGTGTCGGACCGACTGCCCACATACGCGGTCTATTTTATTTCAAGTCAGCAGCAGCACGGAGTATCGAGGGACTTATTTTATTTGGAATATATTAATGACTGTATACGCAAAAGTAGCCTAGTTTTAAGTAATAATATTATAAATATACATGCCTTGAGGATGACATTCTTTATATAGCCTGCCTATCAATTGTTTTAAAGCTCAATAAACTATGACCGGAATTAATCTCATTTGTCCGGTAGATTGAAATCTTGCAGGTCACAGAGACCGGCAACAATTTTTTTTAACGGAAACCCTGAAGTGTACATGATAAATGTACATGATAAGTGTACATGATGAATGTACATTACAAGTGTACATGATGAATGTAAATGACAAGTGTACATTATAAATGTACATGATGAATGTACATGACAAGTGTACATGATGAATGTAAATGACAAGTGTACATTATAAATGTACATGATAAGTGTACATGGTGAATGTACATAAGTGTACATGGTAAGTGTGCATCAAGAGATTCCTTGTTGAATGTTGAAAATAATGTGCTTTTTTGTTGTATGAGCAGTGTCTTATATGTACAATGTGTGTGCCATTTATGTGCAGACATGATGAGCAGCCTGCTCCAGTCCGACGCAGGACAACCCAGGCCAGGCCAAGACGTCCAGCCCAGGCAGGAGATCAGGCAGGAGATCAGACGCCCTGGAAGACCGACAGTGATCCTGATCCAGCCCCTCAGCCCCTCCGGTTCATGCCGTGCAGACCCCCAGGACCGCAGCTAGACCCCCATGCCACGTATACACAGGTAACACCTGTCAAAAGGCGTTACAGTTTGACAGGTGCAATTTTTTCTTTGGATACGCCTCAGGCATCCTGCACTCTATATGACTGCACTCTAGTCATATGTGTACTGTATATATGTATATTGAATATCCCACAATTTAATTATTTAGTAATTTTTTACTGTAAAACATTTTTTTTACTTTTTTTTGTAAAAAGAATTACATTTACTGACTTTTTGTAAAAAAAAAAAAAAAAAAAAAGCATGCTGGTGATCATTTCCAGTTGAGAATCAAAATTTCGTCTGTGTTTATTACCTGTGTATGGAGAAAATAATGCTTTGTAAATTGAATTCTGATCTGTTCTCTTTTGTTTATGTAAATATGCTACCTGAGGGTGCATTTCCACTGTTTTATATCCTTGATTTGATGTTTGCATTGGTTCATACTAAAAATAACACATTTTCTCAATCCGATTTTGTGTTGTACATTATGCAGTATACAGTATATACAGTATTATACAATATGAAAACTAACTGTCAGGTCATATATGTGAGGCTGTGCTGAAAAAAAAGATACCAAACATACCATGGTAAAACATTTTAAAATGGGAATTATACAATTTAAATCAAAATTAGCCAAAACATATGAAATATCCCAAGACCCAGAAGGGTTTTAATTAACCAGTTGGAAACCAGGCGTACAGTAATAAAATTAGCAATCAACCAATCAATCAATTCAATAGACCATGCTCACTTAAAACAGCGCAGCACTCAGCTGCTCCTCTCTCAGTCTGACTTTCCCCCGCTGTTGCAGACAGGTGTGTGTGTGTGTGTGTGTGTGTGTGTGTGTGTGTGTGTGTGTGTGTGTGTGTGTGTGTACGTGTGTGTGTGTGAATGTGTACGTGTGTGTGTGTGTGTGTGTGGGGGTGGGTGGAGACTAGAGCCAGCGTCGGACAGTGTGAGAGTGAGCGCTCAGCGCTGCAGTCAGAGGGAAAGAAAACGAAATTGAAAAAAAAAATTTAAAATGAATCAATCAATCAATCCGCGATTTTTCTTTTGTTACACAATGATTCATGACCCATAGATTACACAATCCAACATTGTGTAAGAGACTAAGACATTCGCCGTGACAGAATCGCTTGATATTTAGTCGTTATGACGCTATCAACATATCTGTCTATCACATTTGTTAAAGATTATTGTCCGCCATCTTGTGATCCGGCGGAGTGATGTGATTCGGTTGTGGGCGGGTCCTAGGACCAGCAGCGTGGAGTGTTCCCAATACATACGTGTAAATGGACTGTTTCAGCCAATCAGAATCGCGAAATTTGCATGCCGTTGTATAATTGGCAGAATTGACTGTCAATCAAAATTGTTCTGTTGCATTGCTTTGGTTGAGAGATAGTGCTCTCTTATTAAAACTAATAGACAAGTCTTGAGCAAGACAAGTTAGTCTGTTATGAAAGCCAGTGAGTATTGTATGACTCAGACTTCAGCAATAATCATGACTCATGAGCATTATAAAATAAAAACACACATGGCATGGTGGAATTAATACCATAAACATATTTCTTGATGTTTCCTTTTTTAAGAAAGTAAAGAGGCCTATGTTCATATCGGTGAGCACAATTTGTAACACAAAAAGAGAGACGTGTAGCCTATTTATTTATTTAATATTTTATTTATTCATTTTATTATTATTATTTTATTTGTTGCCATGCCTAAAATAATAGTCAAGCATAGGGCTAAAACATTTTCATAAATATAATTTTTTGTTATATGGTTATAATAAAAGCTTTTCTATACATTTGTCTGATTGATTGAAAACTTTATTAACAGATTGCAGAATGGGTACAGTACAGCTCAGTGGACTGGAGGATGAAGACCAGAAAAATACTTTCGGCTTTTTTACATAAGGGTCCTCCATTTTCAATTCATCAAAACATATAGAGACATACAAATACACAGTAGTTTCATAAAATTAAAAAATTAAATTAAATTAAAAAAATATATATTTTATCGGTATCGGCCGATTGTGTTAGTTGAACAATCGGTATCTGTGGCAAATTTTCATATCGGTGCATCCCTAGCCAACACATGAACGTTAACAAACGCTGCATGGTTCATCGCGGCTGGCTACATTAAAGGGGAACTATCTTATAAATGGCCTTTTTGAGTGTTTAGCATTGTTTCCTAGCTATGTGAACTTATATTAATATGATCTATGTCTCAAAATTCTCATATTGGCGCATTCTTCCAATTCTCCTCTCACAATATTCACCCTCACTGAACTGAGTCATCTGAAAATGTGCGCGATATGTGATGTCATAAAGACACCGCTGCATGTTAATGTTCAGGCGAAGACGACGCTGCGCAGTGGTTTAGGAGCCCAGGCTCAAAACAGCTCGAGATCTTGAGGTAGAAAAATGCTGTTTTTGAGGACTTGATTAGAAATACAAAACAATTTATAAAAAATATATATATATTACAGAGGTGTTCCATAGACTCACAGGAATTGTGTAAAAGTGCCCAAATAGTGAAAGAAATAGTAAAATAGTTCCCCTTTAAAGAGTACTTTTGGAAGAGGATTATAGCAGGGAAAGCAGGACAGATGTATGGGAGCAAATACCAACAGTAATTATTGCTACTATTCAGTAATAAACAACATAATACTCTAACATAACCATATGTGCCTAAAAGAACATACCCAAGTAAATGAAGAATTGCTACAAGGTCCATTTGCATGTTCTTGGTATCTCGGGACATCTATGGACCTCAGGGAATGTATTCCCATTTCCCAGTGTCAGATATATTGTGTCTGTTACTATGCTTGAGTAAATTGTAATGAACCAAAGTAAAATATAAATTATTATTCTGTTTTTTTTTTTTCATCTTTGACTGTGAATAGCACCATGCTAACAATGATCAAAAGCCACTGAGTCTGAGCTCATTCAGCACCTTCTTGAGATCAAGTGTACTAAAACTAGGGGTGCACCGATATATCGGTCGGGTATCGGTATCGGCCGATAAGTGCCTTGTTGACTGCTATCGGCCTATAAGCTCAAATGTGCCGATAGCAGTCGCCGATAAATAACCCATCAATTTGTGTAGCGTCAAAAGGCAAAAAAAAATAATTCACTTGCGACCTACCTGCACAACGCCCGCCGTCCCCCACACACACACACAAGCTACTGCATCAAAGTAACTACTTATGATTAACAAGGCATTCGTTTTGTGGCATTAACGTTATATAGTTAGTGTTACACGGACAATAACATCAGCATATTATTATTACCCATAGCAGCAAGGCATTACTCCGAGTCCGTTCATAGCTCAGTTCCATCCCGTTGCTCATTCCGTACCCAACTAGCCACTACTAGTTAGTTAGCACCATCCAGGCATCAACGTGAGCTCCCGGTACGGTAGCTAGTTAGTTAGCACCATCCAGGCATCAACGTGAGCTCCCGATACGGTAGCTAGTTAGTTAGCACCATCCAGGCATCAACGTGAGCTCCCGGTACGGTAGCTAGTTAGTTAATAACGTTATATAGTTAGTGTTACACGTTCAATATAACATCAGCATATTATTTACCCGAACACAGCAAGTAAGCAAGGCCAGTTCCATTCCGTTGCTCATTCCGTACCAAACTACCCATTCTGCAATCTGTTAATAAAGTTTTCAACCAGACAAATGTATAGAAAGGCTTTGTTTTATTATAACATTTGTTGCAGTAAAATCATTATGTCTCATTTGGTCATGCTGTGGAGCGCTGGTCGGCGGGCCGGGCAGCTAAGGTATTAGCTACGTTAAGTTTGTTGTGATGTGCTCTCGAGTGAGTCGCAAGCAGATCAATGGCGGCATGCCCGAAAGTAGAAAATGAATAAACGCTTGCCGATTGGTGGTAAGAACAGCAGGAGGTGGGTGCTAGCGGTGTGGCGTAATTGGCCGAATCGACTGTCAATCAAAATGGTTCCATTGCATTGGTTGAAAGCTCTGGTTGAGAGAATAGTATCCCGCTGCAGGCCGCCAGAATGGTTCCATTGCATTGGTTGAAAGCTCTGGTTGAGAAAATAGTATCCCTCTGCAGGCCGCCAGACGATACTGGGAGAGAGATAGTGATACCATAAACATATTTCTTGATGTTTCCTTTTTTAAGTAAGTAAAGAGGCCTACAAATGCAAACATACACATACAAATATACAGTAGTTTCATAAAAAAAAATTTTTTTTAAATTTAAAAAAAAATATTTTTTTTTACAAATACTTATATACAAATATACAAATATCGGTATCGGTATCGGCCGATAGTGTTAGTTGAACAATCGGTATCGGTATCGGTGGCCAATTTTCATATCGGTGCATCCCTAACTAAAACTCTAAGCAAATGAACAAAGGGCAGGTGACTTCGTTTTTTTTTGTAGATACAGTGCTGAATTTTGCCATCCGGACACATGCAATTTGAAATATAGATTATCAGGCCTATAAATGACCTTACTATGGCCAGGTCATACATCTATGGATCAGGCTAAATCTCCTCTTTCCAATGGCAGAGTAAAATCTGGATTTAGTACCATCAGACGCCCATTACAGGGCAGCAAAGACTGAATGAAATCTACTTTAAGTACAGTTACTTTTGTTTATTACATGGCGTTTTAACATTTGCCGAAATGCTTGATTGTGATTGGTCAATAGCCCCCGACAGCGGTGAATTATTTTTCCATAACCACCGGTGATTATTGTTTTTCGCAGCTGGAGCAATCAAGCCCACTGACACTGTTTCAGTGCGATCAGACACACCTGCCGGCGATACATTTTTGACCAGATTTTTTTTCTCTAAACGTTCACAGAAAGGTAGATAATAACAATATGCGTTGTATTTTATGGCAATAACGTTCAGGTTTGTTCGATCTGTGAGATATAATCACGATTTTCGCATTAATGTTTTTTTTTTTTTCATGTCAAGCGGCTGTAGCTTTGACTGGGGCTGGTGTGAGCTGGTTAGAGTAAGCCCTGGGTCTCCTCTTTCTTAGGACTAAAACAATGTCATGAGTAGGGATGCTCGATATTGGCTTTTTTACCGATACCGATATACCGATATTGTCCAACTCTTAATTTCCGATACCGATATCAACCGATATCACATCTTAATGCCGATAATATCGGTAGGCTGATAATATCGGACATCATTTCTATAGAAATGTAAAAAAAAAATAAAAAATACAGATATTTTCCGATATCACATTTTAATGCCGATATCGGCTGATAATATTGGTAGACCGATAATATCGGACATCCCTAGTCATGAGTGATTCTTCTTCCCGTGTTCAAATCGTCCATTTTCCGGTACAATGTGCAGAGATTTTTATAAGCTCATATTCAGCTAATAACACTTAAAATCATTGGTAAATAAACGTAGTGCTGGAAATATACACTTTGACTGTTTGATACAGACTGTATTGATCTATTTATGACGTAAAACAAAACTTGTACCGGAACGATCGGGCTTAAGAGGTTAATACCCAATGAGGGTGACTGGAATGGAAGCTAAAAATCATGATGTAGGTTCAAAGTTGTCCCTATTTTATTTAGGCCATTCACTCTATTAATATATATTTGTTTTCAGGGATATGGATTGAAGACCATTTTGAATACCTTTATTTAGGCTATTTTATCAAGTTAACGATGTACTGACTAGGCTACAACAACTGGGTCAAGAAAGGGCCAGGAGAAGGCACGCATGCACAAATGCTGTTTAAAAACAATGTGGTACTGATTTTGAGCCTGCATGCACCAAAGCGGTACACCAAAGAAGAGGGACGGTGAGACCTTTCAAAACATTCAGTTTCCACTAAATGTTGTAAGGTTGATGGCTCATAGCCTCTGTTCCCCCAGTTTGATATGTTGCCTTTTAGAAGCTATAGGGTGCCATGGGCTACAAAGATAGCCTATAAATATAAGAGGTTGTTTATTCCAAGTGCAATAAGCCTTGTAAATTGCATATGAATTATTGATCTGTACAGTGTGTATGCTTTTAAATGTTTCTTAAATGCTTTTTGTTTCATGTTCACTGTGGCCAAAGACAAATTGCTAGGGGTGGGAATCACCAGAGGCCTCACGATACTATCACGATACTTGAGTCACGATACGATAGTATTGCGATACTAAATATATTGCAATATGCTGAGTATTGCGATATTAATATTGCGATATATTGCGATTTATTACCTTTTTTCAACTGCAAAGTAAAACTTTGTCAACATGTTTTATCTAATAAAATAAAGTTCAGTCTGTTCATCTCACTTCAATAATTTGTATTGCAGAACATGGTTTTTTCTCAAGCAGACAGATGTAAACACTGTAATCTGTGTTGCATGTACCTGACAAACTTAACTGTTTGTATTAGTCATATTCCAACTTAACTGAATGCACATGTGTGCGTGTGGACTACTGTACTATTACAGGTATTGAAATGAACAACTCCTTATACAAAAAAACAAAAAAATTTATTTTTTTATAAATGATTAAATATCGATACTTGGCATCCCTGTATCGATACAGTATCGCCACGCAAAGTATCGCGATACTACTACGTATCAATATTTCCCCCCACCCCTACAAATTGCCACCATGGTGGGTAACAGAGTTGTATAAGAAACAAAGCAGTTTCCACAATAAAATGTTTTCCCAGGGAGCAAATGTGCTGCTAAACAGAGATAAAGGGATATTTAGGAGTATTGTTTTGTCTTCCTTTTTCAAACTTGTGTAACAGACATGTAACTTTCTCTTTTCTAGGTTATATTTGTACGATTGATATTGCATCACTGTAGACCCTAACTGGTATACCCAACCTCTACTATGCTCAACCACATGGTACAGTATGAGCAGTGTTTCCCCTGAAAAAAATTCAGCAGCAGTGCTGTTCCTCTAGGGGGGTCTGGGGGTTAGTTAGCACCATCCAGGTATCAACGTGAGCTCCCGGAACGGTAGCTAGTTAGTTAGCACCATCCAGGTATCAACGTGCGCTCCCGGGACCGTAGCTAGTTAGTTAGCACCATCCAGGTATCAACGTGAGCTCCAGGAACAGTAGCTAGTTAGTTAACACCATCCAGGTATCAACGTTAGCTCCCGGGACGGTAGCTAGTTAGTTAGCACCATCCAGGTATCAACGTGAGCTCCAGGAACGGTAGCTAGTTAGTTAACACCATCCAGGTAGGGGTGGACGGTATAAACGGTATACGGTATAAACGGTATTAATTTGCTCTACGGTATGGATTTTGACTATACCGTGTAACCGGTAGAGCAGCTCTAAAATAGCAATGACGTCATGTAACCACAGCGCGACTATTTCAATCGCATTTGCCCCTAAAAATAGATAGAATTAGTCATAGATAATAGATATGTGCAAACTGGAAAAAGTTATTTAGGAGTCAACACGCAATTGTCATTTCATAGTAAACACATATCACCGAGGCGCACAGCAAGTTTCAATTTCAGTTCCTGGCATTTTTAACCAGAGGAGAAAGGTAAGAGATGTCCCTATCGTTTTTCTTATATGAATTATTCTACGTTAATAAAACATACCTGGTGATCAACTACAGTTTGCTGTAAACATTATGATATGCGTGTAGTGTTATGATAACGACGGCTGCAGCGGGAGGACGGCTGCAGCAGTGGATTTGCGAATAGCATGCAGCGCTTTCAGGTCTGGTCACAGGCCCGCTCAACAGCGCCCCCCCACCCAACGGCTGAAAGCTGTGACCAGACCTGAAAGCGCCGCTGGCTCTGCGGCTCTGCAGCTACATATGCTTCTAGCCAAATACAGCATCCAGCCCTGCTGTTTGCAATGGGAGCAGCACGGACTCGGGACTTATTTTATTTGGAATATAATGACTTTATACGCAAAAGTAGCCTAGTTTTAAGTTAAAATATAAATCTACATGCCTTGAGGATGTCATTCTTTATATAGCCTGCCTATCAGGCAAAAAAAATTATTCTAACGGAAACACTGATACCGTGATATATACCGTTACCGTCTATGCTTCAAATTATACCGTGATATACATTTTAGACCATACCGTCCACCCCTACATCCAGGTATCAACGTTAGCTCCCGGGACGGTAGCTAGTTACCCCGCACCATCCAGGTATCAACGTGAGCTCCTGTAACGGTAGCCAGTTACCCCCACACCATCCAGGTACTACTATAACGTTAGCCATATCACGATACACGATATATATCGCGATATTTTGACATTTCCTCTAAAGCACTTAAAAATGCTTGATTTAACCCTTTGATGCATACAGTCACGCCAATATGATGATTATAATAAGTCCCTGCAAAATATGTTTCCATTATTAAACCATGAAGATGCTTTAAAAAATAATTAAATGAAAATGTACAAAGAGTAGTCTACTGACACACTAATAAAAAAAGATTTACATCTAAGACAATTTATATAAAAACAGAGATTGGGTGCCTAAGACTTTTGCACAGTACTGTGTTTTCTATCCACTTTAGCCAAACACACACACACATATATTAGGGATGCACCGATATGAAAATTTGCCACCGATACCGATTGTTCAACTAACACAATCGGCCGATACCGATTCCGATATTTGTGGCAACAATTTTTTTTTTTAATAAAAAAAAAGAAAAAAAAATTGTAATATATAATATATATTTTTTTTATGAAACTACTGTATATTTGTGTTACAAATTGTGCTCACCGATATGAACATAGGCCTCTTTACTTACAAAAAGGAAACATCAAGAAATAGCACTATCTCTCTCCCAGTAAGTTCTGCAGGGCTGCACCTAGATACTAGTTCTCCCAGCATGGTCTACCTGCTGGGCTGCAGCTAGAAACTATTGTCTCAACCAATGAAATTTTGATTGACAGTCGATTCTGCCAATTACGTCACACACCGCTTGCACCCGCCTCTGCTGTTACGACCAATCGGCAAGCGGTATACATTTTTTACTTCGGCTTTTGTCCACCATTGATTTTGAGTTGACGAGGTTTTCTACAACAACAACAACACGGCTGACGTTTAGCTTTTAGCTCCGCAGGATGACTTAAATAAGGCATAATGATTTTACTGCAACTAATGTTATAATAAAACAAAGCCTTTCTATACATGTGTCTGATTGAAAACGTTATTAACAGATTGCAGAATGGGTAAAACTCAGGGCTCTGTGAGCAACGGAAGGAACTGAGCTAGTATGAACGCTTGCTACGTTCGGGTAAATAATATGCTGATGTTATTGAACGTGTAACACTAACTATATAACGTTAATGCCACAAAACGAATGCCTTGTTAATCATAAGTAGTAACTTTGATGCAGTAGCTTGTGTGTGTGTGTGTGTGGGGGGGACTGGGGACAGCGTTGTGCAGGTCGCAAGTGAACTTTTTTGCGTCTTGACGCTACACAAATTGATGGATATTTATCGGCTACTGCCATCGGCACATTCGAGCTTATCGGCCGATTTCAGTCAACAAGGCACTTATCGGCCGATACCGATACCCGACCGATACATCGGTGCACCCCTAATATATGTATATATATATATTACACACTACTGTGAGAAAATAATAATCACACACAAAGCCTTACAAAGGGATAATGGCTTATAGCAGACTTAATGATTTTAGAATATTTCAGATAATGAAATGTTTATATCATCAACTAGTATTTATACTGTAACGTTTGGCCACTAAAAAAAAAGAGAGGAGAGAGAGAGAGAGAGAGAGAGAGAGAGAGAGAACTTGGTTATTTCACACACGCAGCTGTTTACACAGTGCTCCGTGTATCTCTCTCTCTCTGTCTGAGAGAGAGAGAGCGTAGGGCTGGGCGATATAACGATAACGATAAATATCGCGATATATTTTAATAATCGATATCGAATATCGAAATAAATAAAATCGAAAAACCGTTTTTTTTTTTTTTTACCTGCAACAGGGCAGTTTTAAAACCAGAGACAGTGGACAGACTTGTCTTTCTTGCCTGCAACTTAAAGTAATGGCTTTGCTTGTCCAAATGACAATACTGACCAAATTCAGATTTCTTTTTCTCTTGTCCATTTATTTTGTTTGCTTTCTAATTTAAAATACATTTTGAAACCGTCTGTACACAGTAGGCTATGTGTGCTAGCAGAACTAGACTCCAGTCACGAGTCACAGTGCACATGTGTGGTGGTTTGTCCACCAAAAAAGCGCCAAAAGATCGAAAATAAACTAGCAGAGCCAGAACTGTTCAACTCCTCTGGAGCCACAGCCAGCAGAGAAGCCGGTTTACTTTAGCTTTTAAACAAGCTGCAGCCTGAGAACTGGAGTGTGAGGGGATGTAACACTAAAGATGGCGGCAATGACAAAGAATTGCTGCAAAATAAACATACATCTGTTGTTAAAACATTTTTTTTTTTTTTTTAATACTTATAACAATTCGATAATTATCGATATCGAGAAATAAAATAAAATTATCATATCGTTATCGCGATATGATTTTTTTCCATATCGCCCAGCCCTAAGAGAGCGCGTTTGCGTTTTGAGCGTATAAGCTGCCGTAGGCGATGATGTCACACTCGAATGTAAACACAGGAAGTTGAACACACGGCGATTGAAACTGGATGCAAGATACGAATAACTAATAAATATGAAGTTATCTTTAAACCTCTGTTGTCAAGCGTCGTCACTATAACGCACCCCCTTTTCCCACGAATGGAACTAGTGTCGTGGAGTCCGCTTTGCTTAGCCTATTATGGTTTAACTTAGCAGCTAACGTTAGCCCATTGCATGTCATTGAAGGTCCGCGCTGGTCTGTGTAATGAAATTACAATTGCATGTAATTTAAGGTCCGCGCTGGTCTGTCTATAATGAAATGAGAGGAACGCTCTGCACTAAAGCAAGTCTCATATCAGCCACGACAACATATACTCGATGTTCACGATATAGTAATTTACTACATCTCACGTAGAACAAGCCGCGATACATCGACCAAACTTGATATGCATGACATTGGTGGGCTCTAGGTCAACTCCTGAAAAGGGGGTCAATGTCAGACTTTGCAATCAAAAGTTAGGGGGCTAATAACCCTTGCCATAATTTCAGTGCGCCCCCTAACTTTTGATTGCAAGGTCTGACATTAACCCCCTTTTCAGGAGTTGACCTAGAACCCACCAAGGTCATGCATATCAAGTTTGGTCAATGTCAGACCTTGCAATACACTGTAAGGCACTGTAAGGCTACTGTCCTGCCTCACTTCCAGTGATGAAGCTAAGCTATGCTAACGGAGCGTCTATTCCCAAAGCTAAAATGCACGCACAGAGACAAAAAAGGTATGTATCTTCTTGTCTAACTCCAGGGAAGATGTTAAATAAGCTAATTTCCCAAAATGTTGGAGTTCCCCTTTAAGGGCTAGAAATTGCCTGGGTTTTGGTGATATGCTCCCGAAATGCTCCCGTTGTTTGGCTACTTCTATGTGCAGTGAAAACTACTCGAATGCTTTATAACCTAGTCATTGATTTAGTTCAGGGTAATCTAAGATTAGCCGCAGAGCTAACGCTACTTAACGTGAGCTAACGCTAGTTATTCAAGCTCGGTAGCTCACAGAGAGAGATAAACAGCTGACAGCGGATAGTACAGGACGGTACAAATACAATAAAAAGGCGGGTGGGGGTAGGGCTGGGCGATATGACGATATTATATAAATATCGGGTACAGTTCATTAACGATACACTTTAACGTATCGTGGATATCGTGATGTTTTGACCAAGAGGATTGTGTCGCGTCAATCTGGTCCACACGTTCAAACTTTTGAACAACACCGCCCCCACACACACACACTACTGCATCAAAGTTACTACTTATGATTAACAAAGGCATTCGTTTTGTGGCATTGACGTTATATAGTTACACGTTCAATAACATCAGCGTATTTACCCGAACATAGCAACGTCCGAGGACGACATAGATAGCAAGCATTACTCGTTCATATCTCAGCCCGTGCTGAGTTGTGCCCATTCTGCTGTCTGTTAATAAAGTTTTCAATTAGACAGATGTATGGAAAGGCTTTTATTATCACATTCGTTGCAGTAAAACCATTGTCTCGTTTAGTCATGCTGCGGTGCGCTGGTAATCTAACTCGTCGGCCGCGGCGAGCTAACGTTGTTGCTGTTGTTGAGCTCTCGTCAAAATCACATTCTGGAAAGTAAAAAACGAATAGCGCTTGCCGATTGGTGCTAAGAACAGCAGGGCGGGACGTTATTGGCAGACTCGACTGTCAATCAAAATTATTCTGTTGCCGGCTGAATGATTGAATGAATGAGAACTTTATTAACAGATTGCAGAATGGGTAATACAGTACAGCTCAATACAACAACAGTGGACTGGAGGATGAAGACCAGAAAAAGACTTTCGGCTTTTTTACATAAGGGTCCTCCATTTTCAATTCATCAAAACATTTAGAGACATACAAATATACAGTAGTTTCATAAAAATGCTAAAATGTTATTGATTGATTGATTGATTTAAAACTGTATTAACATATTGCAGAATGGGTACAGTACAGTCAATACATACAATTGTTAAGGGGATCCAGACCAGAGAAAGACTTTTGTCTTGTTTACATCAGGGTCCCCCATTTTCAATTAATCATATTTCATATCTAAATCATATAATATCTCATTGCTAAATATATGCAATATATAATCTAATAATCCAATAATCTAAATCTAATATATAATATAAAAATACTAAATGCATGGGTATTTTATTTTGTCTTTAATGTTAGCTTGCAAACTCAAATACTATCTTGGTAAGCCTCATAATGAATTGTTTGGGAAAAAAAGAAAAACATTGTGATGTGTATCGCCGAAAGGTCAGAAAATATCGTGATATCATATTTAGGCCATATCGCCCAGCCCTAGGTGGGGGCTGTTGTGTAAACCTTGTAGTCGTTAGTTCACATATAATAAGAGACGGATTATTTGCTTGCTCCACAACAACACTGCTCTCGTCACAACGCTTTACGGTATTTTCACAGCACTGTCGCAACATTACCGTAAAACGTGAACACCGTTGTGACCCACTCGCTCCACTAGAGCGGTCACGCCCTCTGCTGGCGCGTGTGTGCACTACACTCAAAACTCTGTTTCACTGTTATAGAAACTGTATTTCTAAATACCCCGGTATACCTTAATACCGTCATACCGCCCAAGCCTATAGCTTATGCTAACGTAACGTTAATTTCGGACTTTAACACGACGTGGTCATAAAGGAATGGCGAGGAATGCAAAGCATGTTATATGCATTTGACCCGTTGTGGAATAAAACAGCAGGGATTTGTTTTGAGTCGCATCCGTGCTCTGTTTCAATGTCCGCGTTCCAGACGCTACTGCTGTGTGCTGTAGAGCGGATATGAGTCACGACACAGGATTTTCAAAATAAGAGTATCGAAACGAACTGAGCGTTGCTAGCTGTCGGAGCCATAGATATTATAGCTGGAGCTGCGCTTGGGCAGAAATGAGACCCACGACAGGATTTTAAAAATAAGAGTATCTATATGAACCGAATGCCTATCGCACCAGTGCTACTGAAGTAAATCCATTCATCGCACAGACGGATGTTGCTGTAGCACGTGCGATATATATCTCGCACTGTACAGCCCTGCTCTGCTGGCGCGTGCTGTGCACTACAATCAACTCAGTGTCAGTGTAATAGCAGTCTGTGACATCACGGTATTGAGAATCATACCGGCGGGATCTCGAAATACCCTGGTATACCGTCCAAGCCTACCCCCGAGCATTTCCCCGTTATCGATCGCCATCTGGTAGATCGATATGTCCATTGGCTGATGATAAATCCCTTATTGCATAGTGAAATCCAAAATGTATTCCAAGCTACAGGCTGCACATCCAGAATCCAGCTAACTGAAAACTCCATTGAAAGTAGGGCTGGGCGATATGACCAAAAACGTTATCGCGATAAAATTATAAAATTATTTTCATATAATTCGATATCGATAATTATCGTCGATATAATGTCTGTCAAGTTTAATTAACTTCTTATGCTGCTGCGAATGTCTCGAGTCGAGTTGATGTCGTCATCAGTCCGCGCACGTTAGCAGTTAGCCGACAAGCGGAATATCTCATGACAATGTAATAAATATGACACTAAAATACTCTCTTCCGCCACAATATATTGAAACGACGTCCACTGTATACCCACACTACTATAAACGTGGCCTCAGAATTCACGCCACACACATACTCGCCACGTAAATATATAAAACATCGCTGTGCAAGCTAGTTATCCGAGCCAGCCGGTTGCTTCTAAGCGGTGTATTCCATGACAATGTGCTAAATATGACACTAAAATACTCTCTTCCGCCACAATACATTGCAACGACGTCCACTGTATACCCACACTACTATAAACGTGGCCTCAGAATTCACGCCACACACATACTCGGCACATAAATATATAAAACATCGCCGTGCAAGCTAATTAGCCTAGCAAGCCTTGTTGTTGAGTGAGTCCTACCTCCTTCCGGGTCTACTTCGCTCTCTGCCATCTCCTTCACTGATTGGTTGTTAGCTGTTGTTAGCTGTTGTGCGTAAACACGTCATCACGTAACGTTGGTTGTTGTTAGTGAGTGTGCTGAGCCGAGGCTGAACGGAGCCAAGCTTGGAAAATCGATATATCAAAACTTTGCGACCACGTTTCATGTTTATTTCGAGGAAATAATTTATCGCGATAGTTATCGTTATCGTTTTATCGCCCAGCCCTAATTGAAAGTCAAAAAAAATAATGCACCGTTCAGCCACAGGGCACACTGCATTATCGCGACAGCACCCCTAAGAGGATCTGGCCGGTAATGCACTTTGGCGAATTCAAAGAGTAGGGTACATCTGCAGTGCAGCTCGGCGACCTTGAATAAGTTATTAAAATGGAATAAAAGCCAAAACAACTTGGCACGGATATATCCGTCCTTCTGTCCTTTAAGCATGGATTCGAAAGCCGGATATATCCGTGCTTGGGCGGGATTGTGTTAAGCACCCCAGCCCAAATGAAATGATAAAAAAAAAAAAAAATTTAATAGTCTAGTTCATAGCAGCGGCGGTCCTAAACCCAGATTCGGCTCAAACAAGGGACTAAACACGTTTCACAATTATGCCACATCAATGTGGAACGCCCTACCCAAAGCTGTAAAGGACTTTCAAAAACACTCAAACACCTACGGGAGACTGCAATTCAAAACTGGCCCCTGCAAATGTCCTAACCCAACCCCCTCCAATGTACAGTAAATGACCAAGTATGGCTTTGTCAATATTCTAATGTACAGTGTACAGTGTGCTGTACTGTACCCATTCTGCAATCTGTTAATAAAGTTTTCAATCAATCAATCAATATAGGTATATAGTTACATTTGTGACATATACGATATGCAAATATACAGTACTGTTACCCATAAATCTTAACATAAAACATAAATATGATGGGGAGGAGACTGTACATTAGGAGGAGAGAATCCCCTCTTTATCATCAATGTACATAGATACACACTACTGCACTATGAACTGCCAGCCAGCTAGCTGGCTACCTAGCCCCTTTTGTGACTGATGCACCGAGTGGATTCACTCGGTGCATCACAGTCACGAAAGTGGCTACTGGCTACCTACCCGAATCCACAACAGCCACCTGTACAAAATACAGTCTGAGCCAATCACATCGATTTGTACAGTTAGTTAGCTCCACTCCATTGCGAATTAAAAGGTAGTCAGTATTAGCTAGCTACAGTTGCTAACGTTAGCTAGCTAGCTAGCCAACAGCTGCAAAAACGAATGCGCATTCGATGATCCTTGATGAATTGAAAATGGGGGACCCTGATGTAAACAAGACGAAAGTCTCTCTCTGGTCTGCATCCCCTTAACAATTGTATGTATTGAGCTGTACTGTACCAATTCTGCAATCTGTTAATAAAGTTTTCAATCAATCAATCAGCCGTTGACACGAGCGCCTATCAGTAGCTAGCCAGCTACATAACGTTAGACAACGCCTTGTGCATTAAGTGAATAGTTTACTGGGTAATTTTGTTAAGTGATGTTGAAAGAGGAGCTGCACTCTTGCTCTCTTCAGAGCGAATGAGAGATGTGACTACACGGGTCTGGGAGGGGGAGGGGCATGGGCATGGGCAATGCAAGCACTGGGAGCAGTGTGTGTGAACGTGTGTGTGCGTCAACAACTTGCTGTAGGTCAGGATGAGAGAAGACAGCGAGGCTTGAAGGCTAATCTTAACCAATCTAAAATCAGCATTAAATGTAAGAACGTCAAGCTCATGTTTGATTGGTTATAATGGTCACTGTCAACTCACAAGGCACATACTGAGTGACAAACTAGCTAATGGACAGAGAGGGGGGGGGGGGGGGGGGGTCGCAGGAGAAAAATTATTTGCACTCGCACGAATGCTCCCAATTATATTTTGAGGTTGCACCGATACAATTTCGGTCGCAATTTCTAGTCCTGCATTATTTTACATGATATAGTTATATGGGTTATATGCAGGTGTATAAGTAGGTATATAGAAGAAGGATTATATTTATAAGCATGTATATTCAAACAGATATATATATATATATATATATATATATATATGAGGCAAACCAGTCATGTATATAATATATTATACGAATACGTACTGTACCGCCTCAATGTGGTCCTCCGGTACAGTACGCACTGTGCACCGAACGATTGCAATGGTGCGGAACCTTTTTTTGCGTAACTTAAATCCCCCCGTCCCAAATATAACGTGCAAAACTAACCGGATGTTGTTTGTTCATCCCACGCAACTACACTGAGCGATAGCTGTAATTCGGCATAGCATATTAGCCTTAGTATGGCAAGTGCAAAACTAACTGACCAGCCAGAGCTAGAAGATGCTCCCACAACATTCAAGTCTCCCGTTTGGGATAATTTCGGATTCCCAGTTAACGACAGTAATGGACAAAGACTGGTGGATCGCACTAAAGCTACGTGCCGGCTAGCCCCTTTCGTGACTGATGCAAGCCTTGCATCACAGTCACGAAAGGGGCTACGTGCCGGCATTGTTCAACTTTATTGCAAACTTTATCACGCATTTGAAACGGCATCACCCGAATGTGAATATCACTGGTACAAGGAAGAAACAGACCCTAGTCCAAACCCAGCTCCCCGTGGCAATCAAGCAGCATCTCGCTATTAATTCAGACCGGGCCAAAGCAATAACAAACGCCATAGGTGTTTTTATAGCAGCAGATCTGCGACCATACTCCGTTGTCGAGAACACAGGGTTTAAGCAGATTTACTGTACCGAAAATCATACAGAACCATGACTTCAAAACCGAGGTACGTACCGAACCGTGGATTTTGTGTACCGTTACACCCCTATAATATATTCAGTCATGTATCAGATTGTATAGTTCCGTTTGAGATAAAGAAAAAATAGGGAAACAAGTGAGGACATTTCTGTTTGAGGAAATGCTGCATACAAACAGTGCTGGAATTATATTTTTTATTTTACCTTTATTTTACCAGGTAGTCACTTGAGATCAAAGATCTCTTTTCAAGCAAGATCGGGCCAAAATGGCAGCAAAAACAAAAACAAACAAAACAAACAAAAATACAAAAAACACAGACAGACATAAAAATATATATATATAGACTGAATATAATTTGTATCAGTGACTTCATGCGTCTTTACATGTTACATGGTTGCATGTTTTCTGACCTATGGTCTAGTCTCCCAACATCATACTACACGGTTGAGCAGGCAGCTATGTAGAACTATGCACAGGCCCCTAGGAGCTTGGATAATTAATTCAATGCTCTCACCTCTATGTTCCAATTATGTTGCTCTAATGTGCGACGACATTGGTCCATGGACTCCAAACCAGTCAGGTCCTGTCAGAAAGAATCACGTCAACAAATCAGACAGTAGGCCTAACTCCGACCTAGAGCATTAAAAACAAGTTTATTATTAGTGAGCATGTTAAATCTAGCCTCTTGTGGGCTGACAAGATAGATTGCATTGGTATGTTCTTTAGGGTTCAAGGTTAAAGGATTTTTATGTTGAGTAATCCTTTATAAAAAAAAATTATAAAATAAATGTAAAATAATATATAATAAAGAATACATCCAGAGATTTTAGAAAGGTGCTGAAATGTTGCCTTTCCTCCCAAAGAATGATTGATTAATGAAAGTATAATTTAAAAAAAAATGTGTGGGTCCAAAATGAATGTTGTTGTTTACATGTATCCCATCCCCACTTCCCATTTCCCCACGGGGAATGCACCCGATTGGATAAATGAGATGATGTTGCTCTAGTGCGACATCTAGCGGCTGAATGTTATCTATAGCAGCTTTAACATTAGGTTAGGTGACAGCTATTGTGTTTTGTTATTTTAATTCAGTTAAAAAACGATTGATGCTAAATATGAACCATTTCAGCAGCTGCAAGATATAAAACCCAGTAATAGCTTTAAATGACCAGTCCACTGTGACATAGTCAACATAATAAGGTCCAGTTATCTCAATCCTAACCCCGACCGTAACGTTACACGTGAAGTAGTTCATTAAAATACCATCACTTTAGCCAAGTTGGATAGCCAACTAACTAACGTTAACTCAACTAATCTGTGATTCGCCAACGGTTCGTTAACTTAGTGCGGTGGGGCACGGATGGGAGGCTAACAGTTATATTGTAGTCAACACACATAGGTCACACAAATTAGAAAACGAAAGTCATTGCTAACAATTACACGGCATCACGTTAACGTTGGCGATCTGGAGTTAGCTACCAGCATAGCTCGCGTTAGCGATTCTGTCCGCGATTCCTATTAAATGTTCCATAGCAAGCCAACACGTTTGGGGTTAGCAAACTCATTTTGTTATCAAACTTTAGGTGACTATTGATCAGCAAGTTATAGAGCACCTAGTATCTAACGTACCCGTTCATTAGCTGGCTTAGCTAACGTTAGCTTAGCTAGCTAGCCCGGCTAACTTCAGGTTAGCTAGACTGTGACAGCGCGAGCTAACGACGTTCAGGACTAAAGCTATCGAAGTTGACTCCGCAAAAAAGGCGTTTCAACACCCTCGTCTTCGGTTATAAACAATGGGTTTTGCATCCACGGTGACCAGGTGACGCGTGGGGAATCACATAGAAGCGTGTTTGTGCCGAATGGAGGCTGTCTAACCTGAAATTGAAGGAGTTTTTCCGTCTGCGCCTGAGATAATTCTTGCTCCTCTGGCGCCGCCATCTTACCTCGCCAATCACCCAGCGAGGCGCGCGCCGACGTAAATGTTCTCCGCTGGTGCGTGTCGTCAACTCGCTGCTGCTGTCGCGAGCGTTCGCTACCGCCGCCTATCTGTCGGAGGGAGAATAATATCCAGCTAGCTAGCTAAATAGTGACTGGCACAGTCATTGACAATAGCAAATATGATTGACTGGTCAATAACATTCTTATTCTTGGAAAATGTTATGTACACAAGTCAAAGTATATGAAGGTGGGACCTAGGTTCAGTGTATTTCATAGAGAGTTTCTTTTAAATATAAAACCCCTTAAAGTCATGAAAAATAAAAATGCAATGGAGCCTTTAGCAGAATAGAAGAATATGATATTACAAACATGGGAACTCTATAACCCCTGCCCCCATCTCTCTGAGTGGTTGTCTCGTAGTGTTGACCAAGGTGGCGGATGTCTCGGGGTGATGGCCAAGATTGCAGTGACTATAGAAGTATGGGCAGTGGGCACCTGTTAGACGGGTGTAACTGGGTTTACTAAATTCTCAAAATGTGTAAAAAAAAAAAAAAAAAAAAAATGAATTTGTTGAGGTCCTAGTCTGGGGGAGGGGAGGGGGGTCTGGCCTAGAGGTTTTCTTTTTGTTTATATTGATTTTTTTATTTTTATTTCAGGGGGGGGGGGGTATTTTGTGTCTATTTTTCTGTAACTCGGGGAGGGGGGAGGGGGCAGTTGGCAGCATTTCCTTTTGTATGGTTGTTGAACTGTTGAACTGATGCTGTAAAACTGACAATTTTTTTTTAAATACCAATAAACATATTGTTTAAAAAAAAAAGATTGCAGTGACTGTTCTACCCCCACATTGGTTATGTGCACCATTGAGGTCATGGATCACCGTCTTCTGTCCGACCTACAACGTCTAAACCATGTCTGTTCTAGACTAGTTCATTGCTAGGTTACAGTATGTACTTCTATTCTATTCACATATCATGTATCTATTGCTATGTCCACCCATCACAAATACGCAAACTGTCTAACGCCTGTCCCTGTCTCCCTGTCTCCCTGTCTCCCTGTCTCCCTGTCTCCCTGTGAGTGATCGTGTCTCGTGGTGATGACCGGAGTGGTGGACGTCCCGTGGTGATGGTCGGAAGGATGCGATCCTCTCTACACCGCCCCGTACCCCAAATGGATCCGTCATCAGCTCTATTTTCAATCTTTCAAAATGTTCTTATGTACCCCAGTCGCTATTGCATGTACTTATTTGTGTTTCATTACACATATATACATGCTTACCAACTGTTCTGCCTGTTATATGGCAACACTACTATCACCGACATCTAAGAAGGGAGATCCCGCCTTGTGTTTATTGAGCCGTACTGTATTGTACCCATTCTGCAATCTGTTAATAAAATGTTCAATCAATTAATCAATCAATCAAAAGGCCCTTCTATAAGGTTTCTCTCCTCCACATTGCCTGTGGTACTTTTTTCCTATTGCTAGGTTTTTAGTGAGTTTTTCCTTACCTTCGCGTGGGATATGTCTGGCAGTGTTGCATTCATTCATTTATTTATTTTACATTTTATTTTTGGATTTCATGGTGTTTTTGTTTTGTTCTTGATTTATTGTGATGTTTCTTCTTGCCTTGTTTAAAGAAGACGTGTCCGGCCCATGGGGACATTAATGTGTGTTGTCGGGCCTTACAAATACATTTTATTTGATTTGATTTACAAAAAGAAACTTAGCCCTTGACATCTTGAAATTGTATTTCATATTTAATTGTATTACTATAAGCACCATGCTTTAATGGGTCCTCAGTGCTGTCACAGTGGGCTTACCGACTGATAATACACTGTACTGTATACCCATGTTGTCTGATCAGGCTGTTCAGGCCTATGTCTACTGTTCAATTTGTCTGATCAATGTAGCCCTTGATCAGTCTGCAGTTAGCCATGCAAACAGAGTAATTGTAGGAGGTTTAATTGCCAAGGTTGTCTCTTATATAAAAGTCAGGAACAAAATTATTTTTATGAAGTACAGACCTTTATTCTGAGTTCTAAAAAACATTATTTGTATAGCACCTTTCCTACAAGAATGGCAGCCCAAAGTGCTTCACAGCTGTAAAATAAGCTGTAAAATAGCCATACAATAGACATAAGCATAAAATTAGCATCAAATTGGCAGAATAAGAGCAATGCATGAAGTGCAGACATAAAAAATAGACATAAAATGAGCATAGTGAGAGATGTCTTACCGTATACAGTATAATCTTCTCCTAGTAGGCCTATTATGACTTATACACCAGGACAGCAGAGGGTAAAGGGTAGGCTATTTGCCATCATTTAGGCACCTACAGTATGTTATTTTGGCAATTCATGAACATATATCAAGGTACAGATGTTTTCATTATTAGATTAGAAGTGAAACTGGTTTCAGTATAGGCTAACTAATGTGAATGTTGGACCGATAATACCGCATAATACCATCAGAGGGCAGCACTGTCTTGTGCTGTGCCAGTGGTTTTTAACCTCTTTGGTGTCAAGGACCCCCAAATGAATACATATCAGGCCGTGGACCCCTGTTTTATAAGGCGTTGTCTCAGGGACCCCCGTCTGAGAAGAGTTAGTTATTCCATAACTGTCTATACTGTAGGAGGGCAGGTAACAGTGAAGGGTGTGAGACCTATATGAACAGAATAGTCAGTATCACATTCTCTCATTGAGCAAGTTTCTAGGGAAATGGTGAAGTAAAAAAAAATCAACAGTCTGATTTCGATTTAGGCAGTGACTGAAAAGGTACAGGCTGAAGCATAATGCGTATATGTGCCTGTCCTAATTGCAAAATAAAAAGCATTCACATGTGTAACCCTCGAAAATAGCTATACAAACCATTAAAAAAAATTAAAAGCTTTAGAAAGATTTAGAACAGCATTGTTCCACAAGTTAACCCCAATAATATAAATAATTACAGGACAATAGCCATAATGTCACTTGCAAAAATCCTTCCATTCTCAGTTAGTAGGGCTAGCTTGTAATTATGTTTGTAGAACAACTCAAATGACTGTTGACGGTTAAAACAAACTTGGACGTCATCTAAAATGTCTGTTAATGTCAGATTCACTTCATACTGTTTCTATTTATAATGTTTTGTTTGAACTTCTGTATCCGACTTTAAACATTGGGCTCACTGAGGCTTTGTAAATAAGCAGTATTTGTCTGGTCCTTGCTCAGTGTAACACCACAGATCATGAGTGGCTATACCTAACCCCCCAAAGAACCACTGATTGTAAGCTTAACCCATATAGACTTCTGCAGGGGGGCTCTCTTTAATTTTTTATACAATTTCTATTTTCCATTTTCCATTTTTACATTTTTACAAAACACAACACAATACAGCAACAACAACAATACACAAGACATCACAGGACAGTACTTCAACAATAATAACCACAATAACGACAAGACAACTAGAAATAACAAAAACAACAAACACAGAATACAAAAACCAAATTATATTATTACAGACACCACAGACACTTCCTCCCCCCTTTTGCTGTTCATTGACTATACAGTAGTTCAGCTTTCAACACCATAGTCCCCACCAGACTGGTTGACAAGCTGATTGATCTGGGTCTGAACTCTGCCCTGAGCGCCTGGATCCTGGACTTTCTTACCGACAGGCCACATGCGGTCAGGGTGGGTGGACACACCTCCAACTCAATCACCCTAAGCATCGGGTCCCACCAAGGCTGTGTTCTCAGCCCCCTGCTGTATTCACATGACTGTGTGGCCAGGTTTAGCTCTGACTCCATAGTGAAGTTTGCGAACGACATGGTGGTGATGGGGCTGATCTCTAACAATGACGAGAAGGCCTACCGGGAGGAGGTTGAGGTACTGGAACGCTGGTGCCAGGACAACAGCCTGCTCCTTAACATTGGTAAAACCAAGGAGCTGATCGTGGATTTTAGGAGAATACAGCAGGGGACACACAAGCCACTGTGGATAAATGGGGCTATCGTAGATAGGGTGAGCAGTTTTAAGTACCTGGGAGTCCACATCACAGAGGACCTGACATGGACAACTCACATAGACACTGTGGTAAAAAAGGCGAAACAGCGCCTCTACCACCTGAGACAATTAAGGAAGTTCAGAGTAGCAGGGAAGATACTCCACTCCTTCTATTCCGGGGGTGTAGAGAGCATTCTGACTGGGAACATCACTGCCTGGTTTGGAAACAGCACGGCCCAGGAAAGGAAGGCAGAGAGTGGTGCGCTCAGCAGAGCGTACAGGGATTGCACTACCACCCCTGCAGGACTTATATATAACAGGAGGTGCAAATCAAGAGCCTGCAGAATAATGAAGGACCCTCACCACCCCAACAACAGCCTGTTCAAGCTGCTGCGGTCGGGCAAGCGCCTCCGTATATAAGCAGCAAGAACAGAGAGACTAAGGCTCAGCTTCTTCCGTCAGGCCATCAGAACACTGAACACTGATCTCTTCACACACAAGCACACATGAACACACACATACACACACAACACAACATTCTGCACGCGCTCACACACAAACGCACCATAGATCACTTTAAACACACAAGAAAAGGACACTTTAAAGGAAGGGGAAAAGGACACTTGTTGTGATTATTGCATAGTATAGCTAGTAACAGAAAGTATAGCATAGGGACATAGAAGTAAAACTGTATATTGTATAGGAGTGTACATAGGACCCAGTGCCTTGAAGTGATTTATTAACATGTCTATTTTATCATATCTATTCTACTTATTTTTATTACTATTTACTATTATTACTATTGTATTCGTGCACAATCGTAGCGGGCATGGCCAACCGCATTTCACTGTATGCCCTGGTATGTATGTGATAAATAAACTCTTGAATCTTGAATCTTGAATCTACTGGGCAGCTCCTAGTGGTCAACAGTGTCAGACTGTGGTTGTACTGGGCAGCTCCTATTGGTCAACAGTGTCAGACTGTGGTTGTACTGGGCAGCTCCTAGTGGTCGACAGTGTCAGACTGTGGTTGTACTGGGCAGCTCCTAGTGGTCAACAGTGTCAGACTGTGGTTGTACTGGGCAGCTCCTAGTGGTCGACAGTGTCAGACTGTGGTTGTACTGGGCAGCTCCTAGTGGTCGACAGTGTCAGACTGTGGTTGTACTGGGCAGCTCCTAGTGGCCAGCAGTGTCAGACAGTGGTTGTACTGGGCAGCTCCTAGTGGTCGACAGTGTCAGACTGTGGTTGTACTGGGCAGCTCCTAGTGGTCGACAGTGTCAGACTGTGGTTGTACTGGGCAGCTCCTAGTGGCCAGCAGTGTCAGACAGTGGTTGTACTGGGCAGCTCCTAGTGACCAGCAGTGTCAGACTGAGGTTGTACTGGGCAGCCCCTAGTGGTCAAAAGTGTCAGACAGTGGTTGTACTGGGCAGCTCCTAGTGGCCAGCAGTGTCAGACAGTGGTTGTACTGGGTGTGAATGAAACTGTGTGAATGTTAAGCAGAGCGTTGCTGAAAAATTGCATCTATGCTCCACCCTGGGTAAATAAAGGTTTAAAAAAATTTAATAAAGATCCATGGAAATCTGGATCTTTCACATCACTCTGACATTTCATCGAGGATGTGGGTGAAGGTATGCATGCATCGTTCTCTTTCTATTTTTATAACAATGTCAGAAATCTCTCTATCTTTCTCTCTGACACAGCCACTGGTGGTTGAGGAGGAGAGTGGGATGATTCAGGACCTTGCTGCCTGGGGGCTCTTTAACCATGGCCGAGTCTTCATCCCTTCCTATCTCCCTTCCCCTCCCCTCCTCCCCCTCTTCCTCCTCCAGCTCTCACCTGTGCTGACAGACGAGGTGATAGCCAAGAACAATGTGTATGTGTGTTATTATAAGCAGAGGGGACGATCAACCAGACCAGTATATCTGCATGCTTTCTCTTCTCCTCTCTCTCCATGTACAGTATATCTGATTGGTCGGTTGCCTAATAAAACCTGGCAATGATCGCCGCAAAAGAAAGCTCAAGAGTCTCAATGTCTATTGCACATTGTTCCCTGATATACAGGGTGAAAATAGACACACACACACAGGGACGTGCACAGGACTTTAGAGGGGCAGGTGCTCAAAGGCTGAAAAGGGCACTATACCTGTGTGTGTTTTAACCGAGCGCACGTAGCGCGCAAGTCCGATTTTTAAGGGCCCTTTTTGGGGGGTTTTGGTGATCAAATATTGAATAATAATAATCAGTGCAGGAGCTCACTTATCCTTGAAAGACACTTTTATCACTGACTTAAAATGCCCATACATCTCCATAAATGTCCAGGGGGGAGGGAATAAGTGCTTACCCTACAGACCCCAAGAAGTGCTGTATATTCTGTATTGTTTAATATAAATGCATTTTTTATTCCAATCCCGATTTGTATTTGAGATGCCCAAATCCCATCGGACTTGACTTCTTCGTGTCCCTCAATGAGTGTAATACCAGCATTCAACTGTATGCGCCACAGCGGTTTCTATCATCATCCCTACCACCCACGCTATGCATAAAATATATAGGTCCGCGGAGAGGCACGCTGAGGAGGCCGTGCAAACTGCAATGGAATATGGGGCATCTCTCTCTCTCTTTACCTAATATTTTGATTCTATCCTGGCATTTTTCAGTTGGAAGGGCAGTCTATATGCGTAACGGTAAAAAAATAAAAAGGGGCACTTTTTTTACGAGGCTCAAAAAGGCAGGTGCTCAAGCACCCCTTGGGCTCTATCTGTGCACGTGCCTGCACGCACGCACGCACACACGCACGCACGCACGCACGCACGCACGCACGCACACACACACACACACACACACACACACACACACACACACACACACACACACACACACACGCTATTCTAGGGTGCTGTTGGACTGAGGTATAGTCAATAAGTAGGGGGATTCAGCACACTATTATTATACTCCAACAGATACAAACCTTATTCCAGAGTTTGATACACAGAGTGGTATCGGTGGAAAGTAACTAAAGTAAGTATTTTTAGTTTTTACTTTAAGTACTGTACTTACATTTAGTAATTTAGCTGAACGCTTTTATTCAAGATTCAAGAGGTTTATTTGTCACATACATACCAGGGCATACAGTGAAATGCGGGTGGTCATGCCCGCATAGATTGCGCAATAATACTAATAATAAAATAGACATAAAAAAACAGGTAACAAGAAGACATAAGATGTGCATGATAAAAATAGACATGCTAAATTCATGAGAAGGCACTGGGTCCTATGTACTATACGATATACAGTTTTAACTATGTCATTATGCTATACTTGCTATATCTAAACTTAACTATACAAGAACCACATCGGTTCTTTCCTTAAAGTGACCTTTATATTCCTCATTCCTTTAAAGTTTCAAGTTTCAAGTGTCTTTAATAGTTGTCATACAGAAGTACAGAATACTTTTATACAAAATGTTTCTTACTGTTACGCTCCAGAGACTGTGCTAGACAAGATAAGTGTGAAATAAAATAGTATAGCATGTAAAAATAGAAGTAAAAATAGAAGTAAAAATAGAAGTCACAGTGTTCAGTATATACATATGTACAATGTTCGATGCAGAATAGAAGTAACTGAGTTACCATACAATATACAATATTGTATATTTGGGCTGGTGACAGGCAACATGGAAGAACACAAGATGGCAAGATACAACGTCAGGAGAGCAGTAATAGAGGCAAAACGGCGTTACAGGGATAAAGTTGAACTTCAGTTTGAACAGGCTGACTCTAGTCTAGAGGCATGTGGCAGGGCCTCAGAACAATGACAGATTACAAAGGCACCTCCCTCAAACTGAACAGTGACATCTCCTTAGCAAATTATCTCAATTCCTTCTATGCGAGGTTTGAGGCTGTGAATAAAAACACCAGCCTACAAACCACGGCAATGGGGGGGGGGGGGGGGGGGGTCTGCTGATGGAGACTCAGTGTTCAGGGTAACAGAGCATGAGGTGAGACGGATCTTTAAAAAAGTGAATATCAGGAAGGCAGCAGGACCGGACGGCATCCCCGGCCGCGTCCTAAAAGTCTGTGCCGACCAACTGGCCCCGGTATTCACTGACATCTTCAACCTGTCCTTGGAACAGGCTGTCATCCCCACATGTCTGAAGAAGTCCACCATCATCCCTGTACCCAAAAAATCTACGCCCGCTTGCCTCAACGACTACCGCCCTGTAGCCCTCACCTCCATAGCCATGAAGTGCTTTGAGAAGCTAGTGAAGGGCTACATCTGTTCCTCCCTCCCCATCAACCTGGACCCTCTGCAATTTGCATATCGCCCCAACAGGTCCACGGAGGACGCCATAGCCCATGTGCTGCACACAGCAGCATCACACCTGGACAAGAGGCAGGGGAACTATGTGAGAATGCTGTTCATCGACTACAGCTCAGCATTCAATACCATAGTCCCCTCCAAACTCATAGCCAAGCTCAGGGACCTGGGCTTGCACTATGACCTCTGCCAGTGGGTCTTGGACTTCCTGACGGGCAGACCCCAGGTGGTAAGAGCAGGCAACTGCACCTCCTCATCCATCACGCTCAACATAGGGGCCCCCCAGGGCTGTGTTCTGAGCCCCATCCTCTACTCCCTGTACACACATGACTGCGTAGCACAGCGGAACAACAACACCATCATCAAATTTGCTGATGACACAGTAGTGGTGGGCCTGATCTCTGCCAACGACGAAAGGGCCTACCTTATCACAGTGGTGTCAGGAGAACTGCCTCTCCCTGAACGTCAGCAAAACAAAAGAGATGATTGTGGACTTCAGGAGGTCGGGGGTCAAGGACTACAGCCCCCTCAGCATCGACGGGGCACCGGTTGAGAGAGTGAACAGTTTCAAGTACTTCGGAGCCCACATATCCGAGGATTTGACATGGACCACACACATTGACAGTGTTGTGAAGAAGGCACGACAACGCCTCTACTTCCTCAGGCGCCTAAGGAAGTTCCAAGTCAGTCAGAAGATCCTTAGGAACTTCTACTCATGTACAATAGAGAGCATCCTGACTGGCAACATCACCTCCTGGTTTGGGAATAGCACTGCACAAGACCGTAGCAGACTACAAAGAGTGACACGTTCAGCCGAACGCACAATTGGAGGGGGGCTTCCCACCCTCCAGAACATTTACAACAAGCGGTGCAAGGGGAAGGCTAAGAGAATTATTAAGGACTCGAGCCACCCGAACAACTGCCTCTTTGAACTGCTGCGGTCAGGCAAGCGATACCGGAGTCTTAAGGCGAGCACAGAAAGACTCAGAAGAAGCTTCTATCCCCAGGCCATCAGGCTGCTAAACGAACAATAAACACAACAACAACCATCAAATGCACACAGCACACACACCCACACGCACACACTCACTTAAACAAACAACACACTGCAGCACCCACTCTCCACACTTTAGATCACACAAACACACTTTATATTTATTGATAAAGGATTTGCACTACAACTCGTACACCCACTGTAAATTGTACCTAAATTGCACCTCATCCCATTTCTGCCTTGCACTATATAGTATTGTATAGTACACTGCACAGTATTGTATATTATATGGTAACTCAGTTACGTCTATTCTGCATCGAACATTGTACATATGTCTATACTGAACACTGTGACCTCATTTTTTTTACTTCTAATTTACATGCTATACTATGTTATTTTATTTCATACTTATCTTGTCTTGCACAGTCTCTGGAGCGTAACAGTAAGAAGCATTTTGTATAAAAGTATTCTGTACTTCTGTATGACAACTATTAAAGAAACTTGAAACTTGAAACTTGATATACAATATACTATGCAATGTACTAATATACAATACTATATAGTGCAAAGCAGAAATGCGATGAGGTACAATTTAGGTACAATTTACAGTAAGGTGTACGGGTTGTAGTGCAAATCCTTTACCAATAAATATAAAGTGTGTTTAGGTGTTCTAAAGTGTGGAGAGTGGGTGCTGCAGTGTGTTGTTTGTTTAAAGTGAGTGTGTGCGTGTGGATGTGTGTACTGTGTGCATTTGATTGTTGTTGCATAGTGTTTATTGTTCGTTGAGCAGCCTGATGGCCTGGGGATAGAAGCTTCTTCTGAGTCTTTCTGTGCTTGCCATGAGACTCCGGTATCGCTTGCCTGACCGCAGCAGTTCAAAGAGGCAGTTGTTTGGGTGGCTGGAGTCCTTGATGATTCTCTTAGCCTTACCCCTGCACCGCTTGTTGTAAATGTTCTGGAGGGTGGGAAGCCCCCCTCCAATTGTGCGTTCGGCTGAACGTGTCACTCTCTGTAGTCTGCTTCGGTCTTGTGCGGTGCTATTCCCAAACCAGGAGGTGATATTGCTAGTCAGGATGCTCTCTATTGTACATGAGTAGAAGTTCTTAAGGATCTTCTGACTGACTTGGAACTTCCTTAGGCGCCTGAGGAAGTAGAGGCGTTGTCGTGCCTTCTTCACAACACTGTCAATGTGTGTGGTCCATGTCAAGTCCTCAGATATGTGGGCTCCGAGGTTCTTAAAACTGTTCACTCTCTCAACCGGTGCCCCGTCGATGCTGAAGGGGCTGTGTGTAAAGTGACCTTTCCATTTAGTTTAAAGTGACATTTTTTAAAACGATTGCAGCATGTGTGTTGTGTGTGTGTATGTGTGTGCTCATGTGTACTTGTGTGTGGAGAGTTCAGTGTTCAGTGTTATGATGGCCTGGGGGAAGAAGCTGAGCCGTAGTCTCTCTGTTCTTGTTGCGTGTGTACGTAGGCGCTTGCCTGACCGCAGAAGCTTGAACAGGCTGTTGTTGGGTGGTGGGGGACTTTCATTATTCTGCAGGCTCTGGATTTTCACCTCCTGTTATATAAGTCCTACAGGGGTGGTAGTGCAATATCCGTAGTACGCTCAGCTGAGTGCACCACTCTCTGGAGGGCCTCTTTCTTCTGTGCCGTGCTGTTTCCAGACAAGGCAGTGATGTTTCCAGTCAGAATTCTCTCTACAGCCCCGGAGTAGAAGGAGTGGAGTATCTTCCCCGATACTCTGAACTTCCTTAACTGTCTCAGGTGATAGAGGCGCTGTTTCACCTTTTTTTTTATTATCACAGAATCTATGTGTGTTGACCATGTCAGGTCCTCTGTGATGTGGACTCCCGGGTACTTTAAACTGCTCACCCTGTCCAAAATAGCCCCATTTATCCACAGTGGCATGCTGTATTCTCCTAAAATCCACGATCAGCTCCTTTTATCCAAAGCGACTTACAAGTTCTTTTTTTTTATCTACTTTTTCTTCCCATTTTTCAATTTTTCTCTCGTCCCCAATTTCGTATTGTCTTTGTATTGTATTCTACCCTCCCCTGTCTCGAACGTTGTTAGGCCATGCCTCCCACAAGCCGGCTGCAATGTGGATGAAGCCTTGCATCACGTGTCCCCTCCTGTACTCGAGGAGGCAGCCGTCACATATTTTCACCTGCACAGCGCGATCTCTCAGCGGCGAGGGTCTGCGTGGGAGGGACACGCCGCCCTCGTCGCTTCCTGATTCTACTGCGCAGGCGCACCAACCGACCTGTAGGAGTCGCTGTCCACAATGTCCGATCCCCACCCACCAGCTTCCCACCCCCTAATACTGCCAATTGTATTAGTATGAACGACCAGCCAAGCTGGTAGCAACGCCGAGAGCTGGGCTCGAACCCAGCATCTCCTGCGTTGGTGGCGAGTGCCTTGCCCACTGCACCACCTAGCCGCCGCGACTTACAAGTTCTATACAACACTGGCAGCTAAGGATAAGTGATATTGTTCGTCAAACAGTGTCGAGCTTGAGTGGAACACTCTGAGTGCATAGTAGTATAGACATATTAGCATATAGGTAGTAATATAGGCACAGTAGATTACTTCGTAGTAAAGTGCATAAAGACAGGGTATTGCTATTTTTTCATCTACATCATTTCACTGAGCTGTAATTAACACAACACAAGTATTCAATGTCCCAGATGACATATAACAGGTGGTCATATTCAAACAAATTTACTCTCAATAACCGTCAAGCTAAATTAACATGTGCAAAATGGTTTAGAGCTTTTGGATGTGTGTTTCGTTTAGTTTATTATTTATTTTTAGTTTATGCTTAACTGTACACAATATGTCCACACACACCTATTTAACAGCTAACTAAATGTATGTTGATAAATAATGATGTTGTTGCAATGCACAAGTCCCAGTACAGAGTATTTGACAACATAATTATAACTCACCTTTACAATTGTATGTGTGTGTGTGTGTGTGTGTGTGTGTGTGTGTGTGTGTGTGTGTGTGTGTGTGTGTGTGTGTGCGCGTGCGTGTGTGCGTGTGTGATTATGTGCAAAATAAATCATCATTGTTCTTTTAGTGAAGTGCCCCTTTAAGTGTGTTTCAATTATTTACTTCTTGTTACAAATCCCCAATACCAAAGACAATATCGTTAAATATTTTTATTTTGGCTAATACTAATACTTTATACCTGTATTACTGTACATAATAATACTACAACTCGGTATGTACATCTGATTAGCACTATCAGTCAGTAGTACTCATTTATATATTTTATATCCATTTATATTTATAATGTATGAATTCCACGACCACAACACCAGAGGGAGTTCCACAAATCATGTTCAACCCAGATTCGGCTCAAACAAGGGACTAAACATGTTTAGCAATTATGCCACAACAACAATGTTGTTGAAAAAAAACTATTTTCGTTGTGCTGTACTTGTGCTGTATAATGACAATACTTTTGAATCTAATCAAATCGAATCGAATACTAACTCCGCCCTCGAGGGGCCATCCCATGTCTACAAACCATTCGCACCCAATCACGTCCCCCACGTGGTCTCCAGTACTCTTGGCTGTGGCACAAAAACATCGAGTAGGGTCCAGCTGCAGCGCCGGAAAATCCTCTCAAGGGGCAAGCCTGTGGCAGCCACGAACCTCAAGTTCAAGTTCAAGTTTCTTTATTATTTGTCATACAGAAATACAGAATACTTTGCATGAAATGTTTCTTTCTGTTTCGCTCCTGAGAGTGTGCTAGATAATAATAAGATAGTATAAATAAGTATATTAACTAAAAAATAGAAAGTCAAGAAGTCAAGTAAACACAAACAAACAACAATTGTTTACACTTGTGTACAACAGTGTACACCTGCGCTGTTTTAAGTGAGCGTGTGTTATTGGATTGATTGATTGATTGATTGAAAATTCTATTAATGTCCGCGGCCCGCCTTGTTGGCCCTCTTTCGAAGTCGGTTATGCTTA
Source organism: Notolepis coatsorum (assembly GCF_963971535.1). NCBI lineage: Eukaryota > Metazoa > Chordata > Actinopteri > Aulopiformes > Paralepididae > Notolepis > Notolepis coatsorum. Next base: position 81,122,502 of record NC_140180.1, on the reverse strand, counting down.
GAGTTTATCTTTAGAGCAGGGCGATAGACCACCAGCCCTGATTCCAAACTCTAAGCATAACCGACTTCGAAAGAGGGCGACTTCGAAAGAGCATAACCAGCATAACCAGTTAGAAACAAGGCGGACATTAATAAAATGTTCAATCAATCAATCAATCAATCAATCAATCAATCAATCAATCAATCAATCAATCAATCAATCAATCCAATAACACACGCTCACTTAAAACAGCGCAGGCTCGTGGCTGCCTGCCACAGGCTTGCCCAGTGAGAGGATTCTCCGGCGCTGCAGCTGGACCCTATTGAAAACATCACGAGTCACTCCTGCTGCCTTGGTAGAAATACGTGCGCATGGCAACACATCCTGGCTTCTGCGCGGACAGACACCACTGCACTGAACGCTCGAGCTCAACACGCGCCAACAGTTCCTTCTTGTACTTTATGTTCACAAACTACAGTCCAATAAGTAGTTTCGGAGTATATTTGAAGTTAGAAAAACGGTAGTTTTGTGCTCTCTTTATAAAATAAACGATATTCGCGGAAGCTGTATATTTTTTTGCCTTGAATTTGGGAAGAAGAAAACAAAGTTACATCTTAAAGTAGTAATAGACAATAGGTATCGAAAAGGCAGTCGACGAGTCGACCAGACACCCCTCACTTTTCGGCAGCGACTATGTCGACCAACGCAAATGAAACGAAAAGCTGCCCCATTCCCACCCGGGTTCTCACCCTGAAAGACTGGTCCCAACTACCTGACTGCTACAGCCAAACACCCGGAGGGACCCTTTTCTCCACGACGCCCGGAGGTGAGTGTTATAAGTTATAACCACCCAGATTTTTTGAGTGTTTTCCGAACATGCGTCTTGTTGTCCGTCTTCTCCAGAGTCGGACAAGAATATTGATTTCAATTTCCTCTCTGTGTGTTCAGTTTTTAAGGGACCAAGGCTGCAAGCTAGCCTAGCTTAGCACAAATTAATGGAAGCCGGTACGGACCACTAGCCCTAGCTTAAATATCAGGGTGAGGTGTTTTTGGCCAACAGCTAGGCTAGTGGTCCGTATCCGCTTACATTAATTTGTGCTAAGCTAGGCTATCTTGCAGCCGGAGAGCTTTCCAGAGACTGAGAGGGAATTGGTATCTAGCATTTTCCACAATGTTGCAGTTCCTTTAATCATTATTATTGTGCCCACTAAAGTAACACGTTACTGCTTTAATAATGTTTGCGTTCCTTAATACGTTTATTGTATTGCAAGATAAAGTTAATTTAACGGCTATTCTAAAACAAAACAAAGTCATTTTTTGTTTTGTTTTTTTGTGTTGGTACTACGCACACACACACGTGCTTGCATGCATACAACAGGTTCTTGCGTGATGTTACAGAACAATATCGCCCTCCTCTCTGTGACTAGACTGCACACATCATGGCAGGGACACGCTGTCCCCTGTCCCTCATTGTTGCGTGTCCACCCCTGCCCCCTGTGATCCTGGTCCATACTTCTATCATCATAATATGTTCTTGAGGACGACTCTAGTCTGAACACGTTCCTTGAGTCAAACTGTTCATGGTGTAAAGGAGGTGTTTGTTGTCAGCCGTGTGAGCCTGTTGTGGAGGCATAACACCCGTACGTTTTTGATGCGCATGCATAATTTATTAACAATATGTCAGAATGTATATTTCACACTCGGGTGATGATACGGTTTCTGGAAGCCTCAGCAAGAACAACACAAGACATGACAGAGACCCATGGTGAGTGACCCGCAATTGGTGGGAGGAGTCTTCGGCTGTCAAAACAGCCCGGTGATTGGTGGGAGGGTTCTGCAGGCTGTCGGAACAGCCCAGCGATTGGCCGCTGTAGAGGTGGAGGCAGGAGACATCGGAGGACCGTCCTGCCCCCTTGTTCTCTGTAGCTCCCATGATTTTCAGGAATACTAGAGAGTAGAGAACATTCTGTCCCAGTGAGGAGAGGTGAAGTGAGGAAAGGAAAACATCCAGGAGGAGTAGGGAGGGAGCTGGCAGGAGAGGTAAACTATCAGCCTGTTCTTTCGGAGCCAGGTGGGGCCATTCCTGATTTTGGCTTTAGTTACCCATGGGGTCACCGTCAAAGGCAATTTGTTTACCCACACGTGGTGAGATAGTGTAGGTGTAGGAAGTCTGAACACAGGCGTTGGGTATTTACATTATCCATGTGTACAGAACCTCAACTGACAGACAGTGAGCCAGACAATATAGACTTTCCCTTTGAGACCTATTTTAAAGTTTCTACTGCAGTCAATGTTAAAAGTAACTAAGTGTCAATCTAAGCATGAATTTAATAGATTTTAGTCTAATCGTGATCTCCAAGAATTGGAAATCAGGTTGTGAGATTCCTCTTGCATCATGCACCCCTAGTACGTTTCCACGGAGCAAAGGAGACTCGATGCAGTTGGACACCGTTTGCATAACCGTCCACATACCTAAGCTGCCTTGCACCATATTGCTGCAGCTAGTTTGAATTCCGACCCCTTTGACCCACTCCTCCTCTCATTATCTCTCTCCTGCTCTCTCTCTCTCTCTCTCTCTCCAGCTCAACAGGCGGTTATTGCATAATGTGTTATTCTTGCGTGAAGAAGGGGAACTGATACATGATTACAGTGTAGTACAGTGCAAACTTCAGTATGCAATAACTAGCACTGCTCACTGACTCCGTCACTAAGTAGACTAACTCTAGTATAAAATAACAGTAGCACCACTGCCTGACTCTGTCACTAAGTAGACTAACTCTAGTATAGAATAACAGTAGCACCACTGCCTGACTCTGTCACTAAGTAGACTAACTCTAGTATAGAATAACAGTAGCACCACTGCCTGACTCTGTCACTAAGTAGACTAACTCTAGTATAGAATAACAGTAGCACCACTGCCTGACTCTGTCACTAAGTAGACTAACTCTAGTATAGAATAACAGTAGCACCACTGCCTGACTCTGTCACTAAGTAGACTAACTCTAGTATAGAATAACGTAGCACCACTGCCTGACTCTGTCACTAAGTAGACTAATGTGGGCACCTGATCCCAACACAATCAGCCATGACACAGGTTGGTGTTCTGTGCCATAGCCGTAGGCCGAGTCACTATGCACTAGGTAGTCTGAACTAGGGTGTATGCATGAGATTCTGCACTAGGGAGTATGTACTAGGTAGTCTGAACTAGGTAGTCTTCGCCAGGGCTGTCATGATTCATGGCCTAACTTGAATATTTCCATTACAAAATAAATCCTTGTTTTGAATTTACTGCCACAAAGCCAAAACACTTTGAGCGCTGGCCAGCTATTATCCTCATCCTGTAGCCAATGGGCCAGCTTTCCATTGCCTATTTTCACGATGCGTCACAATGTTTGCAGAGCTATATCTATATTCTACTACTTCTATGGCTCATTTGACAGTCACTATCTCTCGTCCAACATGTAAAAAAGAGTTAATTCTTTCATGTATACATTTGCGTGTTATCCTGTGGTGAATATTGTATAGTTTGAGTGATCCGGGCTAATTCCTGAAAAGCTGAGTTATGGAGCGCTATGTGAATTTAGCGCGTTGCTCGCCTGGACACGTTACTATTTCAAAATCAAAGGTATATAATAGGTATTATGTTTCATCATGAAGGGGGGGGGGGGGGGGGGGGGGGGGGGGCGTTTTTTTGATGCTCTGATCGTCAGCAACGGCATACGTTTTGGAGTACGTTACGATTGTTGCGATCAATGCGAAATCATTGTTGGATCAAAGTAGGATTGATGTCATATAGTCCTTACCTTTTACTAGGAGGTATCCCAAAAAGAATATTTCAATTGTCTGATCGCGATTTCCAGTATTGATGTCCATCGGGTCCCTGACATGAAATGGCACACAATATGCATGAAGTGTGCTGAACGCGTTACAAGGTGCTCGCCCTCGGATGAAGCGTTTAACTTGCCTGAGTCCAAATTTTCCGCCCGGACCATATATAATGTAACGCACAGTGTGAAATAAGGTTTCAAAGGGTGGGCGATACTGCCACCTAGCAGGATTCGGCCGGCATTGCACTCTCGGGGTCTCAGAATGAGTTCCAATGATAACACTGAGTTCCGTGAGAGTGTATAGGATATTCAAATCGGTGGCACTCAACACGTATATATACGTTAATGGCACAGAAAGTGTTAATCATTTTTAATTGATGGCAGCAATGTGCTCAGAGTGTCCAGTGTGCTGGAAACGCAAAAGAAGAGTCCTTCATTCAGAAGCACTAAGACTGTCCAAAAAAAAAGATTTCAGTGTGTAGGTATTAACCCTCAATATCTTGCTGGTACACCCTTTCTTTCTTGAAATGTTTAGACTATCTTTATATTAAGTTCGTAAAACTAATTAGTCTAATTGTCCTGGTACTAAGCATATGTTGAGTGGTTCTTAGTTGCAAAGGCTTAGCCTATGCAATTCTACATATTATTTTAGCTATAAAGTATTTTAAAAAGCAAAACAATTATTTGATTGACTTGATTAGCCCAATCTTCTGAATAATTGACAAAACACTCGATTGCCAAAATAGTCAATAGTGACAGCCGTAGTAGTCTGCACTGCTAGTAACAGCCTGACTAAAAACTAAAATGGGCAAAGTGGAAGCTTTTAAAACGTGTCTTATGGAGTCAGGTGGTGTTATGTACACAGGAGGTAAACATCTGATTGGAACATTGTACTGGGCTGTCTGGTAGACTACTGTAGTATATCCTCTTGGTGATAATATTAAGATGAGGAAAAACAAACTGGAGGAACGATGTTCAACAGCTCCACGTTAGGACACATTGTCCCTCGCGTACGTCACAAAAAGTCCACCCTAATGGGGCCTTTCCTCCGACTCGAGTCAAGTCCAGCAGCACAGGCGGCTGCATTTATAGATTCATGTCCAACGTAGAGGAGCGAGTGCAGTACCTCGTATGAACCTTGTGGCCCCATACGCTCCTCTGTGTTGGAAATAAGACACATGGCTTTGATCTATCTGCTTTGCGGGCCAAAAGGGTGTGTGTGTACTTTATGTGCTCTGATTTCCTAGAACTGACCATAGTGACGGCCTTCATCCCACCCCTCTGTCCTCGTCTCCACCCCTCTTGCGTTGTGCTCGCTGCACTGAGAACAGGGTGTGTTTGTTTGGTGTACGTCCAGCAGCCCTGCTGAACACGAGGCCACTGAGTGGACACACATAACACAGATATCTCCTGTTAGCTCCCAGTCCCTCTATAGTGAAGAGGTAATCATGATACCTCAGATGCCTTAACCCTGCCCGCCCCCTGAAATAAAACATGCTCCAGCTGCTCTTGGCATTTCTTTTGAGTCCAATAAGAGCTACATCGGCTAGGTTTTAAACGTGTCAAACAACATCTCCATTTGGGAATTTATGACAAAGTGCTTGCTTGTGCCATTCTCGCTCTGAAATCCTGCAAGGCGTGAGCTAGCTTGTTATCTAAACGATAAAAACAACGGTTTGCGGGCGGTTAGGTGGCCGAGCGGAGATTGCGTTCGTCACCAGCCCCAGAGCTGAGCTGGATTTGCCTGTTCGAATCCAGCTCACAGCTCCGGGGTTGTCACCAGCTTGGCTGGCCGTCTGCACTGATACAATTGGCTGTATCAGAGGGTGGGAGAAGCTGGCGGGGTGGGTCCGGGTCGTTGTAAACAGCGACTCCTACAGTTCGGTCGGGGCGCCTGCTAAGTGCGGATTGGACGTGAGGGGGATAGTGTGGTCCTCCCACACGCTACGCCCTCTCAATGAGAATCCGCGCTGCCAGGTGAAAAGAAGCGGTGATTGGCTGGACGTGTGTCGGAGGAAGCACGTGGTAGCCTCCACTCTCCCAGATGATCTGACTGTGGGGGGTAAGTGCGCAGCGACCAGGAAGGGACTGGGAATTGGCATACGACTAACATTGGGATGGGAGAAAATCGGAGGAAAAATGGAGGGGGAAAAAGACAAAAAAAAAAAAAAAAAAACGGTTTGCGTTTGTGCATTTCCAAATTGTGCCAACAACATGTCGCCCAGTTCACGTAGCGTTCATAGACTAGTATTGATAGACATACCGTTCCATGAGCAGAGAGACCTGCTGGTGGAGTAGTGTTGTCAAAAATATCGAAAAATCGATACATATAGATTCTGAATATTTAAAACGGTTTCAATACTCATTTCCCGCAATATCGATATTTAATTATTCATAATTTTTTCTTTTTTGGTATAAGGAAGTTGCATTGTTCATTTCAATAGCTGTAATAGTACAGTAGTCGACACACACACACACACACACACACACACACACACACACACACACATGTGCATTCAGTTAAGTCGGAATATGACTAATACAAACAGTTCAGTTTGTCAGGTACATGCAACACAGATTACAGTGTTTACATCTGTCTGCTTGAGAAAATACCATGTTCTGCAATAAAAATTATTGAAGTGAGATGAACAGTTATTTTTAAATGTGTGATCTAAAGATAAACAAAGGGTTTTAAAAGTGTTATATTTATCTTCTCTTATAGTATCAGAGAGAAGCTGAGGAGAATCAACCAGCAACAATAGCAACATTTATAAAAACTAAAAAAATTACTATTTTATTTTTATTTTTAACATTTTAAGATTGAACCCTTTCCCCTGTGGTATTGAAAATGGTATCGAATATCGATACTTTTCAAGGTATCGTATCGAAGTTCGAAATTCCAGTATCGTGACAACACTAGAGTTGAGTAATGTAATTACTGTTTTGACTGACAATACGCATTAAGCATCGGTTATATTGCTGTGCATTGTTATGTCCGCGGAGTGAGACATAATAAAATCGGTAGCGTGTGTGTGTGACTCAATATAGCGTGTGTGTGTGCGCAATATCTCGTTATTGCTGCTGCCATGTGCTTTAAGATTTGTTCTAAAAATAGATTTCACAAAACAATTAATAATAATAACTTTATTTGTATAGCACTTTTCATACAGAGGTTGCATTACTTGAGTAATTCATGCAAGTACACATCTTACTACCCCCCCCCCCCCTGTTCCAACGCAGGAACCCGAATAATATACGACAGGAAGTTCCTGTTGGACTGTCGAAATTCGCCCATCGCCCGCACCCCCCCATGCTGCCTGCCCCAGATCCCCGGGGTAACAATTCCTGCTCTACACCCCTTGGGCAAACTGCAGGAGCTCAAAGAGGAGATTGAAGATGAGGAGAAGCACCTTACAGGTAAACATACGTGTGTGGGGGTGGGGGTGGGTGGGTGGGTGTGGGGATGTGGCCCAAGCGGTGGCAAAACGTCGGAGACAGGTTGTCATCACCCGGTGGTTGGTTTTTATTCTTTTCTTCTTTTGTTCACCAGTGGAAAAACAGGCTGCAGTACAACTAATTACAATAACGTAGCATTTACATATAAAGAAATGCCATTTCGAAATAAGAGCAAAAAATACAAAAACTATTCAAAATATCCCACAACAACTAGGCCCTTGGCTATGGGAACTAGCTCCAGCACGGCTGTGTCTCTTCCAAGCCTGCTTCTACTTCTCTTTCCCAGAGGAGCTTTATCTGGGAAGCTCCTCCTACAGGGACAAACCAAATTCACAACAATCAATTAAAGGGGAACTATCTTATAAATGGCCTTTTTGAGTGTTTAGCATTGTTTCCTAGCTATGTGAACTTATCTATCTTATATATGATCTATGTCTCTAATTCTCATATTGACGCATTCTTCCAATTCTCCTCTCACAATATTCACCCTCACTGAACTGAGTCATCTGAAAATGTGATGATTTGTGATGTCAGAGAGACACCGCTGCATGATAATGTGGCTGTGTGGCATCAGGTACATGATGAGCTGCACACAGTGGTTGGAGCCCAGCCTCAAAACGGCTTAAGATCTTGAGGTAGAAAAATGCTGTTTTTGAGGACTTGATTAGAAATACAAAACAATGAATAAAAAAAATAAAAAAATTACAGAGGTGTTCCATAGACTCACAGGAATTGTGTAAAAGTGCCCAAATAGTGAAAGAAATAGTAAAATAGTTCCCCTTTAAATAATACAGACATTATTTCACAGCTTAAAGGCCAACCTTCATGTTGTATTTTTGTTCAATAAACAATGTGGACTAGGCCAACGGTGACTTTCATGAAGAAGGAAAAAAAAAGTATTGAAATTGACGCAGTTTTAGCGTTTTTATCAAACATTTTGTCTGCCCAACACAATCACCACGCACATGCATATTTTAATCAATGGTTCATAACGTGCACGTGTAATCGGAATGATGTCGTCACAGGAGGTGCAGGGCACCAGGGGGCTCACCAGGGGGCGCTGAGAGTCACACACAGCTAGTGGCAGGCACTGCAGGCAGAGAGCCTTGCTACTACTACTAGTACTAGCCGAATGAAAATGTATCTGTTTCACCTAACAACATTATTGCTCCGTGATCATAGCCATCTCTAAAGCTAACCACTATTTGTAAAAGCCACAACCACGTTACCATATTTGTAATAATGTAAATCATTGTGTCGTTGTACATAGGGATGCCCCGATCACGTTTTTTGCCACCGATACCGATCACCGATCGTCGTGAGCCATATCGGCCGATACCGATCCGATCGTTTTTGATTAAAAAGAAATTAAAAATTATTTTATATATATATATATATATTTTTTTTTAATAAAATATATATATTATATAATTAGACTTGTACTTGTATTATCTGCGAGACATCGCCACCAGGGGAGGAAACTAACTTTTTGGCTTACCAGCCAACTGGCGGGTATCTGATTTTTTTTACCAGCCAAATAGATTTTTTACCAGACAAAAAAAATCGCTAATTGTGATAATTACTTCTTTGTACGTCTTCGTCTAAATTGATTTTCAATCATAGTAAATTAATCACACTGTCTCTACTCTTCAAAATATTACATCATTAAATCACATATTAACATGAAAGAGGGAACTATTCTGGACTGGGTTGGGCTGAACTGGGCAGTGAAAGATGCTGGGTTGGGCTGGTCTAGGTTATACTGAATGATGAATTGAAAATGAATTGAAAATGGGGGACCCTGATGTAAACAAGACGAAAGTCTTTCTCTGGTCTGCATCCCCTTAACAATTGCATGTATTGAGCCGTACTGTACTGTACCCATTCTGCAATCTGTTAAATAAAGTTTTCATTCATCACAGCTCAACTACTAGGAATGTGTGTCTGACTCTTAAGTGCAGGAAATATTCATCAGAAAGGGGAGACATGATGGAGGGAATGGAAAGAGCAGGTTTGACAGGAGCAGGGTTGAAGGGATTGATTGATTGAAAAGTGTATTAACAGATTGCAGAATGGGTACAGTACAGTTCAATACATACAATTGTTAAGGGGATGCAGACCAGAGAAAGACTTTCGTCTTGTTTACATCAGGGTCCCCCATTTTCAATTCATCATAACATATTGGAGTGTGGAGGAAGTGGACAAGGCATTAAGCAAACAGGACTGAAATGGGGGACCCTGATGTAAACAAGACTAAAGTCCTTCTCTGGTCTGCATCCCCTTAACAATTGTGTGTATTGAGCTGTACTGTATTGTACCCATTCTGCAATCTGTTAATAAAGTTTTCAATCAATACTGGGTTGGGCAGTGAAAGAACCAAGCATTTCACTGTAATGTAATAGCTAAATAAAACAACTTGAACTTGACTTGTTACATTTGCACTCTGGTTGTATGCCAAATGTATTCTGGTTGTACTGTACTTGTGCTGTAAGATGACAATACATTGGAACCGAATCGACAACGCTAGGGGTTCAGCGGGTGTATTCTGAATGCCAAATATGACAACATCACCGTTGTGAAGGGCATATGGGCGAGTGGTGATATGCTGGGAAACCCGGTAATAATAAAATGTCACTCGGCTGCATTTAAGCAAAGCCGCTCAGTATAGTCCACTATGTTGAATGCGCGTTATGGTAGCTTGTTACATGCTAGGTAGCTAGCCGGCTAATGTTGTTGACTTGTCATTCTCATCCGACTCGAAGGAGACGCGTCGCGTGCTGTTGTTCGCCCCCATGTCAGACCGCACCGATATCCGGACCGAAAGCGACGACTCTACATGCAATTATTTTCATCCACTCATGTGTTTTTGTAAGTTTGTCTACGTTGTCAAGCCGGCTGCCGGTGGCAGGAGTTTGTAGGTCTGCGCGCAGTCAGTGGTCTGTCCACTTCCCCTAGATGGGCGGCATCTTCTAGAAAACGAGTGTTCATTGGAGGAGCTTAGAGCGCATCTGTACAACGATGATGTTCATTGGTTATGGTCTGATTATTATGTGGCGCAAATGGGAGGAATCAAGGGGGGAGTCAGAGTTCGGTTTGTGTCAGTGAGCGAATCAGCAGATTGCAGAATGATTTTTTTGTTTTGTTTTGTAATTACTAGTACTCGCCAGACTGGCGAGTGCTCTTCATGAATTACTCGCCAAACGTAAAAAATACTCGCAATTGGCGAGTAAAGTGGCCTAATTTCCTCCCCTGATCGCCACCACGCAACAAGTCAAAATGCTCGCTATCTGCAAACAGCTCCACTGTCTGTGTGTACTCTAGTAGCCCTAGCTCCAAAAAGGATTCTCCGGCGCTGCAGCGGGACCCTATTGGTAACGTTATGCTTTGGTCATTTCACATTCAGCAAGCCCTCAGCTCGAATACGCATTCAATCAATGTTATAAGACATTGATATCAGGAGCTATCTGTAGCTACTGCTAGCCGGCTAGATGACGTTAAGACAACTATTTAGTTCAATCGGACATTTCGTTTTGAACCGTGAACTAACGTCAGCTAACGCAAGCTAACGCAAGCTAACGGAGATATCAACATGGGCTACTGGACTTCCTGGGGCATTTGTTGATATCCGGAGCTATCAGTAGCTAGCCGGCTAAATACCGTTAGACAATGCCTACTAAAAGTGAATAGTTGACTGGGTAATTTTGTTTAAACAGTAACGATAGCTAGGTAGCTAACGTTAGCTCAGGTCGAATGCACTATCTAGACTCAGCAGAGGAGGTCCGCCTCCTCTGTATTTACAAACTCTACACGGGTACGGGCGGGGCTAGGGAGGAGGAGCAGTTTGCAGGTCCTGTGCGTCTGAGACAAGCGAGTGAGATATCCACTTGATCAGTTTCCGCGATCGGCGAATATGACTAATTATCGGAATTCCCCGATCGCATATTTATACTGATTATCGGCCGATAACGATCGGTGGCCGATCGATCGGGGCATCCCTAGTTGTACATATTGTGTTTGTGTATACACCATTAGAAGCTAACATAGCTTAGCTTGGTAGCTATTGTGCTAACAACATATCTCGACATCCGGCTCGCTGGCCGGCATGAACGGCCGACCCAAAATGGTTCTCTCCTCTCTGTACACCCCCGTCCCCACGGGTACCCCGCCGGGGAGCCCACGGACGCGACAACGGCGGCAGCCGCAGGGTGCTCGAGCCCGCAAAGGCTAGTGGTACACGATGGCTATGAGCTAACTAACGCTACAGGCTCAAACACCCTACGGCCGCCGCCGCCGTCGCGTCCACAAGCTCCCCGGCAGGACACCCGCGAGGACGGGGGCACACAAAGAGGAGAGAACCACCACACAGGTCTGAGAAGAGGACCTGCACATGATTTTACTCGTTCCCCAAACTCCTCTACATGCCCCGATCTCAAATGGTTCACGACAGTAGACATAATGCTAACGTTAGCCAGCGCCATATATCGAGTAGTACTAGTACTAGTAGTTTCCGGTGTCAAATGGAAAAAAATAAACAATGAAATTATATACCAATGATGTAAACTACCCATAATTGATCAGTAGGGTTTAACCTGGAGGTTGGGCTTTAAAGACCTCTGTACCACATGGATACAGCACTACATAAATCATCACAAAAACACTAAACAGTGTTCAGGGCACTATAGGTCTATTCCCTTCTTATCATGAACCCCCCCCCCCCCCCCTGTACTCTACCATACTTGGTTCCTTCCAAATCTCCCCTCCAGAAAAGGCTTTGGTTTCCCCCAGTTCTGGTTGGGCAGCCAGAGATTCTACAAGGAAGGAACCACACACACACACACTTACACACACGCATACACTTTGCAGTGCTCTGTTAGGTAAACGTATTTGTACACACTCACACTTTACAATGCTTCGGTAGGTAAAGATACTAGTAAGTACACACACATATAACTTATTAAAGGGGGGAGTGCTTTGGTAGGTCACGTGTCCAAAAGCATGCAGTATCTGGAAGAGATTGGTCAAGGTGCAATCCTAACCAGGAATTACCCGATTTAACCACAACACATCTGTCCATGTCCCGTACACTCACCTGTCCATGTCCTGTATACTCACCTGTCCATGTCCCGTACACTCACCTGTCCATGTCCCATACACTCACCTGTCCATGTCCCGTACACTCACCTGTCCATGTCCCATACACTCACCTGTCCATGTCCCATACACTCACCTGTCCATGTCCCGTACACTCACCTGTCCATGTCCCGTACACTCACCTGTCCATGTCCCGTACACTCACCTGTCCATGTCCCGTATACTCACCATGTCCCGTCAGGGAACAAAATAACTAGACGCCATTCGCCAAATGCGTGTAGATTTACCGTCTGGCGTCTAAAAATAATAGTCTGCCCGCCAGCTGGCGTGTAGTTCATATCGATACTCTTATTTTGAAAATCCTGTGCGGGTCTCATTGCCGCCCCAAGCGCAGCTCCAGTCATAATATCTGGGCTCCGGCAGCTAGCAACGTTCAGGTTCATATGATACTCTTATTTTGAAAAACCCTTAGCAACTCCGCGAGTCATATGATATCCGCCCACTCCGTGTTGTTTCTTGAAAACAGAGCAGCAGCGTTAAACACAGCAGCGTTAACACAGCAGTGCGCCTACAGACGCGAAATAAGTCTGTGATGTTTTTTTTCTTCTCACGAGTCCAATGCAGCTACATGCTTTGCACCGTCGCCATTCCTTTATGCCCACATCGCCCGAAATTAACGTTTATGTACCAATCACTACAACGTTAACGTAAGCTAACAAGCTAATCCTGATGATCAGACGAGACAGAGCCATAGTGAACAGCAGTGAGGAAAGGGAAATGGGGGGGGGGGGGGGGGCACTCTCCCCTTCCCTGTGTGTGTGTGTGTGTGCGTGCGTTTGGAAAGACGACAGGGTCACTAGTCAGGACTCAGGACAGGAGTATATTATAGTAAACTGAGGATTACTGAGGATGGACAGATAATGTTGATATTCAAATATAAAAAAGTTTCGAGAGGAGTGGAAGTTTGAAGACAGACTACAATATGATGCGGGGGTGGTGAGTTGAAACACAGTGTGTGTGTGTGTCCCGACCCCACTTCTATGTTTCAATAAATTATTTGCTTTTAAAACTATTAACGCTGACTCATTCCTTCAGTCCACTCAAAATTATGCTAATATTCCTTATGTTGTTTATGATATTAATTGAAAATAGCATATGAGAGTATTATATGTAATAATAACACATGGCGATATACTAAAAAGCTATTTATAATTTTTGGCTGGTAAAAAATCTGCCCGGCTGGTACTTTTAAAAATCGACCAGCCAAATGGCTGGTAAGTCAAAAAGTTAAGTTTGTTCCCTGTGTCCCGTACACTCACCTAGGGCTGGGCGATATGACCAAAAACGTTATCGCGATAAAATTATAAAATTATTTTCATATAATTCGATATCGATAATTATCGTCGATATAATGTCTGTCAAGTTTAATTAACTTCTTATGCTGCTGCGAATGTCTCAAGTCGAGTTGATGTCGTCATCAGTCCGCGCACGTTAGCAGTTAGCCGACAAGCGGAGTATCTCATGACAATAAATATGACACTAAAATACTCTCTTCCGCCACAATATATTGAAACGAACTGTATACCCCACACTACTATAAACGTGGCCTCAGAATTCAAAACACACACATACTCGCCACGTAAATATATAAAACATCGCCGTGCAAGCTAATTAGCCTAGCAAGCCTGTTGCTTCTAAGCGGTGTATTCCATGACAATGTGCTAAATATGACACTAAAATACTCTCTTCCGCCACAATATATTGAAACGACGTCCACTGTATACCCCCACTATTATAAACGTGGCCTCAGAATTCACGCCACACACATACTCGGCACGTAAATATATAAAACCGCCATCCAAGCTAATTAGCCTAGCAAGCCTTGTTGTTGAGTGAGTCCTACCTCCTTCCGGGTCTACTTCGCTCTCGGCCATCTCCTTCACTGATTGGTTGTTAGCTGTTGTGCGTAATTACGTCATCACGTAACGTTGGTTGTCGTTAGTGAGTGTGCTGAGCCGAGGCTTAATGGAGCCAAGCTTGGAAAATCGATATATTGAAACTTTGCGACCACGTTTCATGTTTATTTCGAGGAAATAATTCATCGCGATAGTTATCGTTATCGTTTTATCGCCCAGCCCTACACTCACCTGTCCATGTCCCGTACACTCACCTGTCCATGTCCCGTACACTCACCTGTCCATGTCCCATACACTCACCTGTCCATGTCCCGTATACTCACCATGTCCCGTACACTCACCTGTCCATGTCCCGTACACTCACCTGTCCATGTCCCGTACACTCACCTGTCCATGTCCCGTACACTCACCTGTCCATGTCCCGTACACTCGCCTGTCCATGTCCCGTACACTCACCTGTCCATGTCCCATACACTCACCTGTCCATGTCCCGTATACTCACCATGTCCCGTACACTCACCTGTCCATGTCCCGTACACTCACCTGTCCATGTCCCGTATACTCACCATGTCCCGTACACTCACCTGTCCATGTCCCGTACACTCACCTGTCCATGTCCCGTATACTCACCATGTCCCGTACACTCACCTGTCCATGTCCCGTACACTCACCTGTCCATGTCCCGTACAATCACCTGTCCATGTCCCGTACACTCACCTGTCCATGTCCCATACACTCACCTGTCCATGTCCCGTACACTCACCTGTCCATGTCCCGTACACTCACCTGTCCATGTCCCATACACTCACCTGTCCATGTCCCGTACACTCACCTGTCCATGTCCCATACACTCACCTGTCCATGTCCCGTACACTCACCTGTCCATGTCCCGTACACTCACCTGTCCATGTCCCATACACTCACCTGTCCATGTCCCGTACACTCACCTGTCCATGTCCCATACACTCACCTGTCCATGTCCCATACACTCACCTGTCCATGTCCCGTACACTCACCTGTCCATGTCCCGTACACTCACCTGTCCATGTCCCGTACACTCACCTGTCCATGTCCCATACACTCACCTGTCCATGTCCCGTACACTCACCTGTCCATGTCCCGTACACTCACCTGTCCATGTCCCGTATACTCGCCATGTCCCGTACACTCACCTGTCCATGTCCCGTACACTCACCTGTCCATGTCCCGTACACTCACCTGTCCATGTCCCGTACACTCACCTGTCCATGTCCCGTACACTCACCTGTCCATGTCCCGTACACTCACCTGTCCATGTCCCGTACACTCACCTGTCCATGTCCCGTACACTCACCTGTCCATGTCCCATACACTCACCATGTCCCGTACACTCACCTGTCCATGTCCCATACACTCACCTGTCCATGTCCCGTACACTCACCTGTCCATGTCCCGTACACTCACCTGTCCATGTCCCATACACTCACCTGTCCATGTCCCGTACACTCACCTGTCCATGTCCCGTACACTCACCCGGCCCTTTCCCTCCCAGTTCAGTGAGTCTATCCTGTTGTCAAACCAGTAACGTGTGGGAGAATCCCTTAGTCTGTTCCAAGACAATAGTTTAAAAGTCACATCGTGAGTCGTGACAGGGCCAAGGGCCCTTACAGCCCCCAGCCCTCAACACACAAAAGGCTGATGTCCCCTTCTCTCTCTCTGTGTATTCCCAGTCGGTCACAACGGAAGCACTCCTCTTAGCCAAGCTCATTGCGCTCTCTATTTGTACTTGATTATATGTGTCCTATTAATAAATCTATATAGACCTGTTCGCCAACGACGTCATGACAAATATGCCCGCGCAGACCCAAGGCAGAAAGGAACGTAAATCCTGGTCAGAACAACGGGGCAGACTACAATATATTTGCATTTGTTAGCCATACTAGCGATCTCTAAACAAGCAATCCACGCCAAAGCTAGATATGTAAAAGGTGAAAGACTCACTCACAGCCATGCTGATTTGGCAAAATGACATCCAGCCATTTCCATTTTGAAACAACTTTTAGTCAGGGGAGTGCCATGGTTTCTCCATAGAGCCCTGTTGTACTTCTTTTGGCGCAGCAGCTTGCGCATGTCCAGGGCAACTTAATCAGGTGACTCGGTTGGTATTTCTGATTGGCTCGAACACGGTATGTTTGTAAACAGCGAGCAGGTCTATTGATCATGAAGATATGTCCATGTGCACGATTGATGGATCCGGTTCCACCACATTGAACAGTACAGTATGTACAGTACTCTATGTTGTGTATCGTTTTCGTGAGTCACTGCTGGACTGAATGCAAGTCTTGCCCGGTCAATAAGTGGGTCAGGAAGGCTACAGGAGTTGTCAGTCATTATCGCCTTGTGCTATTCTAGTCCCCTTAGTGGCTATCGCCTTCATTCCAAGATATCACTATGCTTTAGCACCTTTGCAAAGCTAGGCCAGAGCCAGACCCTGACACCTGATCTCAATCTGTGTTATTGTTTCAGTACTGGCCCCTCCCCAATTTCAAGAACACTAACCAAATCTTGCAGCATTTACACATAAAATGAACATGAATCAACAAAGTGGCTTGTAATTATGCCCAATCATTGCACTGAAGTACAGGCTATAAAAACTATAAGTCAACAAACCGTGTTTCATATTTGCGCCAGTCATTGCCAGTTTGGCCATGTAACATTATCATACTTGTCGTTGCGATGATATTGGCATACAGTCGCAAGGAAGACGTGATAATACCAAACTACAACAGACATAAATCACTGCAAAAATGGTGTTGCATCGCAGCCAAGTTGGTGGCAGGAACCAAGAAACCAAGAAATAGCTTGCAGGTTAACACTTTGGGTGCCATGGGTTAAATTCATTATATACCATAGGTTGCCGGCTCTATTTGTCTATGGAGAAGTACCCCTTCTTTGCATGGCTATAACTTTTTAAATTCTATTGCTACATTGCCATTATTAGGGCCCATTCAAAGTCCTATATGTATTGTTCATTGTGTAGCAACGTTAAACTTTTTCATTCACATATTCATAGTAAAGTATGGTCTAATGTATAAGTATGTTTTCATCTCTTTCTGCAGCTTTCTCCAGAACGTGATCTATAGCCCCAAATGCATTATATTGATGCTGAAATACAGTTTGATGGCAATCGGGGCGATATAAAAAATTTCAATTGGACGTACTTCTAGAATGATCTACGTATGATCTGATGATGACCGGATGGGCGGGGGATCGTTTATAATTCCGTGGGCAGCGTTATATCATTCATCTAGTGCAGTGGTTCCCAAAGTCGGGGTCGCGACCCAAAGGTGGGCCGCGAGCAGCCACGGGTGGGCCGCGAGATGATTTAAAAAAAAAAAAAAAAAAAAAAAAATTTATTATAATTTTTGTCAGGCCACTGAACTTAGAAGCAGGCCAGGACAGTGTTTCTAGTTGTATTCTAAAATACTATTCTATTGTATTCTAAAATGTGACTATATGGTTTTATATTAACTTAATAAATAAACAAAAACGAAAAATCTACTTATTTCAACGAACATTTCAAACTAAATAACAGATTATGCACATAAAACGCTGAAAACAACCGAAGCAACAATAGTATTTTAATGAGGCTATTATTATTATCATTATTATTTTGCAACAAGTTAGCCCTCTCATAAATAGCACATATAAAAGAATAACTAACTTGAACTAACTTAATAGGATTGAAGTGATATTTGGCTTAAAAAATCAGTCGCCTGGCAAAAAAAAAAGAAAAAAAAAGCCTGACGATGTGCATTGGGCCGCGGCTCTCTGACGCCTTATTTTCTGGGCCCTGGCCTGAAAAGTTTGGGAACCCCTGATCTAGTGTGGGTCATATGTTCATCATAACAGTTTGTATGGAACACGTTCAACAATAACGCTGAATCTTACCGGATATTCCTCGCGCCGTTGGACGATCAGCGTGGTGTAGACCGTTTTAGATTATGGGATGTTTATCCTGATGAACCATTTCCAGCTTGTATAATACTATATACGTCCAAATCATGTTGTTTATCGAGTTATTGGCAATGGATCGCTATATATTGTGCCGAGCCAGAGTGCCGGCAGCCAAACCGAGTGCCCGGAAGTAATATGGCCGACCAGCACAACCTCCACAGCACTTCCTGTTTGGCGATTGCGCCGATCGGCCACCAGATGGCGCTCCTGAACCGCTAGAGAGCTCAGTGGGTCCTCCTGGTGGATCTCAGGCCAGCGGAGGGGAAATATGAATCCGATCACAGATTTTTGAAATATTGATATTAAAGACGCTGTAAAGCGTCCTTCGGCAACTTGAGCATGGCCGGGAATGACGCTGTAAAGCGTTTCCCGGCAGTTAAAGTGTTAAAGGAGCAATGGGTAACCATTGATTTTGGGCAGAACATAGAAATATTTTCAAATCCTTAAACCAAATTTGGCAACGCCCTCTCCAAACGCATCAGGGTGCCTCCAAAGCCACGCCCAGCTAGGTAACTAGCAGACAGCTATGTGTTAGCAGCAGGCCTTTGTGAACGTGTGCAACTGTTATGCGCATAGCAAGCGAGGGTTTGATAGACGGCTCGCTCGTTCCAATCATTTGTTTGATTGGATGTCGTTGTTTTAGCTCCAGCTTTTATTTAATTTATGTGTCAAATGTTAACAGTCTGTAGTCTGGTAGTGAAAGGGTTAACCTTCTGTAGTGTGTGAGTGAAAGGGTTAACCATTTGGTAGTGTGGTGGTGAAAGGGTTAAATAGTTGGTGAATGCGAGGAGGAGAGAAGTAGGTCTGGGGATGAAAGCAGACATCCAGGTGAAAACTAGGGATGCACTGATATTGATATCGGATATTGGCCCCGATATCAGTAAAATAGCTCGATCGGGTATCGGTAAAAAAAATATATATATATATATATCGGATTATCTTTATTTTTATATATATATATACAATATAATAAGAAATAAAATAAGAAATAACAATTTAGTACATTTATATCTGTGTTAATTTGTTACATTTAGTTTCACTAAGTTAGGAAAGTAATGTTTTAAGTCAAGCCTGATGTTGCCTGACCGCTATGAAAGCCAGAGACAAAAAATGCTCTGAGTTTCGTAAAAGTCAGTCAAAGCTTACCAAAAGCACGAGCAGTGAACTCCAAGACCACGTGACTGAACTCAAACTAGAAAGAAACAGACTAAGAAATGACGTAAACTCCATGATCAAAACTGCTAAAAAAAATGTCATCAATGACAAAACCGAGGAAAACAAAAATAAACCATGTGAACTTTGGAAATTACTCAACAATCAACTAGGCTGCAGTAAAAAACTCAACCAGGTTCTCAAACATAAACATAAAGACGGACAACACGCTCATCACAGACAAGCTGGATGTAGCCAATTACTTAAACACTTTCTTCACAAACATAGCCACAACACTGGTAAACAAACTACCCTCCCACTCAGGGCAGTATGGGGTAGAACACATAGTAGCATACTACAAGAACCTAGGCGTCCACAAAGACGACTTCAAACTGGAAATAGTAACTACAGATGAGGTACTCAAAAAACTGAGCGCCCTCCAACCAAACAAGGCCACTGGCCATGACAACATCCCCTCCAAATTCCTCAGAGACTCAGCAGCAGCCATCACCCCAGTCATCACACACATAATAAACCTCTCCATAAAACAGGGACACGTCCCCAAGGACTTCAAAATTGCGAGAGTAACACCCCTGCACAAAAAGGGCAGTAAATTAGACCCGGGTAACTACCGCCCTGTTTCTATCCTTACATCCATCTCGAAAGTCATGGAAAAAATAGTATACGAACAGATCGAAAAGTACCTCGCGGAAAAAAATCGAATCTACGAATTCCAATCTGGCTTCAGAACATCCCACTCCACTGACACATGCCTTCTCTACTTGAACGACCACATCAAACAAGAGGTGGACGCGGGCAAATACTGCGGCATGGTCATGCTGGACCTACAAAAGGCCTTCGACACTGTCAATCACACCATTCTGATTGACAAGCTAAAAGCAATTGGTTTTGATAGTTTATCAGTGAGCTGGATACAATCCTACCTGGAGGGGAGGGAACAGATGGTGGAAGTAAACGGTACCCTATCCCCCCCCCTCACAGTGAGCTGTGGTGTTCCACAAGGAAGCATACTAGGACCGCTACTATTCCTAATTTATGCAAATGACATGTCGTCAGCTTGTGACTGCAACTTGTTCCTGTTTGCGGACGACTCAGCCCTGCTGGTCTCTGACAAGAACAAGTTACAGGTTGAAAAAGCCCTCAGCTCGGAACTAGGCAAAATCTGCATATGGCTCGCCGACAACAAACTATCATTACACATGGGCAAAACAGAGTCCATTCTCTTCGGTTCAAATAACAAACTCATCAAGACCGACGGCTTCTCGGTTACAGTGGGTGACAATATTATCACAAGGAAAGATGAAATTACCTACCTGGGTTCCATCCTAGAGGCTAATCTTTCCTGTGACAAAATGGCATCCAATGTAATAAAAAAAAGTCAACCAACGAACGCGATTCTTGTACCGGATCTCCTCTCTGGTAAACAAGAATACCCTGAAGACTCTAGCAGGAGCACTCATTCAAGGGTACTACGACTATGCTTGCACCTCATGGTACCAAAGCACCTCAAAGGCACTAAAAAACAAATTACAAACATCTCAAAACAAGCTAGTCAGACTACTACTTGACCTGACTCCTAGAACCCACCTCACCCCTGCCCACTTTGACAACCTAGGATGGCTTAGAGTAGACGACAGAGTACAGCAACTTGCAATGGGCCTGGTCTACAAGATACACTACGCGACCAAGGTACCCATGTACATGTCAAAATACTTCCCAAAGGTCAGTGAATACCACCACGATCACAACACCAGAGGGAGCTCCACAAATCATGTAAAACCCAGATTCGGCTCAAACAAGGGACTAAACACGTTTCGCAATTATGCCACATCAATGTGGAACGCCCTACCTAAAGCTGTAAAGGAATGTGAATCACTACCCACCTTCAAAAACACTCTCAAAAAACACCTACGTGAGACTGCAATTCGAAACTGGCCCCTACAAATGTCCTAACCTAGTTGTACAGTAAATGACCAAGTAAGGCTTTGTCAATATTCCAATGTACAGTGTAAAATGTGTGTGTGTCCCCTTCCCAACCCCCCCCCCCCCCCCCCCACCTCCAATGTACAGCCCTCACCCAACCCACCCAACCCCACCCCACCCAACCAACCTCCTCCAATGTACAGTTTCTATGCCAAATGTATATACACTCCTTTTCTGGACACTTTTGTATCACAAACAGTACTGTATTTGCAAATCTGCTATGTCATAAATGTATAGATGTAGCAGTACTGTCTATCTGTATGTCATGTATGTCATATATGTTATGATGAATTGAAAATGGGGGACCCTGATGTAAACAAGACGAAAGTCTTTCTCTGGTCTGCATCCCCTTAACAATTGTATGTATTGAGCTGTACTGTACTGTACCCATTCTGCAATCTGTTAATAAACTTTTCAATCAATCAATCAATCAGCCTTGCACAAAATAATGATCCCAGTCTCTTCCACACAGTGAGGCATACAGTTTATTAATTGAACAATGGGTATTTTTGCATTTTTCATTATGGGTATCGGATCGGTACTCTGTATCGGCCGATACCCAAAACCAGGTATCGGTATCAGGACTGAAAAAGTTGGGGGGAAAAGTCGGTGCATCCCTAGTGAAAACGCTGCCAGAACTCCTTACGCAAACTTTGACTTTGTACCCTGTCAAGCCAACGGTATCACAGCCGTGGTACTGTGTAGATTCCGTGTTGTCATGCTGTGTACACCAGCATGTCTCTTTTGTATCCGCTCTATCAGTGTCATGTGGTGTCGATCTGTTTTTGTTTAGAGGTCGGGCAAGATAAGAGTTTGTTGTGAGTTGTTACGTAAATCTTTTTTTTATTTTTGTACTGCTCTCATCTGGCAGTTGGTATCCCGTTCGGGACGCCAATCTCACAGCTATCTGCAGTGGACAGCGTGATCGGTTATATATCTGCCATTAAAAAGGAGCTTGTTGTTTTGGCCGTGACTGTGCAGAGGGCGTGTCTTATGATAATTGTGGGCTGACAGTGCAGCACATGCCACAGTTCTGGCTGCTGTAGACCTTGGTCACAGGGCTGCAGGGGACAGCTGTTGTCATGGGGGAAAGAACCTGGGCCGTCCAACTATCTTATCAAGCAGCGGTCCGTCTCCCGTTCCCCATCGAGCTACAGATCCCTTGTCAGAGTGGATAAGGGCAGTATGTTGTTGGCTTTGTGTTCCTGGGCACCAGCACGTCTTCAGTGCCTGGAGTTGAAAACAAACAGTGCATTGATAAGTATCTCACCCCCCACCCCCATCCGTTATTAGGGTGTGTGTGGTAGTACTCTATGTACTAACGTAAGTACCAATAAACATATTTTTTTTTTTTGTAAACACATTTTTTTTATTAGATTGAAGGGGTCAAGGGCATGTGATGCAGCATCAACAACATTATAAAGAAACAGATCAGTTCTCTGATCCACAAACATGAACCCAAACCAGTTCACCAAAAAAACTAAAATGCCACAAAACACTGGGGGGCTTTTTGCCTGACAATCCCACCTTACTACAATAAAGATGCAGGTGAGGTGAACAGACTGAAAACGTTATCTTATTAGATAAAAACAGATTATGTATACTATATATTATTTGGATGGTAACAAAGTTTTCCATTGGGGGACATAATTATTAATAATTAATAATCAAGTTGTGGTCAGTGTGTGTGAAAGAGGCACTATGCGTCTATACTACTGTCGACTCTACTATGCTACTATGTCTAATACTACTATCTACTATGCTTATATGTATACTACTATGGACTACTACCTACTTTGCTAATATGTCTATGTCTATACTACTCTGCACTCAGTGTGACACTAAAGTTCAACACTAGATGAACAATATCACCTACCCTTAGCTGCCAGAGATGTACCCTTCCTGCTGACTTGTTGTACACAGTTTGTAAGTTTCCTTTGATAAAAGTGTCTGCTAAACGACTAAAACAAAAAAAAATCTAACCCTGACTAACCTTACTGTCATGCACTTGTCCTAATTAACTAACCTACATTGTAACATGCAACACTTTGATAAACATTGTTACTCAGCTGATAGAGTTGTACCCTTCTTGCTGTCTTGTCGTACAGAACTTGTAAGTCGCTTTGGATAAAAGCGTCAGCTAAATGACTAAATGTAATGTAAATGTAAATGTACCATGTAATCACCTTCTCTTGTCCTTGTTTGTCTTTTTTTCTTTGCAACAGATGACAACCAGTTTGAGATGGACATCTGAGCTCTATCTCCTGTGGAGAGAAGAGACGTACCTTTTTGTTCCAGCGGCTCTGTGGTCTGCGATGGCGACCGCCGACGCACGTTTTATCTATTAATCCTTTTTCAACACATTTTTTTTTAAATAACTTTTTTTGGACGAACCAAAAAGAACAAGAAAAAAAACTTGGGGTGCCTTTTTAGGGAAAAAAGCACCAGAGTTTTATTAAGAGAAAAGAAAGAAAAAGGATTGGTTGCATGCCGACTTCTGAGCTGCAGCAAGAAGGAAGTGGATCCGTTTTTTTTCATGGACCGATTTTTTTGTAAATAAAAACTGGTACTATATAGCCTATTATTTGTAATGCAGGGTAATGTGAGATAATTACATCGTCGTAAAGGTGTGTTTTTCCCCCGTTAATGTGGGCAGTATTTTCTTCATAAATGGTGGCAATCCTCCTTTTTTTGGGCCTGTAGAGCAGGGTGTGGGGGATTCAACCCAGGTCCTAGTGGTTTGGGTCAGGGCTAACCACAAGACTAGCTCCTCCAGTCCTTGTGTCTGTGGAGGAAGAAATTGAATGTAAGTTCAAATAAAAAAAATTAAAAAAAAAGTTAAATCAATCTTTCTGATTAGTTCTGTCCATGTTTGCATGTTGTTTTGTTTTTGTTGTTCATGAAGGGCAATGAATGATGACGTCCTTTGCTGATCAGGAAAATATGTGACCCAGTTAAATGTACAGACTGGTTCCGTCTATATACAGCGCTCCTCTTGCCGTGTTGTTTACTTACGACTCATGATATAGTAAACAAGCTTCAGCTGTGGAGGATCTAGGGGCTGCAGTAGGTCATTCCACATAACGATCACTTTAATTAATTTGTAGTGTGAGGGGGGAAGAGTTTAAGCAAATTTGAACAGTATTCAAATTACGCAAGCTATCTGTATATTTTATGCAGATATTTTATATGCAAGAGTGCATATATTAGGCTTGTATATGGAAAACGTATGAGGTTCACAGCTGGGTGATTCCAGGAGTTGAGAGAGTTACAAAAAGTATGAGACCTCCCCCCAGCGATGTCACATGCTCTATCTGGCACCCTCTGGTTGTCAGTGAGGTTTGTACAAAATGGTGAGATTCCACCAGGAGTAAATTATGGTAATAATTATCCAACTTTTGTTATTGTAATTTTGCAAAGAATTAAATAGGAATATTATTTTTTATTATTATTAAGATGCATACAATTATTTTTGAAAATATCAACTCTTTCTGTCAACTGTGTTACAATCCTTTTCTTCCAAATTATGTAAATTAAGACATGTTTGTATTACTTAAATAATTAATCGGAGATTGTGCCATACATACCACCTTGGCAACCTTGCAACAAAACTGGTTACTAAAACAAAATTTCTCAATCTGACTAAAATATTACTTAATAGTAATAATAGGGTAGGGACTTGGTTTTCCACAGTAGGATGTCCCGCAGGTTTTTATTCATATTTTGTTTATGCTGATTATATGTTGGCGTGCACATGTGACCCAATGTGGTTGTATCAAGTATGGCTTGATGACTTGTCATACGGAACTTGTAAGTCGCTTTGGATAAAAGCGTCAGCTAAATGACTAAATGTAAATGTATGGCTGCCTCCATTAATGATGCATTAACTGTTGTAGCTTGATTAAAGGTGTTATAGATAACATGCAGCCACTAGATGTCTCACTAGAGCACCAGCATGTCATTTATTGAATCATGTGCATTCCACGTGGGGAAATTGGAAGTAGGGAGGGGATACATGCCTGCAACATGTAAACAATATTCACTTTGGACCTGCAAAAATTGGAAGGGGGGGGACGGGACAATACTTTTATTCCACACCTTTCTAAAAGCTCAGCAATCGTTGAAAAGGTTAAATCTAAAGTTTTTTTTAGGAGAACAAAGACAATGTTATGAAAAATAAATGTAATAACCCAGCTGAATAGTCTGCTAATCTTAAAGGAACATGCCAACAGTATGGGCAATGTGCATACCGTCTTCTCCAGAGTCAGACAAGAAGATGGATAACAATTTCCTCTGTGCGTTCAGTAGAAAGCTAGCATTTAGCAGAAAGCCTGGCTGCAAGCTGGACTAGACGCATAATGCAGAAAGGTTAAACCTTGTACATCCCACATGGCCACAAGGAGCCTTTCATGTCCTCTGTGGCCGCTAGCTTAACCTGTGTGTGTATATACTGTAGTCATTATGCCACATATGGCTTCCATTACAAGGGGCTGTTAGACGAGGTTCATTTAGGGTCCTTGAAATGCTTATACATTCTGAATCCTGGACCTCTAGCCTAATCTACTTATCTACTTACCAATGCCGTTGTTGTCCTCTCGACACAATCCTGCTCTTCACACTGGATACTCTGCAGCTTCAGCTATAGCTATTTGCCACAAAACGAATGCAAAGTAAATGGGGCCATGCTCCCAGTCTATACAAGCCCTGAATAAACATTGGAGCATGGCCCCATTGACTGCATTAGTGCGTTGATATGATACCAAGAAAAATGGGCTAAAAATCAACCGTCGGGATTGCGAGGTTAAAATGCACTGAAATGCTTCTTGTGAAAGCGGTCGAGCAATTCACTGGTTTCATGTGGAAATATGTGGAGTGTATAAAAGTGTTGGAAGTAAAGTTAACCCTATAAAACTGGCTTCATTCAATTCAACTTTATTTCAGACACTTAGAAAGGTCCATAAAAAAAAGAAGACATAGCACAACAATACAATACAAAACATATAATACTGTAAAGACAACCATCCATGGTATCAAAAATACAGTAAAAATGCACAAAGGCTCTTTCACCAATGTCACCACAAATTGAACCTGGTGTTACTTTTGACAGGATTAATTAAGGCCACAATAACATTGTTCAGTGAGTCCTCTAACGGTCTAACCGACACATAAACCTGTACGTATTGTTTCTTAAAAGTGCCTTAAATGTAGGTATACCCACACTGACAAACAGCTGGCTGGCACTGTGCCATCTAGGGACACGCAAGAACAGTCGTAGAGCATCATTATAAGCCACATTAAGTCTTTGCATAGTGTTTTTCCTGTAGCTGGCCCACAGGTTTGGTTTGGTTTACTTTATTTGTTCAAGGGGGACAGTGTACATTAATAAAACATTTTACAAATGTAAATGCACCCAATTTTAGCCAAAAGGCTAATTTCCATTGGTAGTCCCCATGCCAGAAGGTACAGGCTAAAATCCTGTGTAAAAAAAGGGTTAGCAATAAAAACAGAATAAAATCAAGATAAATACATTAGAATAAAAACACAACAAAAGCACATAGACATAGTAGGGATACAGGTCACAATACAGCCATGGACACAAGGACAGAGCACATCATGACATATTAAGAGACCCAGACATAGACAGACACACCATATCCATATCCACACACACATATACACATACAGACACCTCAGTGTTGACAGTTCTGGTTATCAATGAGCCATTCCCTAACCCTGCACTTGAATGAATGGTGGCCCACAGGTGAGCAGTACATTGCCGGTGATACGTCCAGCATCACTTGTCTTTCACAAGGTTCAGTTCTAAAGGCTGAGACTGGAGATCTCTGAGGATCTGAGAGGTCACTGAGGAGTATATATCAGCCATTTTCTTAAAACATTTGCGATGCCTCCATACTGGTGTCTGGTAGGAGTGATGTGTTTTATGTCACCAGCAGCAACAGATTAGATTAGATTCAAATGTATTGTCATTATACTGCAGTCCAGTGAAAAGAAGTTTGGCATCCAACCAGAGGGCAAATGTTACAGTAAAGTACAATAGTAATACTAGTAAAGTACAATAGTAATACTATTGTACTTTACTGTTACATTTGCACTCCGGTTGGATGCCAAACTTCTTTTCAAACTTCTTTTTTTTAACAGCAGTTTGTTTGGAATGAATAGGTCACGGTCAACTTTATTTCTATAGCACATTTAAAACCAACCGAAGTTGCACCAAAGTGCTTTACAATATAAAAACAGAAATACTAAAAATACAAAATACAGTATACACAAAGTTCAAAAACTACAAAACATTAAAAACAATCACAACACGACCAGGGATGTATGGCTTACCAAGCCTAAGAAAGCCAATAGAAACAGGTGAGTCTTCAGCTGTGTTTTAAAACTCTAGGGTCTGGGCAGACCTAATTGGCAGTGGAAGACTGTTCCATAGTTTAGGGGCAGCCACCACAAAAGCTCGGTCGCCTTTTGTTTTTAACCTGGACCTCAGGACATCTAAAAGTATTTTATTTTATGACCTCAGTGCTCTAGCTGGGGTACAAACATGGAGAAGTTCAGCTAGGTACTGAGGAAAGATTAACTCTGTAGAAGATTAACTCAGTAGTTATCATGGATTCCCAAGATGGAAAGCAGGTCAATATGGTGCAAAAATGCAACAGCAATGACTGCTTTAATAGATGTAAAATGATTGCCGATTACCACTTTAATACATTGGCTTCTTCAATGAACAATTAAAATCACTAAACAGGCTTTTGTCTTCATCAGGTAAAAAAAAACATCTAACAATTGCATGGAATATAATTATGTAATATGTTGGTTGACTCTACAAGGTCCCCACTGCCGGCCCGGTGGCCTGAATACTTTAGACAACAAATGTTTGTTTCCTGATGAATGTTTTCTCTGATTGGCCAGCGCGTTTCTGGTCATGTGACATGTGCGCCAATCGTGGGGCCGCAAGTTTCTACACTGGTTAAGCTTAGGCGCTCTTTCGAAGTTGGTTAAGGTTAGAGTTTGTCTTAGAGCATGGCGATAGAACGCCAGGTAGTTTGCAGGCTGTTAGACCCGGAAATAGGCGCAGAACTTGCTGTCCCACGATTGGCGCACATGTCACATGACCTGGCCAATCAGAGCGCAAAACTCGAACGCGGAAACAAACATTTGTTGTCGAAAGTATTCACGCGGCCCGGTGGTATGAGGAACAACACATACATCTACACGGTTCTCATTTCAAATGATCCAAAGACTTACTGCGTCTTTATGTTTAACCAATACTAATTAAATTAAATGCAGTCTTTATTTAATGAAGGATCATTGAGAGCTCTCATTTACAATGATGTTGAGCAATACAACACATAATAAATACAGGATAAAACAATATAGAAACAGAAAAGTCAATCAATGAAGTGCAATGAAGTGACGGTAGGGTGA
The DNA here is from genome assembly GCF_963971535.1 of Notolepis coatsorum. NCBI lineage: Eukaryota > Metazoa > Chordata > Actinopteri > Aulopiformes > Paralepididae > Notolepis > Notolepis coatsorum. The sequence goes on along the minus strand of NC_140180.1, from coordinate 81,093,635 downwards.
AGTAGGGTGGAAGATCATCAATAATGGCCTTATACAGAAACGGATGCCAATGCAAGTCACGTCTCTCTAATGCACATATACAAGCTCACTCCTAGGATAAGATCATCGTCTCATAGTGTCTTTGAGACCATGGTCCAACAATGAGTTGTCAGAGGTACCATAGCCACCATGTCCCAAAATCGACACTGGCCTTGGTGATTTTTAAACAACAAAAAACGATGGTCCTGGACAGTAATACAGTGTTTCTCTGCACTAGTTATTTATTAAGTAGGAAATAATACAGTTAGCAGATGTTTGTGATAATCAACACATACGTATCCATTGCGTGGTGCGATGGTGTATACATACACAATGCAGTGTCACCATGGGGTCAAGGTTGTAGATACACACGGCATCTAAAGGTGGATCTGAGAAGGGCTTGTAGGGGCAGCAGGTCAGGGGTCACGACCACTAGACAAGCCTATGAAGGGCTTGAGGAACAAGGGCAGCTGCAGCCCGAATGCATTGTGGGGGAGAGCCAACTGTTGTATTGAAACCACTTCTGGGGATTTACCTGCGGTAACTGTCTTGGTGCTAAATGGTAAATAGACTACATTTATATATAAGAGTTTTTATCCAAAGCGTTTTACGTTGCCTCACGTTCACTCATTCACTCACACATTCACACACCGATGGTGGAGGCAACCATGCAAGGTGCCAACCTGCTCATCAGGAGCAGTTAGGGGTTAAGTGTCTTGCTCAAGGACATTTCAACATACTGGCCGGGAGGAGCCAGAATCCAACCCAGAACCTTCTGATTACCAGACTACAACTCTACCTCCTGAGCCACTGTCGCAAGTCTTGTATTTGAGCATTCTGGGTATTATGGAAGTATCTAGTAAACTCCCACCGTTAATTGTGTTTTCTAGTTGTCAAGGTAGTTATATGCCGTATTTGCTATCGCGTTCCGCTCTGAGCCGTATGAGATATTCTATATTCTATGATACCTATTGTATCCCCTTACGAACAAAAAATACATGCACCACACCTGTATGGGGCTCCGCCCCCATGGCGGCACCGCCCATATAGCAGTGACGATAGTCACCACACACCCTTCCTCTATTTTCGTCCCAGCGTACTCGGATGCGTGCACCGTACGATAAACTAGTAGGATGAAAAGATTAGAATCATAATGTTGGAAGCTTACCGGAGGTTGCTGGCCCCTGGCATCTTCGACGCATGTTTTCGGCGACACGACGGGCCTGTGTTGATGTTCCTCGTTTGATGACAGCACATCGAGGTTCAGCTGTACAAGGCTGGCTGTCGGGCCAGCTTGTACTCAGGTAGGCCCTGTGTCTTCAGGCATGGGTATTAGTGTTAGTAATGCTGGTTTGTTTTGTTAACACAACCATGTTGTGTGTTGGCGCCGGGGGCAGGATGGTTTGGTGAACGTTCTCTGCAGGGAACGGTTTCCAAGCTGTCTTGGGCGTGCTGCTAAAACATCTAAAGCTATGCTACATGCTATCGCTAATGCCGCATGCTATTACTACTGCTAATTGCTATGCTGTTTTAATGTCTCCGCCGTGAGATGTTGTCACTCTCCCTCCTCTTGCCCGGTTCATCAATGAAGGTCAGTCGGTAGCTGTTGTGGGGTTTTTTGCAGAGTTCTATTTACCTTTTTCGGGTAAATGGGTTGACAACAGGGTAGGTCGTGGCTAGGTTTCCTAGCCAGGTATTTTACCTTGTGTTCCGGCGGGGTTTGTTGAACGGTGTTCCCATCTGGGTTGGCGTCGGGTAGTGGGGCTATGGGTCCAGCCGACATGGTAAACATGTTGCGTGTCTGTGCACGGGCAATTGTTGTCTTGGGTCCCACATTGCCTGGCGCTAGGCTGCAGCAGTATAAGGGCAGGGCCGCCTGGGAGAAATGTGAGGCCCTGTGCGTTTTTAGACGCGAGGCCCCCCACCTCCTGGGGCGGCCCTGTGTAGGGGGCTATTGTTTCGTTTTGTCACTCTGCTATGAGAAGGTCTGTCTTGCTACAGTTTTCTCTCCTCTCAAACCTTGTACCGCCACGGTATGGAATTGGCAACGATTAGAACTGTGTTCGAATTGCTGTTTTTTTCTATTAGAAAAATTGTGTCTGGTGGAGGGGCCTTGAGGGCCAGCCGACGTCGACACATCGCGCGAGGTTGTTGACGTTATTAGCTTTGACCCAGCCGCAAGCTATAACCGCTTAGGGTTCCCCTCTCCACAGGGGATTTTGGTCTTCTGCTGGAGCGCGGGCGGTATTGTCCTAGGCCCTACACCGCCTCACACCGCGCAGCCAGAAGAAGAGAGAGCACGGCCTCGTCAGCAGCGATGACGAGGCCCTCGACAGGCGGCCATGTTTTTCCCCCGCCAGAGGTATCCTGGGCGTTGATTCGACAGGTGTCCACAAGGCCGACAGCCTTGGCGGCCGAGGGATCGGCCATGTAGGATGGGTTCGGCTTGAACAAACAAGCCGTCACCGTCCTGCCGCGAGCAGCCCGCTCTCCGATCGCTCCCTTCCCCAACACCAGCGGAAGAAGTGGGCTCTGATTGTTTCCTTTGGCTGCGGGCCGCGTGCCTTCGTTGATGCGCGGGCGGCCCCCCTTTTCGCTTCTCATGGGGACAGGGGCTGACACCCAGTTTATGGCTGAGCCTGGGTCTGTCCGTGAGAATGTTGTGCTGTCAAGCAGCTCCCACACCTTGATCTGTGTTGGTTGAACCTGGTGTTACGTCTGTCAACTTAAGTGTTGTCAGCAGGGGGGCTCGAAACCTTTTGAGGCACACAGTGCGGGCTTCCCCGGCCTCGCCTTCGCCAGGCCTGGTATCATGTTGGTGCTCCCACTCCTGGAATATTGGCAAGTGGTCGCAGCTCACATGATTTGGGGTGGTAGTAATATCACTGCAGGGCTACGGTGTGTAGGAACCCATGGGGGCCTTACACCTTGCATGTCCGGCTGCAGAACAACTCCTTCAGCATGTTCTGGAGGGGTGTTCAGTGGGGGGGCTTTTTTCATCGGAAGCCCCCCGTATCAGACCGGCCCTTTCTGTCGGGGTTCCCCCTTGGGTGCGATTGCCTCGTGGGTGGTGCCAGGGTCAGGTGTTCCGACACGGAACGCGCTCCTCGCACGGTTCCAGGTTTGGCTACGCACAGCGGGGGGACCGGGCCAACTATCTACGGTTCCTAGCGGACCTGCGCCACGTGACGGCGGGTGCGTTGGGAGTGTCGTCACATATGACTACGGCAGTATCATATGTCGAGGTGGATGGAGAGAACGCTGAGGCGGGGACTTGTGTTTACACAACCCCACCCGTTTTCAGGTTTGGTACAGACCCTATTGTCGGGGTCTCCAGCTGTGACAGCTCTGGTCAACGAGATCCAATCTCTGTGGACGAAGCAAGCCATCGTCGTGGCGTTCTCCTCCCGGTGTTCTCTGCCCGAGAAGTTGGGAGGGAGGGGTGTAAGACCCAGGCTGGACCTGTCCCATGGGAAGGTTCAGCATTTTTTGGATCGTCTCCTACCTGTTGAACACTGTCAGGTGGGGGTCTGGTTCTCCTCCATAGACCTGTAGGATGCGTATGCGCATCCCCGATCTTCCATCCTAGGGCTTACCTACGCTTCCTTTGCAGGGTTAGCGTATGAGTACCAGAGGCTGCCGTTCGGTTTTCTCTGGCTCCCCGCATCTTCACCAAGTGCGTGGAGGCCGCACTGGGGCCTCTGCGTCGTCCGGGGTTACGGAGTGTTCTGCCCTGATGACGTTCTGGTCCTTCGCGGTCAAGGTGGATCGTCAGGTCTCGTACCAGGCAGGTCTCTACCAGCCTGGGGTTGCTGTGGACTGGTTGTAGAGTATTCCTCTTCCCAGTCAATGGTTGGAGGGCTATGGGCATCCATCTCAGAGCGTGTTGTCAACACGCTCGGGAGGTTCCGTTCTAGGACGGTTAAGGCGCTGTCTCACGTCGCGTTTTCACCGACGCCTCCCTCGCTGGTGATGCGTCGGGCCAACGCAGTAGGGGGCAGCTGGCAAACCATGCTGCCCGGTCTGCGCTACGTTCAATGTGTTGGTGTTGAAAGCGGTCCTTCTGGTCCACAAATGGTGTTGATCAGGACGGACGATACGACGTCAGTGTCGTGTATCGACAGACAGGGAGGAGTACGCTCCCCCTGTCTGCACCAGGCGGCGGGCGGCTGGCTATGGGCGTCCTCCATCTGCGCGGCCTGAGGGCTCCCCACATCCCCGGCAGGGAGAATGTGGGTGCAGGTGTACTGTCGCGGGGCGGCCCTCATCCTGACGGGTGAGGATTGTGTCTGGACATGGCCAGGCGGGTCTGGGACCAATGCCGTGCCGCCAGGGATTCTTCCCCATACATCTGTTAGGTCAGTTGTTGGGACGGGTACGTTGAGGGGCGCAGGTTCTTGATCCTGATGGTGTTACCATCTGGGATGCGCTTGCTCCCTCCACTGTCGCGCTTACGCGGGCAGATGACGTATGTTCCAAGTGTGGTGTAAGGCGGGGGGCCGGGACTCAGTCTCCTGCCCCCTGGATGCTGTCCTTAGTTACCTCCAGTCTCTCCTTGATAGACTGTCGGCTTCGACGGTGAGGGTATATGCAGCAGCTATATCCTCCTATCATGAGGGGTTTGAGGGGATGTCTTGTTCAGCCACCCTCTTGTGAAGCGTTTCCTGCTTGGCGCTCGACGCGTTAAGCCGGTGCAACGCTCCTTGGCTCCGACTTGGGATCTTCAATTGGTCCTCGGTCGGTTGTCCTTGGCCCCGTTTGAGCCGCTCGAGCAGGCGCCGTTGGGACAGCTGTCCTTCAGGACCGCGTTCCTTCTGGCTGTCACTTCCGCTAAACGCGTAGGTGGGCTCTGTGCTCTCTCGGTACGTCCAGAGTGCCTGTCTTTTCGGACCGATTGCGGTGTCACTCTGCGACCTGATCCTGCTTTCGTGCCTAAGAATATCCGGAGTTCCTTCCGCTCCCGGGATATTGTGGTTCAGGCGTTTCTTCCTCCTCCTCACACTAGTGAGTTAGGTGCGGGCCTTCACCTGTCATGTCCAGTCCGTGCTTGGGGATTTACCTCAGCCGTACTCAGGATTTCAGGGTTACCGACCAGCTTTTTGTCTGTTACGGTGGGGCTCGTGCTGGTAAGGCACTGTCGGAGCAGCGCTTGTCCCATTGGTTGTGCGAGGGTGTTACCCTCTGCTACACGTTGGCTGGGCAGGATCCCCCTGGGGGCGTCAGGGCGCACTCCACTCGTGGGGTGGCTGCCTCTGCCGCTCTCCTGGGTGGGGCCTCGGTGGAGGCCATCTGTGCTGCAGCTTCATGGTCCTCCCCGGGCTCCTTTGTAAGGTTTTTCCTCATGGACATGACCGGGGGTTCTGTCTCCCAGGCGGTTCTGGGGTCTGTGGCCTTTCCTGCTTCCCGTCCTTTGGTCGGGTAGCAGGAGTGTATGGGTATGGGCCACAGTGTGTTGAGTCACACGTGGTTCCGCCTGTACGGTGTGTTCAAGGGGTTCTAGTTTCCCTCTTGTTCGCATTCAGGTGGAGTTGACTGCGCCCCCCCTTCATTAGGGAGGATGGGGTGACAGGGCTCCCCGCACCCCTTGATGTGGGCTTACGGGTCCTCAGGGGGTACATTTGTCGGGCTTCGCGTCCGCTCTTCCCCATAGCTCATACGGCTCAGAGCGGAACGCGATAGCAAATACGGCATATAACGGTAGGTTATGTAGATAACCTAGTTATATTAGTATTGGCTGAGCGTTCCGCTCTGCGCGGCCCTGAGTTCCCTCTTGAGGAATCTTTTTCCTGGGACGGGTTATTGGCGAGGAAGGGTGTGTGGTGACTATCGTCACTGCTATATGGGCGGTGCCGCCATGGGGGCGGAGCCCCATACAGGTGTGGTGCATGTATTTTTTGTTCGTAAGGGGATACAATAGGTATCATAGAATATAGAATATCTCATACGGCTCAGAGCGGAACGCTCAGCCAATACTAATATAACTAGGTTATCTACATAACCTACCGGTTTCGGATGGGGCTTAAAACCTTTGAAAGGAAACCTTTTTTTCTGGGGTCGATGGCTCCGTGGTGTATGGAGGTCAAGGGTGCTGATGGTTGAATGTCGAGCTACACGTCGGTTCAGTCGCTATGAAAAGAGATAAGCTGGTCTACGTGGTTCCAGGATAGGGAGGTAAAAAGTTTTTCTGCCATTGGTGGTAGAGCCAATATTTATTAAAATAGCATATTTCACCTCTGTGAGAAAAATTGGAAAACATATTTTTGTGGTGAAATAAAGAAATTGTGTTACTGTTTCCTGTAATCACTTGAGCCGGCTATAGTCCATTATAAATAAAACGGCCTCTTCAGCTCAGAGAGGGTGTAAATTGCAGGGAGAACGCTCGCGCCTCTTTAGCCGCACTGAATTCCTAATAGGTGAATTACCCATCACCTTTTGGGTAAAACGGACAGAATAACTTGATTTCACAGGGTTGTAAGCAAGACTTGGATGAAAAACATTTGGATGTAAAGACCTTGTTGTTGGCTCCTATTTAAGGGGAGTAGCCATTTGAATAAAAAATGCAGATGCCGTTTCTCCAACAAATCATCAACCAACAAACGCCATTGCACACGGGTTGGCTACAATTTGAGGGGTTGTTTGTTTCTACTAATTGAAAGTATCGCCTGGGACTGAAAGGAGTAAGGAGCCGAAACTGCATTCCCGAATAGCTTTGTGGGCAGAGCTGCCATTTGTTGACATTATGGCAGCACGTTTGACCTCCCTATCCAGGGGTGGGATGTGGGTCAGTGTGCTCAGCCACTCTCTTCCCACGTCCTGAGACCCAGTGCTGGTGACTCAGACGGACAGTTTATCAGAATGACTGAGTGCTGAGCGCTGAGCTTGCTTCTATACAGGAACAACAACAAACATAATAACAGTTACTCATCATCACATGGCTGTTAAAGCTATTTAACCCTTTCACTGTCACACTACCAACGGGTTAACCCTTCCACTGCGACAATACAGAATATTAACCCTTTCACTGCCACACGACAACGTGTTAACCCTTTCACTACCACACTACAGAAGGCTAACCCTTTCACTACCACACTACAGACGGTTAACCATCTGCCATGTGGTAGTAGGGTGACCAGGTGTCCCCCTTTTGGTTGTACTGTCCCACCATTTGACCAAATGTCCCGCGTCCCTCATATTGAGAGGATGTCCCTCTTTTCGAAGCCAAAAAAAACATGCGTCTAAAAGCCCCTCCCTACAAACAGTAAACGTAGCAACCCGCCTCTTGTCCACACACATTGCTCTGATTGGTTATAGTACTTTAGCGTGCTGCTTGCCTGCTTGTGACGTGACTGAGACTGAGTCGTGACGCTACCTCATATCGCAAATCTGATTGGTAAAAAAAAACACAACAACATTACAAGCGAACTAGTTCAAGATGGAAAGCAGTAAAAAGAAACGGACCTGCAGTTACAACCAAGACTGGCAAACGACACATGACTGGGTGAGGCAGATGGCAGGCAATCCACAGCAGGCTTTCTGTGTTTTGTGTCATAGTTCGTTTTCAATTGCGCATGGAGGAGAATACAACTTGAAGCGCCACAGTGGACGTGAGTCTCACTTGAAAGTGGCTCACCAAAAAGAAACATCCAGATCTATGGATACGTTTCTTTTTAAACCAAACAATGATAGCCAGACGGACAAGGTCACTGCAGCTGAGATAACAAGTGTCTATCACACAGTACAACACTCCCATTCATACAGGTCAGCCGACTGTGGTAACCTTTAACCTTTGATTTAAATCTATTTGGTGAAGACCATGGCAGTTATTCTAATATAGAAACACAATTTATTTGTATTATTATTTTTGTATTATACTACACTGTTTTCCCTAGTTCTGTGTTAACAGGGAATATCAAACACAAGACATTACTGTCAAGTGATGACGTTTGAATATTTAAAACAGATGTTAGGTGGTATTTAATTTGTATTTATTTTGATTTAACCTTTAACCTTTGATTTAAATCTATTCAGTGAAGACCATGGCAGTTATTCTAATAAAAAAATGTACATTATCTATCTGTCCCACTTTGTCCCACCAAAATCGTACTGTTGTCCCACTTTGTCCCACCAAAATCTTACTGTTGTCCCACTTTTGGACTTTTTGCATCTGGTCACCCTATGTGGTAGTGAAAGGGTTAACCTTCTGTAGTGTGGTAGTGAAAGGGTTAAGCCAAAATTAGAAGATCAGACCACAAAAACATATGAAACAAAACGAAAAATAGAGAACTTTTATGCCTGTATAAGTCTAGCCTCGGGTGTGTGTGCGTGTGTGCGTGTGTGTGTGTGCGTGTGTGTGTGTAGGTGTGTGTAGGTGTGTGTGCGTGTGTGTGTGACGGTGCACATATTGATCAGTGTGTGTCTGTGTTGACACAAGCGTGTGTGTGTGTGTGTTTAGCCTACGTCTGCGGTGTGCACGTGAGAACAGGTACAGGTGGCAGCAGGTACATATCATCACCTGCCACATGATTTGATGACGTACCTCTCTCTGCTCTCTGTCGGTGTTGGACCGCTCCATCTACCTCTCTCTGCTCTCTGTCGGTGTTGGACCGCTCCATCTACCTCTCTCTGCTCTCTGTCGGTGTTGGACCGCTCCATCTACCTCTCTCTGCTCTCTGTCGGTGTTGGACCGCTCCATCTACCTCTCTCTGCTCTCTGTCGGTGTTGGACCGCTCCATCTACCTCTCTCTGCTCTCTGTCGGTGTTGGACCGCTCCATCTACCTCTCTCTGCTCTCTGTCGGTGTTGGACCGCTCCATCTACCTCTCTCTGCTCTCTGTCGGTGTTGGACCGCTCCATCTACCTCGGCTCAACCTTAAAGGCCCAATCGCTGATCCACCTTTTTTCATGTAGTTTCAAACCCTTATTTGAAAGGCAACTAACGTTTCCCTCATGTACAGTCACGTCGAGTATTCATACAGAAATAAGCATAAAAGCATATAAAATCATAAAGTATATAAAATCATAACACTGAGACAACAAGACGAGGCAAAAAGCAATAACAAATCAATTTAAAACGAAAAGTACAACTTGATTGACAAAGGTTGGAGATTAAGGTTAACTCTACGACAGAAGGGGGAATGTCAAGTCTCAAGTCCTTAAAGCCCAACCTCCAGGTTAAACCCTACTGATCAATTATGGGTAGTTTACATCATTGGTATATAATTTCATTATTTATTTTTTTCCATTTGACACCGGAAATGCCACTCTGAAAGAGTTAAAAAGGTCCACGCACGAATAACATGCACGCGCGAATCAAAAAAGCTTATCAAACGCCGACGTCACAACAGGACAACAGGTGCATATTAATGAGCCGAATCTAAAAGCTTATCAGACGCTAGCACCTAGCACGGCCGTGACGTGACGTCACTTCAGGAAACGTATGCCTTATGTCCGTCCGGGTCATAGTACTAGATCAATGGTGGCTCACTCGGTGCATCACAGTTAGCCTATATCTCCGCCGTCCCTGCTACACTCACTGACGTTAGCCTATAGCCCGCCGTCCCTGCGGGTGGTTCTCTCCTCTTTGTGTGCCCCCGTCCCCGCGGAGGAGCTTGTGGACTCGACAACAGCGGCGGCCGCAGGGCTAGTTAGCTCATAGCTATCGTGTAACACTAGCCTTTACGGGCTCGAGCACCCTACGGCTGCCGCCGCCGTCGCGTCCATGGGCCCCCCGGCAGGGCACCCGTGGGGACGGCCGGGGTGTACAGAGAGGAGAGAACCATTTTGGGTCGGCCGTTCATGCCGGCCAGCGAGCCGGATGTCGGGATATGTTGTTAGCACAATAGCTACCAAGCTAAGCTATGTTATCTACTAACGTTATAAACACAATATGTGTACAACGACACAATGATTTACATTATTACAAATATGGTAACGTGGTTGTGGCTTTTACAAATAGTGGTTAGCTTTAGAGATGGATGGATGGCTATAATCACGGAGCAATAGTGAGGTGAAACAGATACACTTTCATTCGGCTAGTAGTAGCAAGCATATATCTATGGTAGCAAGGCTCTCTGCCTGCCACTAGCTGTGTGACTCTCAGTGCCCCCTGGTGAGCCCCCTGGTGCCCTGCACCTGTTGTGACGATCATTTCGATTACACACGCACGTTATGAACCATTGATTAAAATATGCACGTGCGTGGTGATTGTGTTGGGCAGACAAAATGTTTGATAAAAACGCTAAAACTGGGTCAATTTCAATACTTTTTTCCCCCTTCTTCATGAAAGCCACTGTTGGCCTAGTCCACATTGTTTATTGAACAAAAATACAACGTGGAGGTTGACCTTTAAGTTTTTACGTTTGTTTTTCCGTTTACATCAGTAAGGTTTGTAAACATTGATTTGACTTGCATTGGGTTGAGAAGGTTCCAAAAAAAGCTTCTTTTCCATCTAGAAATCAAACTCTTCCAAAAATGTATGTGAATAAATACAGTGAGGTGGTGATGTATGGAAATGTAAAGGGATAATATACCATTGTAATTACGTGTTTCAGTCTTCCTCTATAACATGTGTTTTACAAACGTTGCCCATGTAACTTAGACACGTACAATAACTATTTAGACGACCTCTCCTCCTAAAGTTAATGGCACAGGCTGGGATGGAATCGTCGTGGCGACAGGGTAAACAGACACTCAAATAGCCAGTGTATTGGGTCACACCCACCATGAGATGTAGGGGAGAGGGGATGAGCTGCTCTCTCTCTCTCTCTCTCTCTCTCTCTCTCTCTCTCTCTCTCTCTCTCTCTCACACACACACACGCGCGCACGCGCGCGTATACGTTTTTCCGTAGATTACAAGCTCAGTTTTAAATATGAAAGTTTCCTAAAACATGACCGTGGCAAGCCAAAATCATAATTGAAATTGAAACTCAATTAATCGCCCAGCCCTACTATAATATTGAATTATCGCCCAACCCAACACTGAATACAAGGTAATCTACATCTGATGTAGCCTGTTGCTGTATTTAGTGAAGTTGCTTCCTCTAGAACTCCTCCAGCTGTATTTAACATTCTCTCTTCTTTCCCCAGGCCCTGCCTCCCTGCTGAACACCAATAAACAGCCCACTCTCCACAAAGACACCATTCCTTGTAAATCTGCCTTTTGTTCCCAGAGTGATTGTAGAGAGATGCCCATAACGTGGTGCCTTGTGTAAAATATTTGATACCCAAAGTCTTTTCAGAGATGAGTATTGAATGTGCTTTCCTAAATTTAAATGCACCCCATTTCCCTTTTGTTGTTGCTTTGTATGATTATTAAATTGTCTGTATTTGTTGTTGCCTATAGTACTTCTGTTCTATCTGTTATGGATGTACTACATTCACTAATTGGTCAAATTAAACTATAAATCAACTGCACTTTCCAATAAAATAATTGTATATAATGTTATTTGTCGCTCTCTTGTGACCTTCTCTGGACACTACTGTACATGTACATACAAGTTTCCCATGTAACTGGGGCGGCTGAGTGGCGCAGTGGGCAAGGCGCTCGCCACTAATGCAGGAGATGCTGGTATCGAGCCCAGCTCTCCGCGTTGCTACCGGCTTGGCCGGGCGTCATACGAACACAATTGGCAGTGTTAGAGGGTGGGAAAGCCGGTGGGTGGGGATTGGACGTTGTGGACAGCGACTCCTACAGGTCGGTTGGGTGACGCCGGTGCGGCGGAAACAGGAAGTATCGGGGGCAGCGTGAGCCTCCCACGCGTTACTTCTCGCCACTGAGAGTTCGAGCTGCTGCGGTGAAAAGATGCGACAGGCTGCCTCCTTGTGTACTGGAGGGGACACGTGATGCAAGGCTTCTATCCTCACTACAGCCGACCAGTGGGAGGCATAGTCTAGCAACGTTCAAGACAGGGGAGGGAAGAATTGGAAATATACGAAAACAAATTGGGGGATGGGAGAAAAATAGAAAATATGGAGAAAAAGTGGATACAAAAAAAAGTTTCCCATGTAACTTAGGCATGCACAATAACACACACAATGAGGACAATTGTGAACCCATTATGCATATGGAGCATTATACACACACACACACACACACACACACACACACACACACACACACACACACACACACACACACACACACACACACACACACACACACACACACACACACACACACACACACACACACACACACACACACACACACACACACACACACACACACACACACACACACACACACACACACACACACACACACACATGTGACAGAAGAGCACAGTCTGGATATACTGCCAAGGATTCAGAGCTTATTTCCATTGTGGTCCTTGTAGGGGGGTGGGGGAGTGTGATGCTTAATACATGCATCATACAAAACGTGACATCACAACACATCACATATACCATTTAACATTTATATACATAACAGACTCATACAACATGCAAGGGTGCCTTAAGCTAAGTGTCTAGGTCAAGTATAGTCCCTTTTGAGCCATGTCTTCAGGCTGGACTTGAATCTAACGGCATTGTCTACGATTTTCAGGTCACTGGGCAGACTGTTCCAATAGATAGCTGCTGAATACAGAAATGACTGGCACAAAGTCAGTTGAGCTGCGCCTAGTTTGGTATGCATGGGTGTCTCTGATTCGGTTGAAGTAGTTGTTAAAGTACACTGGCACTACCCCGTGCACTATTCTGTGAACTAGGCACATCCCTATCTGGTTTACTCTGTCATCCACCTTAAGCCATCTCATGATCTCAAAGTGAGATGGGTCAAGGTGGGTTCGGGCAGGTAGCCTTAGTATTACCCTGATTAGCTTGTTTTGTGATGTCTGTAGTTTTATTTTCTGACTTTTGGGGGCACTGTTGTACCAGGAGCCACACGCATAGTCATAGTGACACTGTATGAGTGCTCCAGCAAGAATCTTCATCGCTGACTGATCTAAAAAATGAGAGATTCTGGCTAGGTATCTAGTCCTGTTATTGATCTTTGTAAGTGCTTGGTGAGCCATGCTTTCCCCTGATAAGCTGTTTTCCAGGACGCAACCAAGATATTTCACAGATGTTTTGTCTGTGAGAACAGTATCTCCTATTCTAATGTTAAAACCTGGCGATTTTCTGAGCCTGACCTTTGACC